>NW_012098098.1:3349131-3443292 GCF_000951045.1 Mandrillus leucophaeus
ACACCACACAGACCATGGCTCCTTCCTCCACACCAAACAGACCATGGCCCCTTCCTCACACCACACAGACCATGGCTCATTCCCCAACACCACACAGACTGTGGTCCCTTTCTCCACACCACAGAGACTGTGGCCCCTTCCCCCACACCACACAGACCGTGGCCCCTTCCCTTACACCACAGACTGTAGCTCCTTCCTCCACACTACACAGACTGTGGCTACTTCCTTAATACCACACAGATTGTGGCCCCTTCCTCACATCACACAGACCGTGGCTCCTTCCCCTACACCACACAGACCATGGTTCCTTCCTCCACACCACACAGACCATGGCTCCCTCCTCCACACCACACAGACCGTGGCCCCTCTCCCACCACACAGACTGTGGACCCTCCCCCACCACACAGACTGTGGCCCCTTCACCTACACCACACAGACCATGGCTCCTTCACCTACACCACACAGACCATGGCCCCTTCCCCTACACTACACAGACCATGGCCCCTTCCTCCATACCACACAGACTGTGGCCCCCTCCCTTACACCACATAGACCGTGGCTCCTCCCCCTACACCACACAGACCACGGCTCCTTCCTCTACACCACATTACTGCCTCCTTGCAGAGTGAACTTCATACACACCTTTTCCTTTTTTGTGCCTCTCCATGGCTCCCAGCATGGTGGACACTCGGGAAATATCCCCTAGGATGCTCAGTGTTGGACAGCCTCTCCATTTCACCCACTGACCTACCGCAGGAAGACCAGGTGTGTGTCTTCAGTGCTATGCTTTGAGCTCTGTACAAAATCAGACAGGCCTTTAGGATCAGAGTGGAAGGGACCGTAAAAGGAGAAGTGTGAACGGCAAAGAAAATAAACACATATGTGTGCTGGGGCTGTGGGAGTGAGTGTGGATTTGCGTGAGGGTGGGGCTCAGGAGAGGGGGCTGTTTAGTTTAGGCAAAGGCTCAAGCTGATTCCTGCTGTTAGGGAGATGCCCAAATGGGGAGCCAGGAAGGAGCCCAGGGATGCGTCCTGCCTCAGATGGCTACCCTTCATTCATGAATCCATTCATTCATTGCTTCTTGAACCCGGGCCTCATTCATTCACAGGCAGTTGCAGATTCTTATGGAGTGCTGGGGCCGTGTTAGCAGGGGAGTGCCCAGTTAATACCCAGTGGCTAGAACAGCTGACACTGACAGGCTTGCCACGAGCCAGGTGTCCTTTGAAGAATTTCACTTAGATTAACTCCTTACTCCTCCCAATGGCCCTATTAGCTCCCTGCCTTGTTCTCCCCATTTCATAGGCAGGGACCAGAGGCACAGAGGCGCATGGCCTGAGCTCCAGTACAAGCATGCATGGTGCAGCCTGCAAATGCTTCCTGGACGTGCCAGCTCAGCTGGCTCCTTGCTAAGGAGAGGCGGCTCTCTGCGGGAGTGAATGCTTCCACGTGGAGGAAAAGACCTGGGCTTGTTGACCTGGAATGGCGATTCTTCCCAGGGTGCAGGTTGGAATCACCTGGGTAGCTTTAAAACATGCATGTCTGCTCCCCACCCCAGACACTCTGACTACATTGGTCTGGCAGAGTCCTGGCCATCAGATCTGTTGTTTTGTTTGTTCTTTTGTCTTATCCCTGGGGATTCTAAAGAGCAGCCTGGGTGGAAAAGCCCTGCCCTAACCTGTTGCCTGGGAAGTAAGGTCCCCACACCAGCAGCACAGGTGTGCCCTGGGAGCCCGTGGGAAATGCAGAGTCTCAGACCCTGCCCCAGACCTGCTGAGTCAGAAGCTGCACTTTGACAAGTGCTCTGGGGAGCTCAGTGTGCCCAGCAGTTGGAGGACCCTGGCCCAAGGTTTCCGGCTGTGTCATCTTGGGCAAGTCTTTTAATCAATCTGTGTGTGACGTCAGTTTCCTCATCTGTAAAATGGGATAATGAGGAAGCCGACGTGCAGTTCACGTAAAGTTCTTAAGGATTGTGCTGGCCAGAGCAGGTGTCCTGTAGTCGTCATCTATTATCCCTATTTTGTTTGTGACGCCAGCACACCCCTCCACGCCTCTCCCAGTTGTCCGCTGCAGGGAGGGGTTGTGGAGAAGAGCCAGCCATGGTCTTCCTGAAGCTCTGCCTGCTCCAGGGCCGGCCCCAGGCCCTGACCCCACTGGAGACAGATAGCCTGGTCCTAATTACACTCTGCCGTGTGGAGATCTCAGCGAACTTCCTCACTTCTAATTTGGGAACAGAATTTGGACCTTTCCAAGTTTCAGTTCTGTCCGGAGCTGGCAGGATTGGCTTCCTGGTTCAAAGGAAAAATAGCTCATTAGGCGTTTTGGGTTTCAGATGACTTGCACTGAAGAACATTTCGATGAACTGTGTGTAAATGAGTCAGGAACAGACAGATTGGATTTCCTTTCCACGTGGGTTTGAAAAGCAAGGAAAGGCATGGTCGGCCTGACATGTTGGGGTGCTTTGCTCAGTGGGTCCTGTCTGATCCCCTGAAACCGAGGGAGCTTGGTAAAGTGGAAAGAGCATAGACTTGGGAGCCACAGGGTCCTGGATTCGAATTGCTCCCTTGCCTCTCACGGCTGGGTGGCCTCAGGCAGGCTGCGTGACCTCGCAAAGGCTGTTTGCTCGGCTGCACATGCTGATTATAGCACCCGTGTCCTGGGGCCGTTGGGGCAATGGAGTGAGATAACCTCTGTAAGGTCCTCTGCGGCCTGGCCCTGGTAGGTGACCAACAATCAGCAGTTAATTATGGTTAAGCAAGATTGGGAAACCTTCTTCCACTTTATGAGTTCATTAGTTTCCTAGGCTGCCATGACAAATGACCGCAAGCTTAGTGCCTTAAAACAACACAGACTCACTCTCTTACAGCTCTGGGGGTCCGAAGTCTGACATGCGCCTCCCTCGGCTAGAATCAAGGTGTCTGGAGGGCTGGTTCCTTCTGGAGGTTCCAGAGGAGAATCTGTTCCTTGCCTTCTCCGGCTTCCAAAGGCCACCGACATTCCTCAGCTCTTGGCGCCTCCTCCATCTTCAGAGCTGGTGTCTCTGAACAGCTTCCATTGCCACACCTCCCTCTGCCGCCAGTAAACACCCTGAGATTACCTTGGACACACCCGGATCATCTGGGATACTCTCCCCTCTCAAAGTCCTTAACTGAGTCCCACCTGCAAAGTCCCCTTGGCCACATCAGGCAACATATTCACGGGTTCTGTGGCTTGGAACATGGATGTCTGGCAGAAGGGGCATCATTCAGCCAACTGCGAGGTTGCCGAATGGACAGGAGCATTTGAGTAAAGGCCCCATTTCACCTTCCATATGTCTCAACCTTTCAATAAGAAGGACCAGTGGGTACCCCCGGCGTGGTTCTGAATGCCCGAAATGCAGTGGCACTCACAGCATCCCTGGTGGGGCCATATCCCCATTTTGCAACTGGGGAACTCGAGGCTCAGGGAAAGTAGAGAGCCCACTGCAGACCAGCACCCCCTGATCGGCAAGTGGCGGAGCTGGGATTTGAACCCAGGCAGTCCAGCTCCCACCAGCATGTGCTTGCTTACCTGCTGTGCTCAGCTTCCTCCCACAGAGAGGGGACGCTCAGACCCCAGTCACTGGCTCTGCTAAGCACATGTGGTGGCTGGGATGCAGGATGGAAGCTCTCAGGGACTCTGGCTGGAAAACAGAGTGCAGGCCAAGGGTGAGGAGTCTGCCCTGGGGTGTGTGTGCTGGGTTCCGACCCTACAGCCTGCTGGGGCAGGGAGGAGCCTCAGAGCAGGGTTGGCAGGAGGGCTAAGCCCCGGCCTGCAGGATCGAAGGACACCCAGGGCTCCTCATGGCTACAGCAGAGGGACTGGCCACCACCAGCCCGTCCCGTCTGAGGGATCTCCCGCTGCCCATTCTTCCCTTCCTGAAGTGTGCCGAGAGCTGGATGTACACTCACTCATTGTCATCTGGGGATCAGAAGTCAGCCTGCAGCTTGAGCCAAGCCTTCCCCCGCAGAGACACATTCACCATCTTGTTTCTGCCAACCCCATAATCCTCATCAAAAACGAATGTCATTTGACTGAGGCCCCCCGCCGCCCATGTCGCCTGGACTCAGCGGCCCCATCTGGGTGGCTTGGGTCTGCCTGCCTCACTGTAACCTGGGAATGAGTCCAGCTCCACAGACACGTGGCCTACACGGGCACTCAGGGGCCCGCACTCAGAAAGGCCTGTGCTGGGTTTAATGCCCCGTGGACACCATCCTAAAATGGGTAACAGTTGAGCAAAGCGCCTTGCCTTTTCAGCTAGCCCTGGACCCCCAGATGATGTCATGGGTCCTGCCTGGGAAAGCTCTTCCTCCCGTAGGCCCAGGCTGCTGACTCTGATACCTGAAGCTGACAGAGGCTTTCTGGATGTTGCAGACTGCAGATTGCTGCTAGTAGCCACTCAGGTTATATAACACGAGGTAATCAATCTAAACGAGCAAATACTGGGCAGAGAATCAAAACCGGCCACAGTGGGAAACCAAGCAGGTGGCGACACACCTCTCAGGGAATGAGAGTCGAGGGACCAGGCTGGCCTCTGCCGGAGCTCAGGTGTTTCATCTCGGGCTGTAGTCACAATCGTCATCATCACTGTTTTCCTGGGACTGACTGTGCCAGTGCTGCCTTCCGGGTCCCCCGGTGCCTCTCTCTGCCCCCCAGACCCATACCCTAGGCTCTCCTGCCCTGTCAGGCTCTGGACACCTGGAACCATCTGTGGGGGATTGAAAGGTGCTCCTGCGAAGGACACATCCATGGCCCAGGCTGGGACCTGTGAATGTGACTTGATTTGGGGAAAAGGGCCTGCATAGATGTAATTAAAGATCTGCGATGCGATCATCCTGGATTAGTGTGGGCCCTAAATCCAATGACAAGTGCTCTCAAGAGAGAGACAGAAGAGGAGCAAACACAGACACAGAGAGACACGGAGAAGGCAGCCGTGTGGAGACAGAGGAACAGATTGGAGGGATGAAGCCACAAGCCAGGGAACACCTGGAACCTCGGGAAGCTGGAAGAGGCAGGAAGGATTCTCCCCTGAAGCCCCACAGGGAGCACAGCCCTGCCCACACCTTGATTTCAGAGTCCTGCCTCCAGACCTGTGGGAGAATACATTTCTGTTTCACAAGTTACCTGCTGGGTTGCCCCTTCAGCCCCGCCCCACCCCACCTACCCCTGGGGTTTCCTCCTCTGCATAGCTACCCCTCCTGGCATTCCATCAACCTGGGCCACACCTTTGGGAAGATTGCCTTATCATGCCAGCTTCAGTTTAAAGCCCAGTTTGAACCGCCATTTACTTCCAGTTGAGCAGGCCCCTGACTGACACGAAGTAGCTAATAATGGCCATTATTGATCTCCCACTGTCCCCCGACACGAGATGTGAAGTGGGGGCCCCACACTTGCCATCTTGTTGGAGTCTACCTTGGAAGTTCCCCACCAGAATGTGGGCTTCAGGATGGCAGAGGTTTTGATGCATTTATTTGTTGTTTAAATTGAAATTTGTATTGAGGTCATTGTAGAGTTCCAGGCGGTTCTAAGACATAATATGAGAGATACAGTGCAGCCTTCATTTAGTTTCCCCCAATTGCAACATTTTGTAGAACTATACAATGGTACAACCAAGATAACGACATTGACTAAATCCACCCATTTTACTCAGTTTCTTGTTTTTTACCTACGGGGGGTGTGTGTGTGTGTGCATGTGTGTGTGTTTCTATGCAATTTATTACATGTGTAGGCTCCTGTATCATCCTCCACAATCACGGTACAGAACATTTCCATCACCGCAGGATTTTTTAAAATCTGATTTCTTTAGAAATTTAAAAATTCTGTTTCTTCACCCCTTTATTCCCAGTGCCTAAAACTATGCCTGGCACCCACTGGGTGAATGCTGGGCAAGTCTCATCCTTTCCGCAGGTGAGGAAGCCAGGGCTCCGGGGCCTCCCACCCTGTGCTGCCCAGAGGACGTGCAGGTATGGATTCCTTCCCAGTTCTGCCTGACTTCAGTCCGGGCGTTCTCTGCTCTTTTCATGGGTTGGAATTTTTGGAATCTAAATGGAGGAGGGTTGTTCATCCCTGTGAAATTTTCTCCTGTGCCCCCTTTTATCAGCCACAGCCTGAGCATCCTTTCTTTTCAGACTCTGTAGTCCAGCACGTCTGTTCCCCACAGCTGTGCTCAGCGAGTGTCCTCTGGGCTCCTCCAAAGTCCAAACGGCTGATAAAAGCATTGAGCAGGACGCGAAGGAGCCTGGAGCCTGGAGCCTGGACAGCCTGATATCTGGCTTCACTTTGATGTTCTCCAAGTTCAGAGCCAGCCAGGCCTTCTCTGCTGGCGTTACACGCTTGTTTATTTTTGTCACTGTGTAGGTTTTTGTGATTTCTCCTTCCCAAGGGGGACAGCTATCATGATTGCTGTCATTACCCTATTGGAAATGTTGCTAAATGTGCTCTCCTGCTCCATCCGATCCCTCCTTCTAAAGGGCCCGAGGAAGACCACCCACGACGGGCAAACCTTTCCTCCACTTAATTTTAGTCTCAGGATGTAAGTTTGCAATTTCATCACAATAAAAAAAAATGAGGCTGGCCTTTTCTACCCCAGGCCTTGTGCCCTCCCTCCCTGATGAGGCGGATTAACGAGTTGCCCAAACGTCTCTAAGAACTGCACGACTTCCTATGGGAGGACGATGGAACAGTTTCGCAAGAAGATGCGCAGGACTGTCCTTCTAAGTTACGTTCCAAATGGGTTAGATCAGAAGAGACGCAACTAAGCCATGTTCTTTTCATAAATACCAGTAAATTCCTCGGAGGGCACCAGAAGAACCACATGATTTCTTCAGAGACGAGAACACAGATACAAACCGATGCGGCGTTCTTGGGGGCACACCTGCAAAGACCCCAAATTCTTCTAAGACACCCTTTCGTTGTCCCTTCATATGTGACCTCTATGTATGGAATGTCTAAGTGTTGTATTTTTTCTTTCTTTTCTTTCTTACTTTTTTTTCTCTAAATTTTGTAGTCCGAGTCTAAGATACACACACACACACACTCGTACACACACAAACACGCTCACACACTCAGGCACTTGCTGTCAGTACTTTCCCTTCCCTGGCTTCCAGAGTTTTCCCCTTCTTGGTCTTTTGGGAAATGTTGCAACAGGGTTTGACCATAATGAGATTCAAGTGCACAGTGTGGCCGCAGGATCTCTTCTGGTTCCCATGACCCAACTTCAGTTTTGTCTTCTTTCTTCACGCTCTCACTATCTCCTTTTTCAGCTTGCTTTCTTTCATCCTTCAGAGTGGTAGTACATTTCTTCCTAGAGAAGATAATTTTCCAACCTACCTTCAGTTAGAACATTGGGAGAGAGGAATAAACCTGCTTGTCTAGCCCTTAAACCCGCAATTTGTAAGAAAATGGTCTAGTCGAAGGAACAGCAGTTGAAATGAATTCAGACATATAAAAAGATATGGCTGGGAGTAGTGGCTCACGCCTGTAATCCCAGCACTTTGGGAGGCCAAGGCGGGTGGATCACAAGGTCAGGAGATCGAGATCATCCTGGCTAACACAGTGAAACCCCATCTCTACTGAAAATATAAAAAAATTAGCCGGGTGTGGTGGCAGGCGCCTGTAGTCCCAGCTACTTGGGAGGCTGAGGCAGGAGAATGGCATGAACCTGGGAGGTGGAGCTTGCAGCCAACCGAAATCGTGCCACTGCACTCCAACCTGGGCGACAGAGTGAGACACTGTCTCAAAAAAAAAAAAAAGATGCTCTGTCCCATTTATGGAAGAAAACTTGAATCCCAACCACAATGAGACAGTTTCCTCAATACCTCAGAGCTGACTGCACACTTTGCCCACTGCATCACCCCAGGAGGGCTGGCTGCCTGTGCTAGTATTGGACTAACCGACGTCAATATGTGTGCTGGAGTGGGCGGTGGGATTGGTGCTCTCACACATTGCTAGCTGCAGTGGGATCCAGCACAACCCCTTTGGAAAGACATTTGACGATACTATCAAAGCGAAAAATGCATTTACTCTTGGACTCAGCCACTCCACTTCTGGGAAATCATCTCATATTACAGTGTGCACGCACGCTCAGAAGCATGCATGAGCTTATTCGTTGCAGCATTGTTTTCGGTAGCAAAAGTTTGGAGATAAACTAGATGCTTGTGCATAGGAGATGAGTCAAATAAATGACGGTGTAACCATCCAACGCAAAGTGATACGGCCATTAGAAGTAAAGAGGTGGATGCAAAATTTGCACCTGGAACAGTCAGAGTGACACGTGGCAAGGTGGAGACCTTTGCATTGTGGAAGGGCGCGTGTACCATCAACTTACCATGGATGAGTTGAGTGAAGCTGGGGAAGTGATTTAACTGTTCTCTCTGGGCCTCACTTTACTCCTTTGTAAAATGGGGTAGTAACAGCCTCCATGCCATAGGGCTGTTGAAGAGATTTCATAAATCAATGTGTGTTAAACAGTTAGGACAGTGCTTGGCATGTAGCAGGTGCTGCATAATCATTAGTTATCATTATCATCATTGAAATTAAATCATCTATGTGTTGAAACAGGCGTAGAATATCCCTGGAATGATACGCCAGAGCCACAGGTACTAGGGATTGCTATTGTTAGGGAACCCGAAAGACTGACAGACGGGATGAAGTGGAGGAAGACTTACACTTAACTTGTGTCTTTGGAATTTCTATCAAGTGTCTGTATTCTGAATTTTTGAACATGTTAGTGACAATTAGCAGCATGAAGAAATTAGCAACATGAAGAATTGTACAGTGAGCACCGATGTACCTATCATCCGGTTTCTATAATTGCCATGTTGCTCTACTTGGTTTATCACACACCTATCCCTCCATCCGTCCGTATGTCCGTCAATACCTTTTGATGCCTTTCGAAGTAAGCTGCAGATCTCAGAGCCCATCCTCCCAAGCACTTCTGTATGTGGATCATTAGCTAGAGTTTAGTGTTTGTTTATGGGCTTTCCTTTCAGGTAAAATGTATATCGAGTCAAATGCAGACATGTAGTATGCTGTCTGATGGTTTTGACAATGAATTGTCTATTCAAAAATTAGATTATCAACAAATGACATGTGGATACCTTTATATGAGAGAGAGAGAGAGAGGAAGAAACTGAGACAAACCAAAATAGTGTTTTGAACTCACTTAGAATGAAAAAAAAAAAACATCATGAGCCAATGCGATAACTTATCAGGTGGAAAAGGATTTACAAGTGATAAAGATTTTTGCAGACAGGTCACAGTCATGCGCTGTTTCTATTCCTGGAGCGCAGTCTCCTTCTGGAACCTTCGCGGCTAGCGTCTCAGGCGGGAGGCATGGCGGCTAAAGTCGGGGCTGCCGGCCTCCCCCTGCAGGGATTTGAATCCCAGCGCCTCCTCTCACAAGCTCTGTCAGCTTGGACAAGTTACTTAACTTTTCTTTGCTTTCCTTCGCTTCTTCATCTGGGAAGGTTGCTGCTTCCTGCTTCTCGGCTTTGCGGGGAGGGTTCTGTGAGCTAAAATACATAGCACGTTTAGAACACCTGGCACCTTGTGGTCCTTAAATTCTGTCTCTTGCTATTAATCACATACCTCCCTATCTTTGCTTTAAAAAAAATTGAATAGAAGAAGCCAAACATGCAAGGTTAAGAGCTTTTCATCCTTAAGGAAAAAACTTCATCTCTCCCTGCAACTTCTCTGTCCTCCCCACCCTGCAAAAATCCAGGGAAATGAATCAGCCTCCAGCCTCTTGCTTTTTCTAATTCTTTGATTACTGCATGATTGCAGCATCCACTCAGTCTGGGGCTAAAAAATCGAAAGAAAACAAAAATTCTTGAGCCATTTCCAGATACTGAATCTGACACCGCTGTTCCTCTCTCAGTTTTGGCAAAACCTACAAAATGAGTGACCAAGAAGGATAAACAAGTTTAGGTAAACACTCTATAGACTGATTCATGATTTAAATACATCAGTTAGCATTTAGCTTCATTTACCATCGTGTTTTAATGTCATTAAGAATGTAACTTCTTAGAAAAACTAAGAGAGTCTGTTTTTAGCCCAGACATGCAATTAAGGGAATTAGTAACGTGATACATCATCCTCAGGAACTCCGATATAGTAAGAAATCTCGTGCAACCCTTTATAAAGACGTTCTTACAACCGACGCCAGAGTTCATGGAACTTCAATCTGAGGGCAGCAGGGAGCAGGAAAAAAAAAAAAAAGAAAGAAAAAGAAGGAAATTGCTGTCTTGCGCCGAACAGCAGTAAGAAAGGGTCTGGAATCATATGCAGATATTAAATAGTATAAAATCGGGGTCCATTCTGGAGAATTAAGTCGCTTTTCTGTCTGGAACACAACCGTGCTCAAGCCTCCGTGGCTCCATCTTTGCAGAGGTTCACGTGTGTGAGACTGGGCTGGAGTTGGGAAAGCAGAGAAAAGGATTTTTTTTTTTCTTTCCTTTTAGGGATTTTGACAGATAATTTGTTTTCTGACAAGCGTTGGGGGTTTAGTTACAGTTTCTGGGAGCTTGGGATCCTCTAGGCCAGGGCTTCTCACCTGGGCACTGCTGATGGAGAATCTGGGGCTGTCCTGTGTGTTGTGGGATGTTGGGCAGCACCCCTGGCCTCCGCTCACCAGGGGCCAGTAGCACCCACCTCGTGGTGATGACACCACTGAATGTCCCTGGGGGCAAAATCACCCTTTAGTAAGAACCACAGCTCTTCATGAATCTGTTTGTTTCGCAGATGAGAAAACTGAGGTTCAGAGAGGGTAAAGCTAGAGTGAGACCCAGGAGTAAGGTACAGGGGAGGAGGTCGCACGGAGCAGTGGCAAATCAGGGTGTCGGGACCAAAGCCCAGACCCTCCACTCTGTTCCTGGGAAATCAGAGTTGCTATTATCAGTCTCCCTGAGGAGCCTGTCCTTTTGGACCCAACCGGGAAGGTCACAGGCTCTGCCCTAGGGGAAGGAAAAGGATTGAATGACTTTCTGCATGTGGGACACCTTGAGGACACCCTGCACATTGCACATTGTGGGCACACAACAAACGTGACCCATTTCTAGAGATGGCTCTGAACAGAAAGTCATGGGGAGGGGCTGTCGAAGGCACTGATTTCAGAGTCCAGTGTCTGTGTTCAAGGCCTTTCTCAGGTCTAGCCAGGAGCGACTGGACAAGCTTTTCAAGAGTTCTAGTCCTCAGTTCCTCATCTCCAAAATGGGGGTGTCTGTCATAGCAGTGCCTCTCTCATGGTTCTCCTTCAGGAGAGTCAAACAAAATAATGCACTTAAAACTCTCAGCTTAGTGCTCTACACATGGTCGGTGTCAAATCTATTTAGCTATTATGAGTGTTATTGTTGCTGTTGCCATTAGTGTTGCTGTTGGTGGTGATGGTGTTGGTGTTGGTGTGTTAGTGTTGTTGGTATTGTTGGTGTGTTGGTAGTGACGGTGATGGTGTTGGTTTTGCTGTTGGTGTTGGTGTTGGTATTGTAGTGATAGTGTTGTTGGTGTGTTGGTGTTGGTGACGGTGATGTTGTTGGTATTGATGTTGGCATTATTGTTGTTGCTGTTAATGATAGTGTTGTTATGTTGTTGCTGTTGGTGATGATAATGTTGTTATTGGTGTTGATAATGGCAGTGTTGGTGCTGGTGATGTCATTGATAGTGATGGTGTTGTTGGTGTTGAGGGTGATATGTTGTTATTGGTGTTGGTGATGGGGTTGTATTGGTGTTGATGATGGTGTTGTATTGGTGTTGATGGCAATGTTGGTGATGGTGATGTTGTTGGTATTATTGATGTTAGTATTGTTGTTGCTGGTAGTGACAGTGTTGTTGTGTTGTTGCTGTTGGTGGTGATGATGTTGTTATTGGTGTTGTTGATGATGATGATGTTGTTGTTGGTGGTGGTGGTGGTGGTAATGGTGGTAAGGATAAGGGGAGAGGAGGGGAATGTAGAACTGATGCTAGGGCCAATTGCATTTGAAGGTGGCTTAGCCTCTGGTCTGACCAAGGGTCACTCCCTTTCATCCTCTCTGACCTTTAGAGCTTACAGCACCCCACCTCTTTCCCACTACCTGCCTCTCTCTTTCTCCTTCAAGCCTTCCCTGGACTTTCCAGCCCTCACCTTCCTTCAGCCTTTGAATCCCTGACTGGTAAGAGCCCTTCACAGAATTGCACATCACCTCTTTTTTCTCTTACTCCATTCTTGTCAGCAGTGGGATCTCAGAGTGCCAGCCAGAACAGACACAGGGGCTTTGAGGCAGCTGATGCAGTGGCCTTAACTCAGTTTCTTAACTATTTTGCATCTCGGTTTCCTTACCTGTGCAGAAAGGTGATAAGAAGACTTTCTCCATGGGGCTGAGAGCCAAGAATCCCTTCTTGTAGCAAAGTCTGTCATCTTAGTTGTCTCTAACCCCAGCTCCCAGGACTCAGCACCATATGGAGCACAAGGCAAGGGCCCAATAAATGTTGGACATAAACAATATAAGAGAATGAGAGGCTGGGTCTGTATCTCTGGGTGATCTTTTCTTTTCTTTTCAGAGAGAGAGAGAGAAAGAGAGAGAGATTGTTGTGTGGATTTTATGTGAACACAGCAAAGATTACTTTCTATGAGGAGGTGAAGGTCATCCACCCACCCATCACCACACATGCACCCATTTATTCATCCACCTATCCACCCATTTGTCCATGCATTCATCCATCCATCCATCCATCCATCCATCCATCCATCCATCCATCCATCATCCATCTATCCATCCACCCACCTGTTCGTTGAAATCATATTCCCATCAGGTGTCAGGCACTGGCTGGTCTGGCTTTGAGGATTCAGCAGTATTTCAGTACCTGCTATCTCAGAACCAAGGTTGGTCCAGAGGAGACCCTGTGGAATGTTTGTTGCATGAATGAATAATTCTTCTTCTGGAACCAAAATGGAATGCTTTTATGTTCTGAATGAGTAATTCTTTGAATAAATGAATGGATTGGTGAAACAATAAGTGGTATTGGGATAGACTCGTTCCAGGAATCCAACTCCATTATCATCTGAGGCCCCTGATATCTTGGCCCTTTGACTCTGTCTGTGATTCCTTGACAGCTTCAGCACTTGTCAGTCTCTCCTGGGGGAGGGTAAGCCCCAGGGTTGGTGTGTTGAGAAGTGTCTTCCCAGGGCACGTGGTGTTCGTCAGTGACTGGGGACTGTGCTCTTTCTACACCTTGTGGGCCCTTCTCCAAAGGACCCACCCCCAAGCGAACCCTTGTCCACAAGTTGCTTCCTTTACTCCAGCCGAACCAGTTGGTTTCCAGCCCACCTTCGGCCATCAGTGCAGAGCAGGGCTTTAGAGAGCTGGGGCACCCACCCTCAGTATTCCACCCTCTTCTCCATGAGGTAAATCTCCAGTCATCAGAAGAAACGATAAGATGAAAAGCTGACCACATTGTAATGCTCATTAGCACAAAAACCCACAGCAGCACTTGATATCGGGGAAAAGGGGAGGAGGGGAGGGAAGGGGTCCTGTGGATTGCCCACCTGTGGCCTGTGAGCTCACCAAGTGCATTGAAAGGGGGGCCTCATTTATTAAGTAGATGATAATCAATGTCACATCTGATGCCTGATTGGAATGGGACAGGCCTGGAAAGGGCCTGATTGGGATGAGCAGTGTCTAGGGTTCCTTCTCCACCTGCACCTGCAATGGGGGAGGGATGGACGGGGGTGGGCACACTCTAGGCATTTTTGACTCTTATCTGTGGTAGGTGACCCAGCCTTCCCATCATGCCACCCTTTCTCACCACTTCCGTAGGAGCCCAGACTCCCTGCTTTCCAATCTCAGCTCCTTTACTGCTTAGCTGCAGGCAAGTGAGGCCCAGATCCGGGGAAAGGGATTGGACCCAAGCTGTGTGCTATGTCCACCTGATAATTATGGGAACATATTTTGAGCACTCGCTTTGGTCCAGTGGCAGGTGAAGCACTTTGAATGGTCGGCTTCCCAAAACCCTGCGGGGTGGGCGTCATCGCCATTGTCATTTTGTACATTGAGCTCCTAAGGCTCAGCGAGATCCAAGCAACTTGACCTCTCACATGGCAGGGCCAGGACTCCACCCTGGTCTGACCCTGAGCATCTCTGAGCATCTCTGAGCACCGAGGAGTGGCTGGTGCTGTGGGGCTGAAGTTGATGAGCTCGTGAAATGCTGCAGCCTCCCTGGGCCTGGGGTGGCTGGCCCAGCCACCGGTCCTGCAGATGGAGAGCTGGGGCGTGCTTGTGGGCAGGGGGACCTCAGACAGATGCCCCACGTGCTGTGTCCTAGTGGGCTGCTGCTGCTGCATGGATAAACTATTTTCCAGTGACCGACCCAGAGGCTGACTGAGAAAATATTCCTCCAACAGGCAAGAGGAGGGCAAGGAAGGTGGCTCATGGGAGCCTGAAATCCGGTTCTGCTGTCTTACGGGAACTCTACACTGTGTACCAGGCATTCTGAATTGGGATCCCTACTTGGGTGTGCCTTAGCCATTGGCCCCTTGAGAGCACATCCCAGCATCTGCGTCGCAGAGCGTAGACTTTCCCTGGCAGGCAGGAAGCCCATCCTGACTCTGCGGGAGGAAGCCTAGTTCCCCGTGTCGGAAGGTGGAGTGAGGCAGAAGGACTTCAGTCCAATACGCTATTCTCTCTTTTCTTCTGCTTTTGTTTTTTCTCTTCATTTCCCCAATATCAACCCCAGCATGGAAGATCACTTCAAATCCCATTTTGTTGCATGGACATTTTTTCTTGTTGTTTCTTAGCAGAGACCAATTTTGGATGAATAACTTGTGACCGCAGAAACATGACACCAAAGCAACATCGCTGGGTGGCAAATTTCTCCGTTACCACAAATATCCTTTCTCCTCGAGGACCAGATTGGAAGCATTTGGGGTTGTTTGTGCGTCCCGTCCTCAATCAGCCAGAGGAGGGGCTTTGGGAGCGGCAGCATGCCCGTCCCGCCCGCACGCCCTCCTCCTGCCACCAGATGTGTGTTTTTCTCTTTGCAGGGCTTTTGCCGAATCTTGACAGGTTCTTTGGTCCTGGGATGTGAGATTCTTCCCCTTCTGTGGCCCAGGGGGTGCCGAGCGCAAAGCTCGTGTCTGTAACATGCTGTGATGCCCTGAGTGGCACTGACTGTGGCTTGTGAGGAGGGAAGGATGATTTACACCCCCTGTGCCTGTTCTTTAGCCCTGTTTCCTCAGCATTCAGAGACTTGGATGCTGGCCCTGTCAAGATTTGGATCCACTCGGGAAGAAAAAAGGATCCTGGTGTCAGGGGCCACATCGTACACTCTAGAGATGCCGTGTCCTGCTGTTGTGTGCTGGTGATGAAGCTTCCGTGATTAGCGAGTAGTGCTTTTCCTCCTCCAGGGAGGATGCGCCCACACACAAAGGAATAAGGAAACTTGGTTTGGGTGAGACTTGAATACTGCCCTTAGCCTCTGATACCTTTTTATCTTCCCAACATTGTATTATAAAATATTTCAAACATACAGAAAAATTATACAAAAAGTACACATGTATCCACACCAAGATTCTGCAACTGTCACAGTCCTGTGATTCTTGTATAATTCCTTCCTTCCTTCCTTCCTTCCTTCCTTCCTTCCTTCCTTCCTTCCTTCCTCCCT
The DNA here is from genome assembly GCF_000951045.1 of Mandrillus leucophaeus. Classification (NCBI taxonomy): domain Eukaryota; kingdom Metazoa; phylum Chordata; class Mammalia; order Primates; family Cercopithecidae; genus Mandrillus; species Mandrillus leucophaeus. Next base: position 3,364,777 of record NW_012098098.1, read on the forward strand.
CCCTCCCTCCCTCCCTTCCTTCCTTCCCTCCCTCTCTCCCTCCCTCCCTCCCATATTAGTTCATTCTCACATTGCTATAAAGAGGCTGAGGAGGCCTCAGGAAACTGACAAGCATGGCGGAAGGGGAAGCAAGCATGTCTTACATGCTGGCAGGTGAGAGAGAGAAACTGAAGGAGGAACTGTCAAACACTTATAAAACCATCAGGTCTCATGCGAACTCATTCACTATCGTGAGAACAGCATTGAGGAAACTGCCCCCATGATCTAGTGACCTCCCACCATATCCCTCCCTCGACACATGGAAATGAAGGGGATTACAGTTTGAGATGAGATTTGGGTGGGGACACAAAGCCAAACCGTATCACTTCCTCTCTCTATCCATCTTTCCTGCCAACTTACTCTTTTTTAACAGATTTTACTTTTTAAAAACACACTTAGATTTAGAGAAAAATTGAGAAAATAGTACAAAGAGTCCCCATATACCTCACACCCAGTTTCTCTGGTTGTTACTAACTTCTTACGTTAGTCTAGTACATTTAACAAACCAATTATATTGACTACAATTAATGAACCCATATTGATATGTTATTATTTCATTATTAATTAAAGTTAATACTTTTTCCAGATTTCCTCTCTTTTTAATAATGTCCTCTTTCTGCCCCAGGATCCTGTCCAGGAGCCCACGTGGCATTAGCTGTCAGGTTTCCTTCGTCTCCTTTGTGCTGGGAGCCTGTCGGCCTCCCCTTGTTTCTGATGACCTTGACGGTGTGAAGGAGGCCACTCAGGTGTTTTCAGAATGTTCCTCAGCTGGGATTGGGCTGCTGTGTGCTCGTAGTCAGACAGGGCTCCGTGTTATTTTCTGATGAACTTCCTAGTCACTCTATGCACCCTTTTTGTCCAGGAGAAAATGGAGAAAATGAGACCATACCCACACCACAGAGGGGTTGTGACACAGTGGGGAGGGGCATGGGTTCTGGGTCACCTGCCTGGACTTGAATCCCAGCTCCATCATTCACTAGTGGTGACTGTGGTCAACACACTTGGTTTCCTTATGCCTCAGTTTCCTCCTTTGCAAAATGGGCATAAAACTGTTTTATTACAAGGTGCTGCGGGTATTAGTGCAATTCTGTGGATAGAGAGCCCTCAACAAAGACTGCCTGTGGCTCTTGACGTTAGGAATGCTAAGCATAGGCAGTCTTCACCATGAAAGCTCAGGAGGGCTTTTGTGCCCTTTGATGGTGGGAAGCTTGGAGTAGATGTGGCCTTTTCTTTGAAACAGCACACCCCCAGTGGTGGGGCTCAAAGCACAGGTGTTAGTGGAGTAACAGTGACACCCCGTGATGATGGCGTGCAGCCTGGCTCTGACACGTGGAGCAATGCCCTCAAACGTGGGCCTGTGAATGGGCAGCCTCCCCGGGCTTCCTTCTCCCTCCTTCTCAGCCACATGTCTCCTGCTGGGAGCTTCCTAATCCCAGGCCACTGCCCCCTCAGGCGAACAGTTTTTCTAATAATGAAGGGAGCAGCATATTTACTCTGGGGACCTATTTCATTATTGCTGCAAACATTTCTGTTTTACTGGCATGCCAGGAGATAAACCAGGACGGTGGAAGAGCCACGGCTGCCACCGGGAACTGCATCCTTCCCAGCCCCTTGGAGACTCCAGGCATGTGCCACGGCGTCTCCCAACCGCATGAAGGCGACTCTGGCCAAGGCCCCAAGCAGTCTTCTGGATCACAGTTGATTACTAATAAAACCAGAGTCACGCAGCCCAAGACCACGAAGGGCTATCCAGTGGTTTCTGGGCTGGAGCGGATGTCCTTCTGGAAACTTCTTTGCACACAAAAGGCCCAAGACGCCATTGCTGGACACATGTGACATCTCGTTTGCAAGCTAACTTTGGTTTCCAGAGAGTCCAAGTGCCAAAACCACGTCTCTCTGAGGAAATCTGACCTTGACACGAAGGACACACGCAGACTCGTGTTACTCAATTCTAATTTCAGGGTGGAATTTTTCATACATAATAGATACTGGAACGTCAGGGCTGGAAGGAGGCTCGGAGGCCACCTCAGAACAGCTGCTGATATTTCCAGCATGCTTACTGTGTGACAGGCTCTGTGCCAAGGGCTGGCCATGCCTTACCTCTACAAAGCTCCCCTCCACTTCCTGGACCTTATTCTCCCCATTCTACAGATGAGGAGACTGAGGCCTGAACATCAAACTGCTTGCCCAAGAAAGACCCCATGATTGGAAAGTGTTGAGCCAGGACTCAGCCCCAGGGCTGTCAGGCTGTAGAACCCACTTCTTAAGGTGAGCACCCTATAGCCACCCCCTCCAGAGCTCCTTCACCTGGGATCTGATTGGGCATCCCTGGGGGTGAACTTTAGGGAGGCCTGTGAGCCCCCACCGAGAATGTGCACCCAAAATGTCATGCATGTGTGTATTTTTCTGGGCAGGAATACAGAGTGTTTCAAAGGAGTTCACACTCTCACAAAAGGGGAACCTTCTGTGGCCCTCATTTTGTGGAGGGGGAAGCACAGAGGCCGATGTGTTGCTATGGTTACCCAGCAGGCTAGACGCAGATCTGACCTCGCACCCGCAGATCCAATGCACCCCTTTTGCTACTCTCGTCCAGTGCATGAATATATTTTCAGATCATTTTCATTAAATCGTTTTGTTCTGTGTAAAGCACAGACAGAAAATGGCTCTCATCCAAAGTGTGCAGCTCAGCGCATGACGACAAAGTGAACACTCCTAGGTAACTCTCCACCCACACCCAGAAGGAAAGTGGTACCAGCACCCTAGAAGCCCTCTCCCTGTCACAATCCCACTTCCCCAAGAGCGATTGCTTTCCTGGCTCCTGAGAGCCTGGTTGGCCTGTGATGTGCTGGGATCAGGCAGGGCATCTCTGTAGGTCCCCAGCATGGGAGAGCTGTGGCGTTTTTGGCATTGGTTCATCTTCGCTGCTTTATAGTATTCTGCTGCGTCAACAAACTGACCCGCATATGTCTCTCCTCTTGCTGGGGCGGTTGGAAGGCCCGGCTGGGGGCTGCGTGACAAAGGCATGCTTACACATGCTTGGTGCACACGTGCTGGTCTTCCTGTTGTGTGTGTCCCCAGGAGCGGAATTGCTGGGTCATCCAGCAGGCATGATGTCCGGCAGGAGAAGATGCTGCCAAATCTCTTTCCAAAAGGGGGATTCACACTCCCACGAGCGGCTGCTCACATCCTTGCCAGCGTTTAATTTTAGCTGCGCTGGTGGGCGAAGGCATTATGCATATTTTTAAAAATTAAACAACTTTCCAGCTCTTGCGTGTTCTCCTTCCTTGAAGGCATTCTTCTCAGTCACTCTCATCCTGCAGCCCCATGACACACACACGCAGGCGGGGGGTTGCTGAACAGGGCTCTGGTGAAGGGCTGACCCGGGAACTGTGGTCCTCATGGGAGCGTCGGAGGAGGAGGGACTGGGTGAACTGAGAAGGAGTCCAGGAATCTTCCCCCCTCCCACTCCCTTCTTCTGAGGCTATGCCGGGTGGGCCTTGAGGGGTGATCCTGTGCCGATTTTGATCCCATAAACTTGTGTGGGAGGCCATTGGTTTAACTGAGCCTGCCAGGCCTCCTTGGCAATTTGATTTCGTTGAGGCCCTGGGTGGTGGTCCCTAACGGTTCTAAGGCAACTTACGGGGTTTAGCTTTTACGCCGTGTACTTCCCGGCTGTAATAAGTGAGGTATCAGGGTCGAGTGAGTCCCATGTTGCTGGGCACAGGCTGCCTTCACCCCAGGGCTCCCAGGAGCCAGTGGAAGCATAATGGAGACCCTGGTGGTCCATACCTGTCCCGGCCTGGGAATTTGATCATAACTCGACCTTACAAATGATCCCTGCCAGCTTTGTGTCCATTAAGAACAGAAAAATGGCTCACACAGGAGGAGCAGCCCTCTCCTTGGGTGGCCTGGTGTGCAGATCCCCCTCCCCCGCCCCCAGGCCACCCACATCTGGGGGGAGGTGGGGCAAGAGGGAAGCGGCAGGCCCAGCCGCCTGAGGATTGGGTACCTGGCCACAGCCGGTCTGAGACAGCGGAGGGCCCCAGCCCGCGAGCTCCAGCCCCCCGCCGCTCCCTGTTGGCTCCCAGGCATTGGGACTGTCTCCTCCACAGCCCCAACCAGATGATAGAAAAAATGTTCCTGGTTCGAACCAGAGGGTCTCTGTCACGCCCAACCCCTAAACAAGACCCTCATTCCGCACTTTAGGACCTAATACAGTTACTGTTCCTCTCTGTTGCCCCTGCCTGGAGCTTAACTTCAGGAATACACTGCTCTTCCTTATTCAGAGATGCGTGTGGAATCCAAAACCGTGTGTGGACCCGAGGAGCTGTCTAAGAAGTGGGACTCACGGAAACAGAGAGTAGAACGGCAGTTGCCAGAGGCTGGGGATGGGGAATGGGAGGATGTTACAGTTTCAGTTATGCAAGAGGAATAATTTCTGGAGAACTAATGTACAACAATGTGACTCTGGTTAATAATACTGTAGTGTATTCTTGCAATTTGCTAAGAGGACAGATCTCAAGTGTGTTCACCACAAAGAAAAGAAAATGGTAACTGTATGAGGTGATGGGTATGTAAATTAGCTTGGTTGTGGTAATTATTTCACCAGGCACATGTATATCAAAACATCAAGTGTACACCTTAAATAGGTACGTTTTATTTGTCAGTCATTCCTCAATAACGCTGGGAAAAAAAAAAGTAATGGTTCTCGCCTTCCTTCTTTATCTTTCGTTTGGGACTTGCTAAGCAGCTGTCCTCAGAAGTCCTGCCCAGAAGTCAGGCGCAGAGGGAGACTTTCTGTCCTCCTCACTGCAAATTGAACACTTTGAATTGTTTAAAGCTCTGACAGGTTTGGGCTTCTCTGTCATTACGGCTCCTCCCCTTTTCTGTCTCTCTGCTCCCTGGTTTGTCTACGCTGCTCCACCTTGGTACCCCATGTCTCCTGAGGACCCCCTACAAACACACACATACGTGCACACACAATCTATTTGCAGGAAGTTCCAGGCAATACCAGATGCAAACCATGCCATCCCTGTGGGAGCCCAGGCACGCTGTGCTCACTGCAATCGGGAGGCTGGGCAGGGTTTTGTGTCCCAGGGCTTAGGGGTCTGAACAAATCCACACATGGATGTAGCACTCCATGTAGTTAACATGGAGATTGCTTTCCTCGTGTTAACAGGAGAATGTATATTGATGCATTTATTTATATGTAAGGTCACCATTTAATTTATCATCTAAGTCCTCACACATTTGAGAGTGAAAAAGTGCCTCTAATACTGGTCCCAGTACCAAGATGTGACCGGAACTATCCCATCCTATTTGTATATGGCAGGCAGTGGTGTGTGGGGAGGGCACAGCCTCGCCTCACTTCACCTGTTTGGGGCCCCGGAGCAAGCACCCCTCATCTCTTGAACAAAACCACACGGAGAGCTGCCCCTTCTCACCGCACCTGGGAGAGAGGACTAATGAGTTCATGAATGAAGACCTTAAAAACTAAGTATTTCGTGACAAAAATGCAGACAGATTTCGGATTGCATCTATGACACCTGAAGTCTAGATTTAAGGCATAAAAAATAAGCCACTTGCAAGATACATTTTCTGCCTTAGGTGGATTTTAAAAATCCTGACGTTGAGATAACCGAAGGGTCCAGTGAATTTCCCCCTTTCCATTGAAAGTGCCGGCCTTCCCGGACGTGGAGGGAAGCAGTGTCTCCCCTGTGAAAGCAGCCGAGTCACTAGGCAGAGAGGAATCCAGCTCTTTCTTCCCTTCTCTTGGGAAGGTGCTGGAAGGAGATTTTCCTTTCCAGCGGTTAAGTGGATGCGGCTTGGGATGGTTAATCCGTCCCCAGGCCTGGGGACAGCCGTCCTCCCTGGAAGGCAGCCTGCTGTAATTTATTCTGGGGATTGTTTGAAATGTTTGCTGTTATTGGAGAGTGAACGTGTTCTTTGTGATCAGTTAATGCCCCTCTCACATTTTGTCAATGTGAAGAGAACTGCATATTTTTTAGTTTTTATTTAATGAACCAATTACTTCATTGCCCAAATAAAGGGTGTTTTATTCCTAAGACCCTGAATGAGAATCTATAAACCCTATTAAAATTACTTATTAGATTTTAGCTATTATACAAATTCTTTTAATTTAGTTTGGTTTGTATTGTGTCTAAGTTTGAGCTCCTATGAAAACTATTTTAGCATAGTTTAATTTGTGTTCTGTCTGAATTCATAATAAACCTAGTAATGCATATTACTGCCAGTGTGCTCTACTGCAAAAACTTGGTACCTAAGATGACTTTGTACATTTTATATGCATAAATATGTAAATAGATATTTCTTGAGTGACATTTGCATGAAAATAATTGAAATAATTGAAAGCAAAATTCATGCAGAAGGAATATTTAAAGGAGGTTTGAAAGAAACAAGATGGGCTTTTCTATGTGACTCCTAGGTACTTTTAGAATTTGCAACAAAGTAGGCAAAGAGAATAAACTATATTAGAATGCTTACTTATGATACACACACACACACACACACACACACACCCAAATGCCTGCTGGAGAGAAATTGATGATTGCATACTATTCATGTCAAAAAGACACCTTTGATTTCTTTCTAAATCTTTTAAGAGAAATTGAACAGAGGCAAAAATATTTGTTTTAAAATTTACATTCTTTATGAAAGAAGCAAGGCATGCTTTTATAAGACATATGTGCCATTCTGTATAAATACAAACATTTGCTTCTTACCTTGGCAAGTATGTTTTAATTGTGTCTAAGTATGAGGATTATGAATTCTTTGGAAACTTTATGGCAATGACTTTTATTTTCCCCTGAAGCTTTTTAAAAAAATCTCACTGTAGGTATTTCATCTGTGAGTGTGTGTGGGACACGCAGAAAGAGTGACAGAGATTTAAAAATTTATAATTAAAGATTGAAAAAATGTACCAGATGCATCGTCCCGAATCTTTGTAGCTTCTATGTCCTTGAAAATGCCCCAGAGAATGTTTTCTTCCCTTTTGTAGGATGTAGGCTTCTCTTCAGCTTCTCCACCAATCCTGAAATTCCTTTGTTTAAAACAAAACGAAACAAAACAAAACTTGCGGCTTTTCTCAAAATGACAAACTAAACATGCAGAATCTAAAAATCCCCAAACAGAACCCAGACTATAAACCTTTCTGACTCAACAAGCAGATTTTATGGAGACCCAGTAAAACCCCAAGGATGGCAATAAATAAATCGCCAACCGGTTCTCCCATACAGCTGCCTCTTGTGGACCTCAAGCCTCTGAAGGCAGAGGGAAGATCCCGTGCATCTTGGTTTGGGGAACTTATAGATGAGCCATCCAAATGGCCGAGCTGCCCAGATTTCTTCCAAATAGTCCCGATGGAAGGTAGCTGAGAGTTGGGGGTGAACATTCATCACAAAGCATTTTCCCAAATTTCCACCTCAAACAAGGATGCAAATATTTGGAATAAACAAGGGCAGAACTAATACAATGAAGCAACAAGTAAAAGCGGCAAGGACAGTGGTCACATGGAAAGGATGTGAAGAGGGTAAGAAGCAGAAGGAGATAATTATTTTCCAGAGTTGCATGACCCACTGGTGTGCACCTCATACTTTTAATAGGAAATTCTGTCTCATTCCCATTGCTGTGCCTCAGGGGAGGTCCTAGGTAGAGTAGCAAACCCCTGGGATCTTACCCACCTCCGGCATCTCCACTAACCGTGGCACTGGACAAGTCATTTTAAATTCTGCAGCAAAATATGAGGATCATTTCCCCCATCTAGCCCGCTCCCTGGGTATCATTGTGAGGATGAGAAGAGAAAAAAATAGGAAAGATAAAAGACATTTATGATATTTAAGGAGTTGTATGATCTCTCTGAATGTAAAAGGAGAACTGCTATTGTCCTCATCACAGGTCGCCGGCGGCACAGCCCTATTTTTCTCGTGGAGCGACTGGGAACCGCTGTGCTCCGGGAGCCAGGGTGAGGCACAGAATTGTATTTCTGCAGCCAGATCCCCTCCCAGCTCCGGGGCTGTTTTCTTCCCTCTGACAGGAAGGAGCTTCCTTCTGGAAGTGTCCTGACATTGTTCTTGGTATTCCAGAAATTCCCTGGCTAACTGATGGCATGTCCAGAAGGGAACAGTCCCAGGGCACAGGAGTGCATCGAGCAAATCTGTATTTAACATCTTTTATCTCACACACACATACTTGTGCACACTCACCCACACTTTCACACAAGTGCACGCTCTTGCGCATACACTTAGACACCCTCACACGGTCTCACACTCACCCACGCCGACACCTACACTTACACACACACACACACAAACACCCTCACAGGCTCTCACACTCACCCATGCTCTGATGCACACACATATTCAGACACACACCCCCCTCATGCTCACAGTCACCCACACTCTGACACATATACCCACACACTCAGACACCCTCACATGCTCTCACACCTACACTCTGGCACACGCTCACACACTCAGACACCCTCACACACTCACACTCACCCACACTCTGACATCCACACTCACACCCACACATTCAGACACCCTCACACGCTCTCACACTCACCCATGCTCTGACACACTTTCCTGTATCTTGCACAGTCAACAAACCACCCTGGGCGCTCCCATGTGATTAGGGGGTGTGTCCGACCACCCTTGCCCCCAAGCCCAGAAGGAGGTCTGCTGTTGCTGAGCCTTCGCTGCCTGCACACGGGTGTGCAGGAGAGAGACGTGCTGGCAGGAGACCAGCAGGGTGCCTGGCCGCACCAGCATGGAGGTGGCCTCCAGGCACACTCTCCCCTCTTCCTCGTGGGACCTGCCTCTATCTCCGCTCAGAGCGTGACCCTCCAAGCGATAGACCAGACACGGGTTCCAAATGCTGCTTCACTTCTCCAGTGCTTTCCTGGATGATGCCTCTCTTTACAACCCCAGTCTCCAGGCCCCTGCAGCCCAGAGCCCCATCATATCTCACAAGCCTGCCTGACACGGTGTTGAGGACATGCCATCCTCACCGAGCACCATCCCGCAAGCCTGCCTGGCACGGTGTTGAGGACATGCCATCCTCACCGAGCACCATCCCGCAAGCCTGCCTGGCACGGTGTTGGGGACATGCCATCCTCACCGAGCGCCTGCTACATGGGCAGCTGCAGTTCCTTGGGAGAATCACATGGGGAAGAGAAGCTCTTCCAATCCATGTGCGGTTTCAATCCCAATGACAGTGTGGGACTCAGCAGCTCACTGTCCTTCCAACCGCCCTTCACTGAGCCCTTTGTGCGACCCATCCTGAGGACAAGGGTTGGGGATCCATTCAGGAATCCCTGGATTTGGCATCCACACTTCCCCCCTTGTCTGCTTTCCCCGCCCAGGATCGTTTGCCTGGGCCTCAGACCCCTCATCCACAAAATGAGCTTGAAAGTCACATCTCAGGGGCAGGACTTTCTTTCCCAGTGCTTGCCTTGGGGTGAGGTCTGATATTTGTGCAATTGTTCGGCCCATGCCCCTCTCTCTAATTTCCAAGCTCAGCTCCCCAAGGGGAGGAGTGGGCCACTGATTCCCGTGTAGGTGCTGAGGGCACTGCCTTGGCAGGTGGACAGTGGGCACCTGCGTGCATCTGAATAGGGCAGGCTGTGGGGGTTAAGATGTAAAGTGCACAAATATCAGTGTTGCTTCTATTATTATTATAATTCTATTGTTATTGCTAGACGTAGCCTCTGCTTCTAGGGAAGCAGACTCATCACCATGCCCAGTGAGGAGTGCAGAGAACACACAGAAGGGCAGGCGGGGCCCTGGCAGCTGCATCTCTTGTGTAAACCCTCTCACAGTGGGTTTTGCGCCCAGCTTTTGTGGGCACGTGCAGACCATCCCCTGCTGAACAGTGAGCTGAGTCAGTGGCTTTTCCACTTTCCCAGACCCTAGGGAGCCCCAGGTTCCTGGGGAGGCACGGCTCAGAGTGCACCTGGCTGGGAGTGGGAGTCCCAGCGAACCAGCCTTCTGCAGCCACTGCCTGCTGGGCTGGGGATGGCAGGCGAGTGCCTGGTGTTTCAGGATTCTCATCTTTCTCAAAAACCATAAGGGCACCATGGCCCACCTGGACCTGATGCCCACTGCTGAATAACTTGGCTGCTGCCCTGCCCACTGTCCCTGAAATTCATTTAACAGATGTTCTAATTCTGCTGCCTGGCAGGCAGCTTTCTGCCCAGCGACTGGCACCAGCCCTGAGAGATGTGCCTCTCTCCATCACCCAGAGGTTCCGGGCAGCCAGGCTGGAGGAAAACAGGAGGAGCCAGAGCCACGAGCTTGAAGACAATTATCTTGTCACTGTTGGAGCCACAGACTTATGAATTGTCACTGTCCTTGAGTGGAACTGGCCGCCCCTGAGCTTCAGAGGCACCCTCTGGTGAGAGATTTACAGCCCAGCCACAAAATAAATCACTCCCTTACAGGGCCTCTGGAGAGCCGAAACTTCCCACAGAGGCAGTCATTGCATTGGTTTCTTTGTTAAAATAAAAATGCCCCAAGCATCCGCCCATGGAAATGTGTTCCCCACTGGGGAAGGAAGGCGGCTGTGAGGAAGGCAGCTGGCACAGGGGCAGAGACGTCATGGGGGTGATGTGCAATAACTTCATCCACCACTGGCTCACTAGGGACTTCAGAACAGTCCACAAATACTAGCTGAGCTCCTACCATGTGCCAACGAGTGTCCTAACCCTCAGGGCTGCAGGTGCAAATTGGACAGAGTTCCTAACTCAGGAAGCGCACAGTGTAACTGGGGTGGGGGACAGAAAATAAACAAAAAAGGCCAGGCATGCCAGGTCGTGCTAGGAGCCGAGATGAAAATGAAAGGAGATGAGGCGGGGAGTAGGTGGAGAGGGGTGGGCTGCAGGGGCCATTCCAGCCAAGTAGGAGCCGGCCATGTGGAGATTTGGGGGAAGAACATTCCAGAAACAGGGAATGGCTAGTGCCAAGCATAAGTGAGCTTGATGAGCTTGGGGAATAGACAGAAGGCCCACATGGCTGGAGTTGTCATTGGGAGGGAGGGGGAGGAGCAGGAGACATGACCAGAGGGGCAGCTGGAGGTAGACGTTGAGCCACGAGCCTGATGACAATTATCTTGTCACTGCCAGAGCCTACATTTTTACAGGGTCACTGCAATGAGGGGTTGAGAAAAGGCTGAGGGGGCTGCAGGTGGGTGGAGGCCAGGAGGCTAGAGAGGAGACCTGTATAGCTGCTGGGCATGGCATGGTGACGATGTGGATTAAGGTGGTCTCTGCTGTATGACACATTTCAATACACATAGCAGCTTGCAAAAACACTCAATGACCTCACAGTCTCTGTGGGTCAGGAGTCTGGGCCCAGCTCAGCTGGGGCCTCTGCAAAGCTTTGATTAACGTGTTGGCTGGGGCTGGTCTCATCTGAATGCTTGAGTGTGGAAAGATCCAGTTTCTTGCTTGCTCAGGCTTTTGGAAGAATTCAGGTCTGTAGGGCTGTTGGACTGAAAGCTGCAGTTTTGGAGTGCTTTGTTTTGTTTTGTTTCATTTGTTAGCCATCAGCTGGAGGCTGCCTTCCACAACTAGAGGTCAACTACAGTTCCCCGCCACACAGGGCTCAGCAGTGTCGCCACTTGCTTCTTCACAGCCAGCAAGGGGAGTGGATTCCAGCCGGGTGAGGGCCACAACCTTAGGCAGAGCCAACCCGTAACCGCGTGTATGGAACCGTTCATGTCTGTCACCTTTGCCAGACCCTGGGTCAGAAGCAGTCACAGGCCCTGGCTGTTCTCAGGGAAGGGGATCCCACAGGGTGTGCACACCAGGATGTGGGGTCCTGGGTCCGTCTATGGGTCTGTCTACCATGGTGGTGTCCATAGGTATGTTGAAAAGTGGACACTTCTGCTATGTATTTTTAATTTCCTCTGAGAAACAGTGCATTATCATCCCCCATTTAATATATGAGGGGTAAAGTTTTGTCCTACGTGTGGCAAATGATGATTAAGTTTTCTTCATTAAATCCATAAAATACCAGAAGGAGGACAGACAGACAGAAGCTTGGCAGAAAGGGTTTGAAGGGAAGTTGAAGGGAGCCCCAGGAGGAACCTGGAACTCATACATCACAAGCGGTGATATCACCACTCCTAGTATCCACCCCTGCATAGCAGACCAGCCCAAAGCTTACAAGACTGACGTTTACTTTATTTGCTCCTCTACCGACGGCATCCACTGGGCAGGCTCAAAGGCTGGGGCTGGGTCCCCCAGAGAGCTGTGCACTTACACACAAGTACCACCAGGACCACAGCAGGGGCTGTGGCCAGAGGACTAACACATGGCCTCTTGTGGGGCCTGGTTCCTGCACATGGTAACTGGGCTCTAAGGGTGGGCACCCAAGACAGAGAGAGCGAGGCGGGAGCTGCATCTCATTCATACTCCATCCTGGAAACCACACTGGCTCATTTCTACCTCATTGTATGCACCGGAGCAAGTCAATGTCCACAGGGAAGGAGATCAGCAGCCACCTACAGAAGGGAGGGGAGTCACAGGGTATGCAGCCATGTTTCAGGTAAAACCGCCACACCGTCTGGAAACATACTGATTCCAAACAGGCCACAGGCGAGGGCTTCAGGACATTTGGGTGACTATTTGTAACCTTGGTGATTGATGGAAGGAGAAAAGGCAGGCTCTTCTTCTTCAGTCCCAAGGGTCACTGGGTGGACACCAGCCTCAGCGTTCTCGTTGCGCCCTGAGATTGCCTGGGAGCCTCAGTTACTTCATCTGTGAAATGGGGCAATAACCTCTCTTTCTACTTATTTTGGAAGACATCTTAGAAACACATCATCAAGTGTCGTGGCAGATGTAAACCACATGGCTGTTGCATGGGATGGGGAAAGCAGGTAGGGGGCAGCTGGCTCAGAGCCCCAGGAGTTTCCAGAACATACGAGATGGACCCAGTTCCCATCAGCCCCCCATAGCCTCACAGAGACCCAATGCCTCCACGGCTGACAATCCCCCGCAGGCTCCTGTCCTGCCACGGAGCCCCTTGGGAGGGAGCGGGCACCCTTCACACCTCACCACAGCTGTTCCAACACAGCCACTCCAATTTTAAGATATTCCCAACAACGATTCTCACTCATATGCACTGTACACCTACATGTGCCAAGCACTGTTGCAGATCTTGGCAGCACTGTGCCAAATTCCCTTCCTCACGGAGCTCAAGTGCAAGACCTGGAACCTTCCAGGAACCCATGAGCCACCTGGGAGGTAACTCCTTTAGGAAACTTGGCAGTATCGCTCCACTTTTCACCTGGGTACTCTCACACTCTGTGGGGAGGCTAAATGGTAGAAACATTATGTCTATTTGGGGTGAGGTAAAAGTTTTAGAGATAGATGGTGGTGATGGCTGCACAATATTGTGAAGGTAATTAACATCACCAAATGGTACACTTAAAAATGGTTACAATATTAAGTTTTATGTTATACACATTTTACCACAATTTTTAGAAAGTGAATGACGTAACATACTGTGGGTCATTAAATGTCATGCTTTAAATGAGTGACTTGCATGGTATCTGAATTTATATCTCAATAAAGCTGCTTAAAAAATAAATCAATAAAATTTTAAGAAGATACTTTGAAAACATTTTAAAAAATTATAGCCCAGAATGGTAAGATTAAACTCTATCAACCATCAGGGATGTTTCCGAAATGCATGTTGTGCTCTTAACGACTAATTATTGTTCTGGTTAACCAAGGCTTTGCTCAACAGAAAATCAAAGGTACACCAGGGAATGAGCCAAGCTCAGAATCTCACAGGAGAAACTTCTGGTCAATTGATTCACAATCAATTTTATCTCCACCGACATGCAGGAAGCTCAGACAGTCTGTAGAAATCAACTGGCCTTGAAAGTAACCCAATATCCCACGGACTGCGTCTCTCCATCCTCCCTTCTCCCTTTGTCCTGGTTAATATAACTTGATATTTCATAATCCTGGAACTTACACGTGCCTCTGCGAAGGTGAAAATCCCCACAGCAGAGACGCTTAGTCCAGCAGATGTATGATTCAATTTGCCTATTAAATGCAAATATCCAAGTGGGCTGTTGGTTCAACCAACTACTCAAACAAATTGAACCTAGATCCCAACAAAGGTGAATTGTGCAAAAATCAAAATGAGCACTGGGTGGGATCAGCTACGACACCACGAGAAGGAAACGGAGATGGGAAAGCAGCTGGGGTCAGTTCCCCCAAAAGGAGCCATGTGGTCTCGGTTTGGTTTTAATTAACTTTAGGAACAAAGTTTTTTCTTCGGCTGGCCTGTGCGAAGGTAGAATTGCGTGGCAACTGGCATTTCACATAATTGGCACTGATGGTCACTGAACCCACAGGGCTGAGATCGACACCCCGCGTGCTGCTGATTTCGGTGAAATTGAACAACTTGGATGTGACCGCAAACCCAACTGAAATGTGAATGCCCCGGAATGGGCTGGTTTGCAGCCTGAGAAGAATAGAGGCTTCACTGTGGTCCAAATCAGGACGCAGTCCAAACCCAATCTGTGTGTCCCGCTGCCCGTGTGGGGGTCTGGGATACAGATCCCAAGGCTGAGGACACTCAATTGCCTCCCCTCCCCCATCTCCAGCCACCATCCAGCTGATGGGGGCCTCTGGCAGCCACCCAGGCCATTGTGTGTTCCAGGGTTAACGGCTCTGGGGTTGGGCAGAGGGGGACCCAGCTGAAGGACAATGCATTTACTGACACCATCTACGCAACTGATTAAACAGTCCTTGTGAGTAGAGCTGGGCCTGGCCAATGCCCCCTGCAAGGTGCCCACCTGGGCCCCCAAGCCAGCCAGTGTGCACCAGTCCTGTCTCCTAGTAGGCACATGAAGAATATTTATTATCAGTGATAATAACACTAATGACATATTTGAAGGACCTGGGACTGCAGATGCTACAAATTTGAGTGGGTTTCATTTCTCCCTGGCATTTAGAAAAGAGGAACCTCCCTTTATGCCCCTAGCATGAATGTCGATGTCCATACCCACACACAAGCCAACACACGGCCACTACACTGCACAAACCTCATTTATGTGAGATCATCGGCCATGAGATTCTGTGGGTGCCCAGAGGAAGGGGGTTGATGCAGATGAAGAGGTCAAGGGTCACTACTGGAGGAGGTGACACCAAGGCAGAATCCTCAAGGAAGCATAGGAACCCTTCAAGACCAGGGAAGGGGGTCCAGCCAGAAGGAGCATGCATGCAAAGGTGGGAAACCACCAGGAGTCTCGGAGGAATTCCCAGTTTCCCAGGGTGATGTCCACATAGTTGGCAGGAGGCTGAAAGGGCCAGTCAGGAGTTGAGGGGAGCCCTGGAGGGCTTTTGAAGGTTGGTGCCTGATATGGTTTTGCTGTGTCCCCACCCAAATCTCACATTGAATTGTAGCTCCTATAATTCCCATGTGTTGTAGGAGGGACCTGGTGGGAGATAATTGAATCTTGAGGGCAGTTTCCCCCATACTTTTCTCATGGTAGTGAATAAATCTCACAAGATCTGACAGTTTCACAAAGGGTTCCCCCTTTCAGTTGGCTTTCGTTCTCTCTTGTCTGCCGCCATGTAAGACGTGCCTTTCACCTTCCACCATGATTGTGAGGCCTCCCCAGCCACGTGGAACTGTGAGTCCATTACACCTCTTTTTCTCTATAAATTACCCAGTCTCTGGTATGTCTTTATCAGCAGCGTGAAAAGGGACTAACATGGTGCCATGCCTGGGTGTGCGTGTTAGAAATCTTGGTCTCTTGGCCTCCGGAAGGTGAACTGAAAAGGAAGTGAGGCTGTGGCAGGAGACCAGGCTAGAAGTTATGCTGATAAATCAGGCACAAAGCAATGAAGCACTGAGACTAGCGATGGCAGTGGCGATGAGCCAATGGTGGCAGTGGTGATGAGCATCAGGGGGTAGATGCAATGTGGGCTTAGGAAGACATACAGGATGTGCCCTTTCATGGGCCTCCCAGGCCATCCCTCCATTTTCCATCCTCTCTCTGCCCTGGGGTCATGGAGCAAGCCTTTGGGTCCTCTCCCCTCTGCTTCCGGTTGAGCTCAGCCACTGGGGAGCACAGAGGACCTGTGGGAGGCAGGACAGGGGGGTTGGCATTGGGAGTATTTACTCTTCTCCCTCCTGGAGGTCCTCCTTGGGAGATCACCTCAGGCTGGCATGTTCCTCAATTAAAGGCCACCACTTCTCTCATAGTGGCCACTTCTCCATGATTCTCTCTCCTTCTGAGTCCTGCTCCCCTCCCTTCCCTTGACCCCAGCACCTAGGAGTGGTAACAGCTACAATGCTACTGGCCCCAGCTTCCTGCTCCACCCCTCAGGCCTCCCTTACACCAATCTCCACCTGTATGGTAAGTCTCTCGGCAAACTCATCCTTCCTTCATCTCCTTCCTATTGGGACCCCAACTGAGAACAAACCTCACATTCACTTCTCAGAAGTCTTGAGTCATTTCACAGATATGTGCTGTGTTTCTAGAAGTGTGCGCCAGGTACTGTGCAGAGAGCAAGCCGGGTAGTGTCTCCGTTCCCATGAGGTCCCACCCTGCCTCTGTGGTCCAAGGCAGCATCTGGGGCCTTGGTAAATACGGAGATTTATGAGCCCTGCCCTAGCCCCAGAGAATCGGAAACTCTGGGGGAAGGACCCCAGAGTCTGCAATTTTAACAGAATTCTCAGGGGTTCTCAATGGGCCAGGCTCAAAACTGCCAGTGCAGTGGCTCATGGTGCTCTGTAACACCTTACACTAAGCAGGACAGGGACCCGCCTGACAAGCATGGCACTGGCATCATGGACACGGTCTGCCCACCTGGTCAGCAACCAGCAGAGTGCCCAGAGTCCAAGCCATCCATATCAGGAGTTAAGGATTTGGAAGATCACTCCTGAATTCTTAAGTAAAGAACTAGCTGATGTGTTCATTTTTCTCCACTTATAATTTTCTGCTCTTTGCAATGTATCTCCAATCCCTCCAAATCGTAACAACACAATCATAATCATTTTAAAACCAGTAATCTGTTATGCATATGCTTAGAGTGTGACTGCTCCCTCCCTCCCATGCCCTCTCTCCCTTCTCTGTATCTTCCTCCCTCTCCTTTTCTTTTTCTCTCTCTCCATATATTAACTGTAGCAAGTCCTGCTTTATAAAAATTTATATATTTCTTAAAAAAAACATAAGTTGGTAGCAATTACTTATTTTATTTGAAAGTTGCATTTCTTTTCCTTAACAAGGTCCCTGGCATAGTGACAGCCTGATTCAGGGGACAAGAAAAGCAGGAGGCACAACTACTAGAGGATTCATTCATGTTTTGAAATGACGCAGAGCTGTGTTTCTCATCTGAGGACCTGCTCACCTGGGTGCCCCTGACTCTGGCTCCCATGAAGGTCCCTGACTCTGTCTCTGGGGCTTCCCATCCATTCAAGAATTATCGAGCCCTGTGTTGTCTTCGGGGGGCTGTGATGGCAAAGAGAACCTCGTTCCCCCACCTGTGGGGGACGTTTAATCTGACACCTCTTTACTCTTCATGAATCCATGCATTTTTTTTGTCCGTGAGTTTTGAGATGTTTAAAAATTCCTTTCTTTATCTTGCTTCTTGAATGCAGCATTCAATACATTGCAATCGGTAAAATGTTGCCACCGTCGATCGTGAATTCCATTGCACAATATAAAAGCCCTCATTTGCTTTCCTTTTGGATTGGATTTCCAAATGGGTCAAATGTTTACAGAAATGTCCCAAACTGTACAAATAAACTGTAGCTCCAGTGAGGGAGGCAGTTTACATTACTCTCAGTCAGATGAATATGGAAGCTGCAGCCTGTCCTTTGAAAAGCACTTCACGCACTGTGCCTGCGAGTTCTGTGCCCCGTCTGGGATCCCTCAATTCCATCAAAAAGCTTTGGGAAAGGCGTGGTGATCCTACAAATCCACACATCCATTCACACCCAGCTGGGCGGCTCTTGTCCTCCACTAGGTCAAACAAACAGGGGTTTTCGCCCAGGCATCCTGGAATGCCCACATGCTGTGGACCTTCCCCAAGCTCCCTTCCCCTGAGATCACCTGCGCTGCCTGCTCTGAGCTGCCATTGTTCACCCAAAGCACCTGGAGAGCAGGAACAGGGTCTTGCTCTCATATTTGGCACATGTGGCGTGGAGCCTTGCACATAGTTGATCTTCACCTGTTTGCTAATCCAATCCCCTATTTTACAGATGGGGAAACAGAGGCACTGAAAGTCCTGAGTGTCTTGTATAAGTGGACGTGGGCCCTATCACCTGAGTTTCAGAACAATGACTGTGCTGGTTATATAGCTCTTGTCTCTCAGCTCCAGGACCATCTGCAGTGGGAATTAGAATGGGCCCCAATTCAGTACTGGGGAATACTGGAGTCCTTAAAAGAAGAGCAGATGCACAGGGGAGAGGCCACAAGAGGATGGAGACAGAGATTGGAGCACTGCAGCCAGGGACAAGGACAGCCTGGAGCCACCAGGAGCTGGAAGAGGCAGGAAGGATTCTCCCCTAGAGCACTCAGAGGGAGCTGACACATTGACTTGGGACATCTGGCCTCTAGAATGTGGGGGAATACGTTTCTGTTGCTGTGAGTCACCCAGGTCATGGTATTTTGTTTCGGCAGTCCCCGGGCCCTGATACACTGCCCTTCTGTTCTTTGGGTAGTGATGCTCCAGTGGGGCTGGGCAACCCCACTTCGCCATTGCCAGCTGCTCCCTGTTTGGTTACACAAATAGGGGGCGCTAGAGGGCAACGCAGGAGAAGGCAGGAGAGACAAATTCCTTCCTGTCCCATCAGCATCCCAGCATCAATGGGCTTCACCCTGTCAGAAGCAGCTGGTTCCACTTTCTGGGAACTCTTCCCCAATCCATGCTGCACCCCCCGCCCCACCCCTCAGAGACACCGGCATCAGCTGCTTAGCTTTGTTTCCTCAGGGGTCTGGGTCTTAGCTCCATAGGACCCCTCCTCCAAGCTCCCAAATTCTCCTAATCTCAACATCTTCCCGTTGTCCTCATAGCCCTGCAGGTGGTAGCTGAGTCCATGGGTAATTCTTGCCTCTGCAGTATCTTAAAGTTACCTTTTGCCTCTTTTCAGTCTTCCAATCACTAGATTTTAAAACATAGTTATACTGAATTCTCTCTGTTAAAAATAACTGGTGTGTTTAATGAGTGTTGAGTTTCAGTTTGGGAAGATGAAAAAGCTATTGCGATGAATAATGGTGATGGTTGCACAACAATGTGAATGTACTTAATGCCACAAAATTGTAGTTAAAAATGGTGAAAATAGTAAACTTTTCTCTTTTTTTTCTTTTTTTTTTCCTTTTCCTTTTTCTTTTTTTTTTGATGGAGTCTCACTCTGTTGCCCAGGCTGGAGTGCAATGGAGCAATCTCTGGTCACTGCAACCTCCGACTCCCGGGTTCAAGCAATTCTCCTGCCTCAGCCTCCCGAGTAGCTGGGATTACAGGCATGTGCCACCATGCCCGGCTGATTTTTATATTTTTAATAGAGACGGGGTTTCACCATGTTGGTCAGGCTGGTCTGGAACTCCTGACTTCAGTTGATCCACCCGTCTCGGCCTCCCAAACAGCTTGGATTATAGGCATGAATGCCTATATTTCTGGGCACCTGTATTTCTGGGCACCTATATTTCTGGCGTCCAGCCAGAAAATAGCAAATTTTATGTGATGACTACTTTTACCCCTCAGCGCCCACCCCCCAACACAAGACTGGTGTGGTTTCTATTTTCCTGACTGATGTACATTATTTAAATGGTGACAACGAAATAAACATTACTTATAATGATAATGACAGCTACCACTTTGAACCTTTCCCATGTACCAACCTGTACTAGGTGTTTAATCATCATCACATTTTACAAACTATTCTATGGTGTCTGTTTTAGTGATGGAGAAGCTGACCCTCAAAGTGGTTATGTTGCTTGGTATTAAAAATACCAAAGGGCAGAAATCAAATTTATTGGACTGATTTTTTTTTTTTAAACAGGATCTAGCTCTGTCACCCAGGCTGGAGTGCGGTGGCACGATCATGACTCACTGCAGCTCAACCTCCTGAGCTCGAGCAATCCCGATCCTCCCACCTCAGCCACCTGAGTAGCTGGGACTACAGGCATGTGCCGCCATGCCTGGCTAATTTATTTATTTATTTATTTATTTATTTATTTATTGTAGAAACAGAGTTTTGCCATGTTACCTAGGCTGCTAAAGCATTCCTCCCTCCTGAGCCTCCCAGTGCTGAGTTTACAGGCATGAACCACCACACCCAAACTGGACTGATCTTCTTATCGTTATGTGATATACATCTTTCTCCTTAGCAATTTCCTTTGTTCTAAAGTTGACTTTAGCTGATATTAATATAGCCTTTTCTTTTTAAAATTAATATTTGCATGATCTATCTTTTTCCATCTTTTTATTATTAATGTCTGTCATTATGTTGCAAGTGACTTTCTTTCTTTCTTTTTTTTTTTTGAGGCAGAGTTTTGCTCTGTTGCCCAGGCTGGAGTGCAATGGCACAATCTTGGCTCACTGTAACCTCCAGCTCCTGAGTTCAAGAGATTCTCCTGCCTCAGCCTCCCAAGTAGCTGGGATTACAGGCACCCGCCACCACACCCAGTTAATTTTTGTATTTTTAGTAGGGACGGGGTTTCACCATGTTGGTCAGGCTGGTGCAAGTGAGTTTCTTATAAAAAGTTTATCATTAGGTTGTGGGGTTTTTAAAAATCCATTTGCCAATCTTGTTTTTCAATTATTATACTGCAAATATTTACATTTAAAGTAATTACTGATATATTATAGCTTAAGTCTGCCATTTTCTTGTTTTCTGTTTGTTATATCTATTTCTCATTCCTGTTTCTCTCTTTTTGCCTTCTTGTAGGTTACATAAACATTTTTGAGTTCCATTTTTATTTACTTAACAATGTTTTTTAGCATGACTTTTTTATTTTTATTAGTGGCTGCTTTAGATACTATATCAACTAACTTATTAAAGTCTATTAGTATTGAGGTTTTACCACTTTGAATGAAGTTTAGAAAACTTACTTCCATTTGGGTCCCCTTATGCTCCCTACTTTTAAGATATAATTGTCTTAGCTACTTCCTGTATATACATTGAATACCACCTCAGATAGTGCTATGATTTTTGCTTTAACTATCAAATAGGATTTAAGAAAGTCAAGAAGATAAGTAATATCTGTTATATTTACTCCTACTTTTGTCCATTCTTCTTTCCCTTCTTACGTTCCTTGGATAACTTCCCAAAGTCATTTTTTAAGAGTGAGCCTGTTGAGAGATGGATTCTCTCAGTTTTTCTTCATCTGAGAATCTATTTCCCGTTCAATTTGGAAGGATATTTTTACTGGATATAGAATTTGTGGTTGACAGTTCTTTTCTCTCAATCACTTGAAAAATATTGTGCTACTCTTTTCTGTCCTCTCTGGTTTCAGATAAGAAATCCATGGGCAATTGAATTGATGTTCTCCAACAGGTAACATGTTATTTCTCTTTAGCTTCTTTCAAGATTTTTTACTTGTCTTTACTTTTCAGAAGTTTGCTTGCAATGTGTCTTAGTGCAGATTTATCTGGGTTTACTCTTTTGAGTTTTACTCAGCTTCTTGAATCTCTTAGGGTTATGCCTTTCACCATATTTGGGAAATTTTCAGCCGCTATTTTCTTATACATTTTTTCAGACCAACACGCTTTTTCTTCATTTTCTGACACTCTGACAATGTAAATATTAGATTTCTAAAATAGTATACCACAGGTCCCTGGAGCTCTGTTGGTTGTTTTTCTAAAATCTATTTTCTTTCTGTTGTTTAAATTGAGTAATTTCTTTTGTTCTATCTTTAAGCAAACTCATTATTTCATCTGTCATATTCGTTCTGCTATTACACTCAAACAGTGTTTTTATTTTGGTTACTGTATTTTTCAGTTCTAAATTTCCTTTTGATTCTTTTTCATATCTTGTATTTCTTTGTTGAGACTTTCTATTTCTTTGTTTCAAGTATAGTCATGATTACTTGCTGAAGCATTTTTATGATTGCTGTTTATAATTCTTGTCATATCATTCCAAATAATCTCATTTTTTGTGTTGGTGGTGGTCTTTTCTCCTTCAAGTTGTTATTGACCTGGTGCTTGTGATGGTTAGCAAATTTTGTCTGGATGCTGGAACTTTGGGGGATTGTGTTGTGAGACTCAGGACCCTGTTTAATTTTCTTTTTAAGCAGGCAGTCACCATGTTCAGATGCATCCTGTAGATCTAGGGTAGAGGTGGTTGTTCAGTGCTCCAGAGGACTCCATTGACCTATCCACTGTGAGTGGCGTGGTGATGACTCACACTAACTCATTGCATATGGGTGGGGTAGAAATTCAGCCCCCCACTCAGTACCACTGACACCAACTCACACTGCTTCATTGCTTCCAAATTGAGTGGTAAGCTCAATTCCCCTGCTGTACCCTCACTTGATACTAGGGAGTGGGGGAAACAGAGTGCTGGCTAGCTCTGCCTCATCTGTCCTCCTTCAGCCTTGTTGATGGGGTAGAGGCTCAGCTACCCATTGGGCCTCATCGTCAGCAGGGGTAGGGTGGGAGGAACTAGAGTGTGGACTAGACCTTCCTCATTTTCATACCACTTCATTCAACCTCATTGATGCTGGGCAGGATTCAAGGCTCAGCTCCTACTGTGCTTTGCTGACGTATAGGGTGAGGTGAGGGGTGAGGAATGCCCACTGGCTCCACCTTATGCTGTTGAATTCAGTCTATTTCCTTCCAGATGGGAATGGAGGTTTAGCTCTCCACTCAGTCCACCAATACCACCGCAACAGAAGAATCAGAGCATGCCAGCTTCTGCTGGACAGGAAATGAAAGATTAGGTCACTGTTTGGCTCTGTGGACACCACTGGGTGGGAGACCTGGAGGGCTGTAGAGAAAGAAGGAGCTTTTCCATTGGTTTTGGTTGGCTGGAGCATGGTGGCTGTGGTCATCAAGGTTTTCAGTTCTACTCATCCACACTTTCCCTGGTATGCTTACTAGAGAAAACAGGCTTTCTTAGGATAATTTTTTGTCTGGGTTTGTTGATGGTTTGGGGCTCTGGGCTTCTCCAGCACCCTGTTTGAGATAGATGGGACTCAATATAGGAACTCAGGAAACTTTTTGCTGAGTCATCCCTTAAGTCCTGAGATTCCTAAGCAGCCTGCTGTCTTCAATACACATTTCAGAGTCTTTGCATGTTTGTTTGTTGTGCTATGTTCAGGGCTTTTTGTTATAAGACGTAGGAATTGGAGGAATGGAGTTACTTCATCTTGGCAGGAACCAAAAATCTCCCCAGAGGGAGTCGAACTCAAGTCTATCCACTTTCATAACCCCTGCCTTTTCAACCTTGCTGCCCCACCCAGCTGCCTCCATTATCTTTGCTGTAGGAACGTTCACCAACATGACCCATTTCCTTTTCCTTCAGTGTCAAATTCACAGCTGCACTTGGGACCTTCTAGAATAAGACATGTTGACCTTCTCCCCAGCCTTCTTCAGTTAATCATGGTTGAGAAGACTCACTGGACCACCAGTGTATTAACTCACATTCTTCTGGGGAATAACCCCCAAGTCTTTTCTCAACTGAAGGTTGACTCAAAGCGTGGGCCATCTAACCACTAACTCAGGAAACCTCAGCTGCCATCTGACCCAAGGTTTCTTCACACGACACTTCATGTTCATTTTCCATTACTTAGTCCTCTCCTGAAGAGACACTCAGGAGAGAGGCATTTTAATCCCTCTTTGCTCTATGACTTCTTGGGTGGCCCAAAGAAAATACATCAGCACATACTAAAAACCCTCAATCTCCTCATTCAGGAAGAGAACAAACATGTGGGGGAGAGTAGCTCCAGGCCCACCCAGGTCTCAGGAGGCCAGGAGGTAGCAGGAGAGGTAACTAGAGTCAAAGGTCAAGACCACTTCTCTGGTAGCTTGGTGGTAAATTACAGAAATAGACTGTAACAGGGACAAGACATCTCTTTCTGCCTGAGTTTTCCATAGAAAAGCTGTAAGTTCTGCAGAGAAATTGAGTGTTACATCAATTAATACAACTAAAAATCAATAGCGCTCCCCAACCACCTCCATTTGTAGTATGGAGATAATAACAGCACCCACCTCACAGCACTATTATGGTTAGACGGCATCACGTGTAGACATTGATGAGCCGAGTGCCTGGCCTATTCGTAAACTTCACGTAACAATAATC
The DNA here is from genome assembly GCF_000951045.1 of Mandrillus leucophaeus. NCBI lineage: Eukaryota > Metazoa > Chordata > Mammalia > Primates > Cercopithecidae > Mandrillus > Mandrillus leucophaeus. The sequence goes on from NW_012098098.1 coordinate 3,389,106, forward strand.
CTTATTTTTAGAATTATTGTTTCCTTAATTTTTTTTTGAGACAGAATCTCACTCTGTCACCCAGGCTGGAGTGCAGTGGTGCAGTCTTGATTCACTGCAACCTTTGCCTCCCAGGGTCAAGCAATTCTCTTTCCTCAGCCTCCCAAATAGCTGGGATTAGGGGCATGCACCATGATGCCTGGCTAATTTTTGTATTTCTAGTAGAGATGGAGTTTCCCCTTGTTGGCCAGGCTGGTCTCAAACTCCTGGCCTCAGGTGATCTGCCCACCTCAGCCACCCAAAGTGCTGGGATTACAGTCATCAGCCACCATGCCCAGCCCCTTAGTCTTTCATTCTACCAGTTTTCCCTTTGGTCATCCATCAAAACTACTATAGAACAATTTTTTTCAAGTACATGAGAGTCTTTGTACACTTTCTTTCAGTTCTAAATCCTTATGACTTCAAATTCATTTTTCCACATTAAATTTGGGAAAAGGGGCAGAATGTGGAAAGTCCCATGGAAGACCAGAAACTGGAAGTTATAAAATCCTGAGCCATGACATCAGGATGTGGCAGCGTTGTTTACATGAAGGATTGTCTCTTCCAGTAACCGAGGCCTCCCAGTCATCAACAATAGAGGCCAAAGGAGGTAAAACTATACAAATCTGGAAACCAAGACTTGGTTTTCTCCTAGTTAGTATTTGAAATTGGGCTTAAGACATTGGTACAGCCAGGGAAATATTCAAAGCATCTTTTAGCTCACCCCTAAGGCAGCTTTGGATTTTGTCCGAGAATGGTCTGGTGTGAAAAGGAAGGAGGTTCTTAAGGACCTGAAAAATGCCTGAACTCAACTGAAGAAGTTGGAATTTTTTATGAACTGAAACTGTACTTCTGATTATACAGCTTCCCTGAGGCTCCCTGTGAGTGGGGAATGCCAGCTCTATCCCTTTTAGTGATTGCACAGAAATAAAAATATTTGCCTATTCATGTTCCTCTTCCATCGTGGCCACTTCGAAATCGCTGTATTCCATCTTGACTGTCACTTGGAAGTCTTGCTGCTATTGCATGTCACCACCACCGATGGATTCCACTATTTTTCCTCTACCAGTGAGAGGGGCTTTAACCCTGGCCCCTCATCTTCCTCTTCACCCCATCTCCAGCACCCATCGATGAGCCTTCCAATTTGTGGGCCTCCCAAGGACCTGGCCATCCCAATTCTGGTACTCTTCACATAGTTAAGTTTAGGTTGGGTTGCCTGTGTCTGATATGAGAGTGTGGAATCAATCTTTGTCTGGTCTAAGCCACTGTTAATTTGGGTCTCTGTTATTAAGCGGAAACTTCTTCCTGAATATTGCAAATGAGAGCCTGTTCTCTCCTAGCAAACAATAAGACCGAGAGAGGAAATGGCTGTGAGTTGACCTATGTGGGCAAGGGAACAGATGACTTTGCAGAATTCTGGTGTCCTCAAGCTTGGCATGCAAATGGTCACCACACCTGAAGGGCAAAATGGACAGGAAGAATGGGCATCTCAGTGCACATCAACTTCAAGGGCAGGTGGAATTCCCTCTGACACTTAGTGCTACATGAACCTAATAGCGCTCAGATATTGCCCTGGCAAAGGTGCATGGAAGACCGCAGAAGTGATTGTGATTTAGTGAAACAGAAGTTAAAATTTGAAGTCAAGTTATTGAAAAATTAAGACATATTTAATGCACAACCAAAATGTCGACTAAGAAAGTAAGAATTACTGTCAGTATCCTCTTCCCTCTCACTGTCTCCTATGGTAATCACAGATGCTACATTTATTCAGGTGAGTCCTATACCCCTCTTCTGTAGCTCCTCCTACATCCTCAGATTCCAGAGCTGCAAAACATTTCACCGCAAAGGGATCTTCATTTTATAGATGAAGAACCTGAGGATGGAGAGGGTCTGGAACTTGAAACTGAACTGAGTTCCAGGCTCCTACCCAGAGCTGTTGCAGCTTCATCACTCACCTCTACAGCTCCGTGGGGACTGACATTTACAGATGGGGGCAAACCTGATCAAATGCACCCAGCTGAGTCAGGTGGTACAAGGCACCTTCTGAAATGTAGATAAATCTGTTTCAGGGAATTACTAAACTAGGGTGCTGGGAAGTTTGCTTCATTCACTCAAGGGACATTATTACCTTAGACAACTAGAGACTATAGGGCCCATGGCACACCCTACAGTCAGTTACTCAATTACTTTGCTAATAGGTGAAGTGTGTGAAAATCAGTTATTTCTATGCAGACAAAGTGAGGGAGAGATTCAATAATTATGTAAAAAATATCAGAATAAGCAATATATTTGGATATATTAAGGGGGAGCAAATGACCAACAACCATCCTTTTTCTGGATATCAATAAATGTAGGTTTAAATTACCCATATGTTTGAATATCTGTCTATGTGTGTATTATCTAGCCATCTATCCACCCACCCAACCATCTGTCTATCTAGCTCTATCTAACTAGCAGCTCTGGAATCTGAGGATGTAGGAGGAGCTATTAGTTATCTAATCTATCTATTATCTATCTACATCAATCAATTATCTATCTATCTATCTATCTATCTATCTATCTATCTATCTATCTATCTATCTATCCATCCATCTATCTATATAAACCAGATGAAGCTCCTCCATCTCTGTCTTGCTAAAATAAAATAAAATAAAAAACAAAAAACCAACTTTACTTAAGTATCCCTCACAGAGGTGACTCCAACACCAGCATGGAAACAAATCTTCATTAGTCCAAGCCAACCATATAGCTCCACTTCCCCCATCAATGGTTGGTTTAGCAATGACCATCTGACCTACCTCTGGCCAATGAGACATGGGACACGATTCCCTTATCAAATGAAGGCGATAGAAGAGAAAAAGATTTCCTTCTTGCTCTCTATCCTGGAACTGCTGCAGCCATTGTGACCAGCCTGAGGGTGGAGCCAAGAGCGAAGATGTGGAAAGATGGAAAGAACACGGTTCCTTGATGATATTGTAGAATGCTGCAATCGACCAGAAACCTGAGCCAACTTGAGAACCTGCACCACTTCTGAACTTCCCTTGCATGACATTATACATTTCCTTGTTGTTTAAGCTAATTGAGGCAAATTCACCTAAGGCTTCTTAAGTGATGCCAATGTGCTGTGGAAAAACCTAGTGTTTCCAAGATTTTAGTCATTCAGTTTCCACCTTTCGGATGCTTTCTTATCTATATACCTCCTGTGGTAGATATTATTTGAGCTGATCAATATTTCTATTATTTTCTGGACATATGAAAGACTTCATTTCCCAGTACTCTTTGCAGTTGAGCTGGGCCACATGACTAGTTCTGGCCAATGGGGTGCGTGGAAAGGTTATGTGTCACTTCCTGCTCAATGCTTCACTTCCTAGTCAAAGGATTTAATTGCTTGTGAAAGACGCTTCGGAGCTACTTTCCCTGTCCTATGGCAAACCTTGACACTTAATGCTGAGCTAGCACTCAAGATGAAGCTATCACTTCAAGATGGAAGCAGCCTAGAATGCTGCTCTCCACACAGGAGTGATGACTTGGAGGGCTGACCAGGCTCACACAGCAAAATAAACTTTGGTTGTGTTCAGTCACTAAAATGTTGGGGGATAACTGCAGAATAATCGTACCCAATCTTACCCTTATCTCTGCTTTTACTCAGTGAACATTTCTTTTTAACTAACTGACATTTCTATGTAAATAAATTTAATAAACTTGATACAACTACTGTGAACAGAAAACCAATGTCTCTTAAAAATAAATAATAAAAAGAAAGCAATGTTGCTAAGTTCTGGCTAGATGTTGCCTCCTCCCCAAGATCAGCTCACCTTGTTATGAAGGGAGACAGGTAAATAGAAGTGTGAAAGATATATTAGCTCCAAACCAAGATTTCATTCTGCAGCTAAAAAGGTGTATTGAAAAATAATTAGGAAAAAAAAAAAGACTTTCTACTTGATTCAATAACTACTGTGTCTGTTACCACCTAAAATCATCTTGTGCCCCACTGACATGCATCTCACTCTTGGGGACACAATGTTAATGGATGAGTGTCCAGCCCTTAGGTCTTAATATTCCTTCATTGAATTTTTGTGGTGTGTGTTTCAATAATTAGGGTCCCTCTCTGTTTCTTTCAGTGTTACTTGTATGTTTACAACTGTTCCCATGAATTCCACTTCCTGGAGTGGTCATTTCATAGCATTTTTATAGCTGCTACTGCGAAGCTCCTGTTCCTCTTCCATGCATATATCCAACGATCCAGTTCATTTCCAAATATCAGCAGTGCCTACTTGGTTCTAGGAATGTGTCTGGGGAACCAAAGGGCATGGAATTATTCTCCAGGTGTGGTATCAAGGGAAAGTGTCTTGGTGGAAACTGGGGAACTGTTTGAAACCTAGTTCAGCTGAGTCTGGTGACCCCAACAGCCTTTCAAGGTCTCTCCTGAAACCTTAACTCAATGTAACTCTTTAATATTCACATTCTCCGGTTTATTTAGAGCAAAATAGTGTTTTAATGCCAGAAAATCCCCATATTTCCTTAATGACTGGTATTTAAATTGACTGAATAAAAAATATGATTTGGTACCATCTTTCTTATGGTAGAGCACTGCATAATGAAGGGCTGTAAGAAGACAGGTATCTTAGTCCATTTTCTGTTGCAATACCTGTGTACCTCAGATTGAGTAATTTATGAAGAATAGGGGTTTATTTAGCTCACGATTCTGGAGACTGGGAAGTCCAAAAGCATGGTGCTGGCATCTGGTTGGCTTCTAGTAAGGGCCTCCACTGCATCATAACATGGAGAAGAAGCAGAAGGGCAAGTGGGTGCTTACAGAAGGGGCAAAGATGAGAGATATCCTCACTTTATAACAACCCGCCTTTGAGGTGACCAATCTAGTCCTGCAAGAGCAATAACTCATTCCTTTCAGAATTAATCCTGTTTTGAGAGAGGGGCATTAATCCCTCTTAATGAACTGATCACCTCTTAAAGGCCCCACCTCCCAACATTGCTACATGAGGGACCAAACTTCAAACGTGTACATTCTGAGGACATATTCAAACCGTAGCAGCAAGTTTCTGTATAATTTGCTTTTTCACAGGGGTTCTCTATCTAGGGTTTACTTCAGATATGCTGAAACTTGACTCTGAAGAGTCATGAAAACTATAAAGTTACTGCATCACTTTTATTTGCAAAGAGGCATTCAGGTTTCTTAAACACTGACTATGTGCTGGAAACAAGGAAGCATCACCCAGCCGTAGGTGCTTCCCGTGTACCAGGTGCTGCTCTGAGCCTGTGTGCAGTAACCAACACAGCCCCTACAATAATCCTATGTGGCAGATATTATTATTGGTCTAGTTTTACATAAGACAAATGAGGGCCAGAAAGGTTGAGTTAGTTGCCCAAGGTCACATAGTAGTAAGTGGTAGAACTGGGATTCACACCCAGGCTGTGAGTGATTTAGGAAGGAAAAGAAGTTCATTCCTACAGCAAATACCCATAAAATGACCCTGATTCCATCTTGGGGTCAGGGCAGGAGAAGTCTTGAGTGAATGAACTCTGCAGGATTGGAAGTTCTTTCCAGACTAAGGGTCCGATGAGGGAAGACATTGTCAGAGCATGCCTAGGTACACAAACGTGCCAGGAGAAGAGTGACCAGGGAGTGCCCTTTCTGCACTCTGTGCCTGAGAAAGTGGTGATGTTCGTGCACCAAAGGCAGACTCGTCCCATAGCTGCTGATAGAGGAAAGAGACCAAGGGATCGCCCTGTTTTCTGGTGCCAGAAGAGGGTCAGAGATGAAGGACTGCGGCACATTGCCTAGGAATTCAAGTGCCCTGAGCTCCCAGGTGCTGAAAGGCAGCCGCAGTGGGCCTTAGCGGCCGGTCAGGGGAATGTGGAAGTGTGGGCCTGCTCTCCTTTACTATAGAGGAAGGTGTAGGACCCTCCCAGACAGGGATGAGCCTCCTGGAGGGAGTTCCAGAACTGGGGCACTATCCTTCTGGATAAAACCCTACCCTGTTATTGCCCTGGTACTAGAAGGCAGCACAGACCCTGGGACAGGATCCAGCCATGTGACCCTGGTGAGCCTCAGAGTTCCTGTCTGACCTCACTTTCTTCATCTCTGTAACAGTAGTAAAGACAATCCCAACCTGAGTGGGTGTTATGAAGATTCAGGGGGCATAGCTGGGGTCTTGGCACATAGCAATAGCATTCTTAGGCCTCATTAACATGGTGTTTTCTAGAATTTTCTTAGAATTTTCTAGAATAATTTTATTTTTATTATTCACACACACGCACATGCACACATATACACACACAATTTTATTATTCACACACACACATGCACATGCACACATACACACACAATTTTCAGTGGGAAAATTGTTAATTGTTATAGAATTTTCTAGAACAAAACTATGTGAGCATGCATATGCATACGCTGTCTCTTTCTCTTTCTCTTTGACACACACACACACACACACACACATGCACACGCACGATTTCCAGTGGAGAAATTGTTAATATTTCATGAGGTTGTGGTTAAGCCAAGAACTGAATTCTCAGCCAAGGAAATCAAATTTTAAAACCCCAGGGGAAGTCAATATATAGGCATTGACAAGACTTTTTAATACTCTTTCTAAAATTACTGTATTTGACAACACTCCAACTTTTTTTGCTTTAAGCACTTTTCACCCAGGCATTTGAGCCTTCTTACACAGCATGGTGTGTGCACCCTTAATGATGTCACTGTGCCCTCCTTAAGCTGGACTCAACTGGAAACATGTAGGGCTGTCCAGCAAGGGCAGGGGTGGTATCCCTTTCAGTCAACTCTCCATACTCCTATCTAGAAGGCACATCCTGGGGGAGAGGAGACAGCTCAAAATGGGGAACTGGAAAATGCAAGGATGAAGGAAGGGTTTGTGGGGAGAGGGAAAGCTCTTTGCTCCCAAGCAATTCTGTTTTATGCATTGTTTTTACACAGCTTCATAGCCAGTCAAAATACAATGGATGGTAACAGCACTGGCTTACAATGGGTCACAAGAGTCCATGATCATTTCCACTGAACAGATGAAGAAACTGAGGTCTGGAAAGGTTAAGTCACCTTGTCCAAGAGGACGCAGCTAGCTAGAGGCAGTATCGACATTCAGATTTAACTGCTGAATGTTGTCCATGGATGGCTAGCAAGGGTCTCACTCCCCCAGGGTCAGCGGGGCATCAGCTAGATGGAGCCTACCCTGAACTCGGTGCCAAACAGCCCCATCATCCTGCTTACCCCAAGTCCCTGAAGGTCCCAGAGACACTGGGTGAAGTAGTCCCGATGGACAAATGCCAGGCATCCACTTGAAATGATTTGGTGCTTAAAGTTACGTTGTATGTTGGTTGTGTGCTGTGTTCTGCAAATTCACAATTTTTTAAAACAGAACAAGAACAAAATTAAAGCTCTCTGTGAAGATCTAGCTTGGGTGGAGCTGAAAGTTTTTCTCTTTCTGTGTACTCCCTTAGAATCGTTCTCTCCCAGCTGGCAAGGGCATGCCTGTTTGACCCAGCTGCAAAGCAGGGGGCTGTGTGTGTAGCTCTCACACCTTCCCAGGGCTGGAGGAGGGGATTGCTGGGTATCCTGGTTGTAAATGTAAACAGGAGTGCTCTGCTTTGTACAGTCACTGGCTTAATTACACCAATGAGAACTTGAAAGCAAGCCTTGCCACAGAAAACTGCAAATGCCGATTTAACCTCAACACAGAAACTGGAAGGTTTCCCACCAGCTCACTGTAATTATTTAACATCCACCAGCATCCCAGGAATTGTGCTCCTTGCCTCCATAATTAGAACGATTATGGTGGCCAGTTACCCAAAGCATTTTGAAATGTAGGTATTTACGTATGAACAAGACTATGGCAAATTTTATTATAATTTCAGCTGGTTCTTACTACCTGGCTTCAGAAAGAGGAAAGAGATAGGTGTAAGGGTTTCTATTTATTATTATTATTATTACATACTTTCCTTATCTTATGCATTATTGCTGTTGAGATATAAGCAAAAACTATTTATTGTGTAGGTCTTCCAAGAAAATATCTCAGAGAGTTGACTCATCTGATAAGGCTGCCTTCTATCTTTCTCCCTCCCATTACCACATTTTTCTGCCTGGAATGTGGATGCAATGGATGGAGCTCCAGCAGCCTTCTTGGATCATGAGATCTTAAAGAAAGAAGCTTGCAAAGCAGAACAGAAAGACTTCAGGAGGCCTTCATGGAGCTAAACCCAGATCCCTCATTTCTTATTTTATTTTAATATGGAAAAAGAAATGATGTTCCAGAGACAGACAGCTTGAGTTTAAATCCTGACTCTGCTGCCTCTTACACTAGTTGCTGGTAACCTTAGGCAAGCATTGTAAACTCTCCTGCACCTCGATTCCCTTCTCTATAATATGAAGATAAAAATATTACTGACCTTATGTGGTTGTTATGAGAATTAAACACACACATGTGTAAGTAATAAAAAGCACTATATACATACGTATTAAACTAAATACAAGAAATGCCCGCAGTGGGGACCTGCAGAGACCATCAGATAGTTATTTTCTCTTAGACTCTGGCATATCTCTGCTTTGTTGTGTTTTGTTCTGAGCCTGGTTTTCCATCTTCGTAATTGGTTGTTGAGCTATCCAGTGCAGTAAATTCCACTTCCTAATATTAATGATGCACACAGAGCCTACCCAGCACAGCCCTAAGCTGGACTGCTGGCTCTGTGTCACTGCAGCCTGTCAGGACTGTGAAACCAAAACAAGGAATCTTGCCTCTGTCATCATCAGGATGAGAGTGTCCATTGCCCATAAGTCCTTCCACAGTGCCCAGGCATGGAGACTTGCTTGTAAATGTCTGGTGAGATGAGTTCCTTACAATGCTGAGCCTGGCTAAGCAGGGTCTCCACACTCCCCAGCGTGGAGGGAGCCCCCCCCCGAGAGAAACAGCTGGCACCTACCAGGACCCCCTTTCCAATGTCAGCTAAAAGTGCCTTCTCACAAAATCCCTGCGTTTATTCCTCACAGCCAAGCACCCTGGCCGGCTGGGCAGGTCTCCTTTTGCTAAGAACAAAACCCTCCCGAAGACTCCAGAACCTGGAGCTGGGTAACTTCCAGGAAGGTTATTTCCACGACATTCCCTGAGTTTCACGTGGGACGGTTCTCACCGTGAAAGTTGCCAGGAGGCTGTGAATACTAAATTTTTGCTTCCTTCTTAGGAGCATCTCACATGGAGGGCTGGTCTGAGGGAAGCCTTTGTGCCTGAGATAGGTGGCCAAATTTTTGCAGGACTGTTTTAATTTGGGTCCCTTCCCAAGAGATGCAGAGGAACCAAGTTTGTTTAGCTGACGATCCCAGGAAAGTTAATGCATGGGTGAGGAAGAGAAATGAGGACAGATAGTGAGCAGCCATTGGCCTGCTTAGCAAAGTGGGCACTAAATTCAACCCTGCTTGAAACCCCGGGAGCCAGTGTAGACAGATGCTCAGAGTTCCCCAGGAGATGCAGCTGCAATGCACCAACTCCGGGTGGTCATTGCTCAAAGATTGCTGGTGCCTACATGTGCACGTGCATGCGTGTGTGCATGCGTGAACTCCCAGGATCTCAAGCTTGCTGTGCAAGTGGCAAAATCCAGAGGCAGACCCATGCAAAGAAAAGCAGGTGCTGGCCATTTGAGCTGGGCAGGCCAACTGTCACAGTGAAGCTGTGGTGGTCCCTTACTCCCTGCCCTCTGTTCTTACCTCTGACCAGGTCCCCAGCTGCTCTCCCTAGAAAGGCCATGTCTCTCCCATAGAGAAGCCCAGCCTTACAGAGGGCAGGTGCATAAGGGAGGCACCGTGAGACCTGCCCATTCTAATTTGGAAGCACTAGCCTGCCATTTTATGAAACAGCAGTGAGTAAATTGAAGGTCCACAGTTGGCAAAAACAAAAGCAAAAGTCTGACAACTCTAGTTAGCTCCCCCAAGTTATGTCTTTTTCCATTTGAAGGGAACTTGTCAAGATTTGTGAAATCCCAAAGTCTGGAACCCAGAGCCCCAGGTGGCTGAGCCTTCCCTTCCAGCCCACAATTCTGTTCCCACTGCTCAGCACCTCCCATGCTCTTCTCTTTCAAAGACGTGACCTGTCATCTTTTTCCCCTGGTAAAGGCCACGTCCCCTCCCTGTGTATGTTCTATGCTTGTGCACGTTCTGGGGTTGGTTGGCCAAAGGCCTGTCTCTTTAGTTGGCTGTGTGGATGCTCCCAGAGGGAGGAGGCAGAGACTTAATCTCTTTCTGTACCAGCGCTGGCAAGTGCAATGCTGCCCATGGACAGTGGAGGCAACACATGTTTCTGGCATAAATGAATGAATGAAGCATGTGTGCACCTTGGATTCATATCCTCAGGTGGGCCCTCTGGAGAACAAGATGCTGAGAACTCAGAGGGTGGGAACATTACCTGGTCCGTTTCAGACTGCCCTGAGTGGATGAGGAAACCTGCCTGGCTTCTGGTGATCCTTGCTAGGTTTTTCCTGAATTGAATTATCTGGTGTTTGTTTGCATTAACATTAGGACCAGGTGCAGCTGAGTATATATGAGAAATGTCTACATGAAAATCTATGAAACAGGAATACAGTTTTATTTTTTTGAATTATTTTTTAGCCAGTCAAATTTAGCAGTGAGGGATTGTATACCAACTTTAGTGACGCTAATTTTAATAAATTCTGAAATCCACTGCCACTGGACTAGCCAGGAATACAGTTTTAAATGATTGTCTGTGGACAGCATCCTACAGATGTAGCTGTACATCCACAAACATTGTTATGCATAGTGCACATATTATCATGTAGCTCATATACTTTATAATGCACATATGTAAAAATTACTATAACTTAATAATAGATACATGTGACAATATTAATTATAACTTACATTGATTGGTTGCCTATTATGACTTGCAGGTTAGGGGTTCAAGTACAGAGATGATATACAAATCCCAGCTCTGCCACCTTGAATACATGAGTTACTCACTCTGGGCCTCAGTGCCCCCCGCCATAAAATGGAGATAATAATAATAGCATCTAATTCATAGGGCTAGCACAAGGCTTATATATGGAGATAGAAGTAAAGTGCATAGCATTTAATAGGCAACCAATCAATATAAGTTATAATTAACATTGTTGCACAATTAGTCAATATGAGTTATAATAATTATTGCATTATAATGCGTATGAGATACAGTACAATATAGGCACTATGCATAACAATGTTAGTTGATGTACAGGATTTTCATAACATCTTTATTCTTTGTTAATTATTTTCCTATTAAAATCATCATATTCAGGCTTTTCAAAGAACTGAAAGTATTTTTCTTGCATAATCTTCCAACATATTCGCCGTGTATATTAATTACTTAAACATGCTTTTTTCCCCTTTGGAAAGTATACTTGCTTAATAATGATTAAATGTGCTGCAGTTAATTTGGCAAAATGTAGAATTGCAGAACCTAAAGTTAGCCAGGGGTGACCTTGGTGATCGTTGAGTCAGAAACGATTTGACACAGAGCTCATTGTGGATGGATCTGGATATCATCCTTATTAATTTATGTATGTATGTATGTACGTATGTATGTATTTATTAGAGAAAACATGTTTCCATCACCCTCTAACTTAGCCTAATTCCCTAATATGTGCATATTTCTATGCACTAGTTCAAACAGCAGCTTGGTACTGGCCACTGAAAGAGAATAAAGGAGACAGCTGAAGAAATGGCATCAAATATTCAACAGCACTGATGTAAAGTGGCTTATTCCCCTGATAGTCGCTTGACATCAGGGAGAACAGGTGTATTAGTCCATTTTCACACTGCTCTAAAAAAAAAAAAATACCTGAGACCGGGTAATTTATAAAGAAAGGAGGTTTAATTGACTCACAGTTCTGCATGGCTGGGAGGCCTCAGGAAACTTACAATCACGGGGAAAGGCAAAGGGGAAGCAAAGCACATCTTACATGGTGGTAGGAGAGAGAAAAAGTGCAGGAAAAACTGCCACTTTTTTTTTTTTTGAGACAAAGTTTCGCTCTTGTTGCCCAGGCTGGAGCACAATGGCGTGATTTCGGCTCACTGCAACCTTCGCCTCCTGGGTTCAAGCAATTCTGCCTCAGTCTCCCCAGTAGCTGGGATTACAGGCATGTACCAACATGCCTGGCTAATTTTGTACTTTTAGTAGAGATGGGGTTGCTCCATGTTGGTCAGGCTGGTCTCGAACTCAGGACCTCAGGTGATCTGCCCGCCTCGGCCTCCCAACGTCCTGGGATTACAGGTGTGAGCCACCGCACCTGGCCAAAACTGCCACTTTTTAAAACATCAGATCTCATGAGAACTCCCTCACTATCACAAGAACAGCATGAGGAAACCACACCCATGATCCAATTTCCTCTAACCAGGTCCCTCCCTTGACATGTGGGAATTACAATTTGAGATGAGCTTTGGGTGGGGACACAGAGTCAAACCATAGCAACATGAGACTTTCGTTAGTACATTCCCGAGCGCGTTCCCCGGTCTCAAGCATCTCCAAGAAGGAGAGCTAACATCATGGTCAAGTTGCCAGCATCAGCAGCTTTCAGCAGGAGCATCTGTGTGCACCGGTGGAGAGGTGAGGAGAGTGAATTTGAAAAAGAATCATCATTGCTAATCTGCTCAGAGCAACATTCACAGGCAGTTGAATTCTGTTCAGATGCAAAAGGGAGCTGAATGCACATTCCACCAGCCATGTGCATCTGCTTCGGTGTGACACAGATTTCATAGCTGGTGAACCAAGCACAGGGTGCCGAGTGCAGACGCATGGCATTCCAAGCTCCAGACACTGGCATATTGAGAGCAGGGCTTAGGGTGCAGTGATTGCTTTTCATTTCACTTTTTTGAAAGATCTTATTGCTGTTTTGTTTCCTGCTCAGATAGCAGCTATTCAGGTAAGTAAATATGTAAGTGGAGACAGGATGTTTCCTCTGCCTCCCCAGCCTGGAGACCAGATCCCCAGCTGCTCTCCCCAGTAAGGCCATGTCTCTCCCATAGAGAAGCCCAGAACAGCCACTGAAGGCTCATCTCCAAACAGAAACTGAGAAGTCAAATGACCAAGGCCACTTGACCAGAAAATGAGAGGCTGGAGCTCCATCCGAGAGTCCATTGCTCTGTTTGCACATTCAGGCTCTCCCTAAATGATCGGCTACAGAAATGAGCTTCGAGCTCACGTTGCCAGATCCAGTGGTTGCCAGGACAGGAGACAATCATGCCTGCTGAGAAAGGAGCAGACAAGTGCCACCAGCCCCCTTGGGTTGGAGCTAAATTTAAGAAGGTGTCCTATACCCATTTTACAGATGATGAAATCAAGGCTCCCCAAGGTTAAGTGGCTCTCTTCAGACAACAGAGGACTTTCTAACTCCAACCACTTTCTCTCAGACCCAGCCAGGCTGCATGGGGCGTCAGCTTTAAAGACCTTAATCCTTTTGAAAGGGCAGCTTTAGAAATCAGATAATTAAGTGGTTTTTCCCTCCCTAGAATGTCAAAACACCATGAGCTCAACATAGCTCTGAAGTAGAACGGTTAAAAGAAGGGGGCTACAGAGCATTGCTCATGTCGGGGTGGCATGCCCCAGGCATGGGGTGCTCTGGGCCAGCTGGAAGGAGGCTAGAAGGACCTCCTGGAGCACTGTCACTGCTGCAGATGCCTGCCCGAGCCAGCGCACAGCTCTGCACACCAATTCCCATGCTTCAGCCAAGGGTGACCCGGCTGTCTGCCTGGCCCTTTTGATGATGGGTCCAGGTGCCACGTGCTCACAGGAACGGGAGCTGTTGAGAACACCTGAGGCTGCTCACACATTTGACTGACGGCTAAGACCGGGCCTCCACCCTCAGTCACCCACATTTCCGGCTGGCCACTGAGCCAGCCCATCCCCCTCTGTATGAGCCAAATCTCTTCTGAAGATCTGAGTTCTGGGCTCTGAGGACTACTATAGGGTGAACCTAGGGAAAATGAGACCCAGAAATATAAACGGGCGACGTTTCAGCCACTCTTCACTGCCCCACGATACTCTCCACTCTTCTTTTTCTAACAGAACCCTAGTTTTGTTTGAGGGGAGCAGTAAGCCCATCTGAGCGCACGAATGCCACTAGATTCCTCCAAATTACAAGTGGTTCTGTGACAGTTCTGGTCAATGAGGCATAAACCGCGGGTTTCTGGGAACCCTGAATCCTCCTCCCTCTGCCCTTCTTTCGCCTGCAATACTGTTGGATAGAGGTGACAGAGGTGACAGAGGTGATTTTTTGCCTGAAATGCTGCTGGTGTGGTGGTTAAATCCAAGTGTCTGGAGCCAGTCTCCTTGGTTTGATACTCAGAACTGCCACTTGCAGGTCCTAAGACCCCGGCAAGTACCTTAATTTCCCTGGGCCTCAGTATTCTTGCTATAAAACAGCACCTTCCTTGTAGGTTGCTGGGGAGGGTTAAATGAATTCAAGCCACTGTGTGACTTCTCAGGCCAGTTTATGAAATACCACACAGCTTCTGCCTGGTCCTCCGGGACACTCGCCCTGGGGGAAGCCACTGCCACATAAGAAGTCCCACAGCCCTGAGGCTGCTGTGCTGGGGGGGCATGTGTGGGCGCCCCAATCCATACTCCAACCAGGCTCCCAGACATCAACCAGCATTTACTAGCAGCTATAAACATGTGTCATCTAGAATGTCCAACCCAGTCAACATCTGACCACAGTCAAACGAGAGACCCCTAGTGAGAACCACCGAGCTGAGACCTTCCTGGATTTCTAATCCACAAAACCAGGAGCAACATCATATAGTTCTAGCCACTACGTTTTTGGGTAATTTTCACATAACAATAACAACTAGAACAGAAGGAATCCTCCATAACGCTCAGTATGTTATTGTGAAAACGTGTTACGCTCTCTGAGGACATTCCATTACCCTAGGCTCACAGTAATTACACTGAATCTTCAAGAAAACGGAGTTCTCACTTCTGTCTTTTCCCAGGCAAAGACATGGTGTACTTCATCTGCATTTCAAGGGAAATGCCTTTTTTATTTTTTAAATTTTGAGATGGAGTCTTGCTCTGTCTTCAGGCTGGAGGGCAGTGGTATGATCTTAGCTCACTGCAACCTCTGCCTCCCGGGTTCAAGTGATTCTTCTGCCTCAGCCTCCTGAGTAGCTGGGACTACAGGTGCATGCCACCACACCCAACTAATATTTGTATTTTTAATAGAGACAAGGTTTCACTATGTTGGCTAGGATGGTCTCGATCTCTTGACCTTGTGATCCACCCACCTCAGCCTCCCAAAGTGCTGGGATTACAGGGTGAGGCACCCCCGAGGCCAAGGGAAATACCTTTGACAGTATTTGTTTCTTCTGAATGTTCACAGAACCTCTGGCGAGCTCTACACAATATTGAGCGGTCCGGTCCCAACCTCAGCCCTGATTGCAGCCAAAGCCAGGGAGGTCCCAAGGAGCCTTTCACGTGCCAGATTCCCAGCCCCACTGCTGGCAGCGGCGGTGACCTCGAAGGTCACAGAGACTGAACTGCCATATGCAGGCAGGCAGGCCAGGATGAGTTCAGAGTCTGTGTCCCTATTAGCTACGTAATGCGGATTTCACTGACGTTAAATGTTCTTGTGTTGGGTTTTTCCCAAGGAGCTAATTAACACACATCAACTAATTTGGCATCCTGGGGTCTCCAGGTACTATTTACAAACTGCTATTTAACTCTCTCAACAAAGGAGAGGAAGACATGACACAGTTCTTCTAAGACGAGAAGGTGGAATCCTCTCTCCTCTCTGCTCCCCATCTTTAAATGGCCCCGTTTTAAAATTTTTAACTCTTCCCATTAAACATTTTTTTAAATCTCCCCATTTAAAAATATCTGGGTAAGAGGCTGTGGAGGAAATTCAAGAGTAGGAGCCAGAGGTCCCAGGTGCAGAAACTCTGGGGTATGGCAAGACCCCTGAGGCAGGCGTGACTAACTTTGAGATCTGGGTACTGGATGCCCGTCTGCTACCCTGTCTCATGAAAGTTGCCCAACTAGAACTCAGCTGGTCATGGGGGAGGCAGGGTAAGATGCCAAGAGGAGAAGCTGGGCATCTGCTGGAAGCACCAGTATAGACTCTTAAAGAGCCACCACAGGAAATGGCCTCCAGGTGGTGCCTCAGTTTCCCCTTCTGTGAATCAGGGAGACTAAGAGTGCTTCATAGGATTGTCATGAAAATTTAATGAGATAAAAATGCAAAGTTGTGAGCACAGTTCTTGGCATTTCAGAAGAATCTGATAAGTGTCATGCTGCTGCTGTTTTGGTGTTAGCGTGGTGATCCACAGCAAGCACCTCTGGCTTCCGGACCATTCCATTCAACTCACAGCCTTGGAAGGAGGCAAGCTCCAGGCCATCAGCTCCCTGTTCAACCTCTTTGGGCCTCAGTTTCCCCATCTGTGTGATGGAGGTTCTCAGCTGCTGCATTATGGGGGTGGGGGTGGTGTGGGAAGGGTGCCAGGGATTGGGCACAGGAAGGCACCCCGGGCCCAACTGCTGAGCTGCCAGAAACCTGGAGAGCATATGTGGTGCCACTTTAGGGAGTTCCCTGTTCTGTTTCAGGGTTCCTGTGTGGAACCTGAGACCCCCAAAGGCACGCTGTGGTGCTAAGACCTAATGCCTGCCTCTCTCAGAAGCACTGTTCCAAAGCCATCACCTCCTTCCTCCCCTTCCCATCCCCCACCTCTGGACTTAGTTCATGAATCTCCCTCCCCTATTCCCTTCTCCTCATTCGGGCCCACCCAGCTCCATGTAGTTTTAGCTCCCGGTACCCTCCAGGACATTCTGCAGAGATGGCAGGTCTGTGCTCCACACTCTTGCCTTTCATCTGGGTTCTCAGCAGCTGCAGGGACCACAGAGACCACCTTGTGCCCCACCCACCTTCCTGGGTGGACACCCAGATGCTAGGTCTCTGAGACCCCTTCCTGTGAAAGCACGAAGTCCCCATTCCTGGACTGGCCCCGCTCACCACTGTGCTGTCCACACTTTCCGGAAGGGGGTGGGTACCTGTGGGTAGAGCTGGGGAGCCCCAACTCACCAGTTCAGGACTTGGAGAAAATAAAATAACCTGGTCGCACCTCAGTTTGCAGATCAGTAAAGTGGGACGATAAATAGTACCTTCCTCCCAAGGTCAATCGTGAGGATTAAAACAGAATATTCACAAAAGTCCATAGTTCTCTAGACTACAGTAAGCGCCTGCTTCATTCGTAGCAGGTGCTGTGACTATTCTCATGATTATTTCACCCTAAAACACTTTGAAGAGGACAGTGGAAAGACCCTTGACCCCTCCGGAAACAATTCAAGAGCCCCTTGGTTAAAACAGAGCCCCACTGGGCTGGGGTTTGAGACTAACCTCACCACCACCCTCAACCTGGTGGCCCAGCACAGCATGGCTGTCTCGCTGTGTAGACCCGGGTGTAATCTATGTCTGGAGATAGAACATTGGAGTTCAGTGAGGCCTGAGTTTTCTGGAGTGAGGGTCACCGCAGGGCATGCACTGGAAATCCAGCTCCCTGGGCGCTGCCTGGGAGGTTCTGATCCAATAGGTCCAGGCTCCTTCTGGGATCTGTGTTCATTAAGCATCAGGATGATTCATATGACTCCGCAGTTGGAACACGGGAGCCTGTGGGGGTGTCAACGCTTGTTCACTTGTTACAGGTGAGGTCGCCCCGTTGTCATCCCTCTCGGGCCCTGCGTCCTGGTGGTCCAGGGCTGGCGCAGTCTGGTCCAGAGGCTTAGGTGCAGCCTCTCCCATGTGCACCTGCGAGGCCTACCCTTTCTCCCGTCTCAGGGCCTTGATGCCCTCGCCTGTAAAGTGGGCATCAGCGAAGACCCCAGACGGGAAGGGCTGAGTGAGCAGGCGTGTCCCAGGGACCCTACGCGCCTCCCGCCCCTTCACGCACGGAGGTCGTCCTGCGTCTTCGGGATCCCAGGACAGCGGGAGGGGGGCCGCAGGGGCGCTGCGGGCGAGGGGAGCCAAGTGCGCAGGGCTCCAGAAACCCCCACCCTCGCAGGGGAGAGCCAGCCGAACGAGACGTGTGGGGGCAGCAGGCGCCGCGGAGGTCTGGGGCGCGTGTGTCGTCTTCCACGGGATCTGGGTCCAGGGACCCAAGACGGGGATCTGGGAGGAGGGGGATGCCCGTGGGGCCTGAGACCTGGGCGGTTTCGGAAGCGAAGTACTTCCCCAGAACCGCTCCCTACCTTCTCCCCGCCTCCCTGTCCTTTTGTCCCTCCGTGCCCTGTAGCTGCTCGCCCCTCCCTCCTCTGAAACCCACCGCCCGCCCGAGGCTCCCTCCTTCCTGCTGTCCCGCCCGCGAAGCTGCTGCAGGGACGGTGCGCCCTTGGGCTGCACTCACCACCGCCCCTCGTCCGCGACGTCCTCCTGGGCCCCCAACCCCAGCTTTTCCGCCGTTGCTCACTCCCGCGCTCCGCTGCAGCTCAGCCCGCCCTGCAGCTCTCCCTCTGTTTTCTGCCCCGCTCTTCAGTTCTGCGCTCTCCTCTTCTCCAGGCTTCCCTCTCCTCCTCCTTCCTCTCCCTCTCCCCTGTCCCCTCTCCATTTTCCTGCGCCCCTCGCCAGCGCGCTCGCAGCCCATCGGCACCTGCCAGGGCCCTTCTGGTGCCAGCCGCCTTCAGGCTGTGGGCCCGCCCGCTGGTGGAGGGGAAGGTCCGGGCGGACCCCGGGCACCGCGCTGCTGGGCCCCATGGGCAGTGGAGACGCCTCCCAGCCTCCCTTCAGAGCTCCTGGTCGGAGGAGTCATCGGAGGACCAGGAAGGAGGACCCCCCCACCCCCTGCTGCAGCCTCCGCTGCGAATCCCCCCACACCACACCTCTCACCCCAGAAGCACAATCATCATTCCCCAGCCCCTTTCAGACAAAAGGAAGAGCGCGGTGCGGTTGATCAGAGGGAACCTTGACTCAGTTCATGGCGCGCGCGCGCGCGCGTGTGTGTGTGTGTGTGTGTGTGTGTGTGTGTGTGTGAGATATTTATTTATTTATTTATAAGTAGAGGGGAGAAATTCCTAAGAAAATGGGCAAAAATTACAGATAGTCCCATTTTGTCCGGTGTTATCATTGGAAAGGGAGGAAAATGAGGAAAGAGCCAATATTTGTGGAGTTTGTTTCGGGCTAGAAATAGAAACAGACTGCAGTGGATTAAGGAGGTGGCCAGAGAAGCGAAGCTTATTGAGCCCTGAAAATCACCTTGTAAAGGTGGAGTTCCTCAGGTTTACTCCTCCGGGATCCCTCCGTGGGGAGGAAGAGAAGACAGGGTCAGTGCTGAGCCATCCCGGGTGTGTGGACCTGCTGGGCTAGGTCTGGTCTGGGCCGTGCTGTTACAGCCCCCACTGACAGCGTCCCGGTGGGACAGGGGGATGACAGAGCCAGGAGGGGCCAGAATGAAAGTCGCAGAAAACCAGAAACAGGCTACAAACTTCTCCAGTCTGCCCACCCTCCCCTTCCCTTTGTTTCATTAAAACCCATTTCCAATTAGAGGGGCCACAGGCCAGGGAACATGGTGAGCCCAGCCAAAGACACTTTTAGGACAGGCGGTATAGAAACGCGGTGCTTTGGTAAAGAAATCAAACTTTAAAGAGATCATCCCTCCCTGGACAGCATCTTGAAAAAGAGTCCCAGAGCATCAGCAATGGTCATCTCTGGCTCAGTGGGGACAGAATAGTCTCTTGACCTTGATCTTAAGTCATTTCTTTGTGATGCCTGAAACGTGGGCACTGAGCATTCATCGTTTCTTAATAAGAGGGGACAAAAGAGTAATATTTTGGACTTTTTTTTTTTCAAATAAAATGAACAAGGATGGGTGCCTGGGGGTGGAATGGAATTCTGTGCAACCTCAGATGATGTAGAATCTGCAGCAGTCTCTGTGTGGTACAGAGAAGACCCTGACGTGCCTACCTGCCCCAAAGGGTGGTTGCAAATTGAGTTCAAGCGGGAGTTTAGACCGCTGCTTGGTTCGTAGGCAGGGATGGTCAGTGTCATTCTTGTTATAGTATTTAGCACTTGATCCGCGACGCAGAAGTGAACTGAAATTCGGTTTTCTTGCCTCTCACTGGGGACTGTGCTTGGTGGTAAGCTGCTGCTCTACCTAAGGTGATGGGGGTGCCTGAGCAGGAGGTGGTGCTCCGTCCGCTGGAACTGCTCCCTCCCCTAGAACTCAGCCTGCCTGCCCTGGGTCTGCCACAGCTGACAATTCCATCTGGAGTCTCCCCTAAGGGAGGCAGCTCCCAAGTCTTTGCTGTTAGCTCAACCTCAGCCACAAAAATCCAAGCCGCTCCAGGTCCCCACTGCTCTGCTCCTGTGTCTTCCTTCTCCTGGAGAGCACCCTGCAGAAGGCGATGTGGCTTCAAATAACAACCACATTCACTGAATTGCACAGATTCGGCCAATTTGCCAAAACGCCTCAGGCTTTCCACCTTTCCGAAGCCCACGCACGGAGCCCTGAAATGCCTGCCCACCCGCGGGACACTCACACCCCTCCAGATCCTAGCAAGGCTGGAGGCTGAAGGTTTTAAGGTGGCTTTCAGTTCTACTGCCATGAAGGATTCCCTTGTTGAAAAATATTGAAGGGTAAAGGGAGATGTTCAGGCAGCTAAATGAAGAAAGTAATTTGCAAAACAGCACCTGCACAATGTGGTCCTGTTCTTACAAGGACATGGTAAAATAACTGACAGGAATAACAACAGCTAATGCTTACTGGGTGCTGACGCGATGCCAGGCAGTGCTCCAAGCATGCACCCTTCCATGTGTGTGTGTGTGTGTGTGTGTAACTTACACACCAAAACACCAAACTGTGGCAAGTGGTTCTCTTGGTGGTGGCTTTGTCATGTTCCTCTGCCCTTGTGCAGTTGTATATGGTCCAGGTATTCTATAAGAAACACGTTTACTTTGTAAACCATTCCTGTGAATTTTTTAAAAATCATGTAAAGTCCATTTCTAGCACCGTTCTGAAGTGGAGGCGCTGGTATGGGAAGCTGCAGCACTGAACTGGCTCTGCACTGACTCCTTTCTCCCTCAGGACTGGTTTCTCAGAATTCCGTCTGTGAGTGCTGCAGGACTGGAAGGGATTCATTTTGGGATTTTCAGTAGTAGCTTAGCAGAGGCCTTAGTCTACTCTCGATGATCTATACATAACAGTAAATAAGACTTCTCCAAAATGATGTTTCAATCAACCTCCCCAGCCACATCGAAGCCCAGCAAAAACCTTTCTCCCTCTGGCAGGTGGCTTTTCTCTTCCTCAGGAACAATGTCACCTCTCTGCACCGTATCTGTTGTGATGGAAAGTGGGGAGGAGGAAGCCCATCCCATCTGATCTGAACCTTCTGGAAGCTTCTGATCTGAACCCCTTGGAGCTTACAATGGGGGGACTGGTCTCAGGTCCTCCCTTCCCTTTTGCTGTCGCTATTCCCTTTCCCCTCTATTTTAATGGTAGACAAGTTCAGCTCAAAGAATTGCTCAATTCCGCCAAATAATTGCACTGTTGTTGTTTTAACTGAATTGGTCAATCAGTGTAATTAAAGCAGGCAGGCTGATAAGCCCCTCACGGCCGGGGCTGTGCTGATACTTCAAACCATATCCTTAGTAACACAGAGTTCCATCTTGGTGTATGTGTGTATGTGCAGTGTGTGTGTGTGTGTATTTGTGTGTGAGCATGAGCATCTTGGTTTAAGAAAGTAATCATTTCATTTAAAAATGATAGACAAAACTGTTTGGTCAACGTGAAATCAATTTATAAAAGACTCTTCCAAGCATCCTAAAAACTTTTCCCTCTCCAGATTCCGGGAATCTGGGTTTTGGAAATATTTTGTCTTAAATAATTACATGTTAAGTAAAAGGTGGGAAATGTTTTGTTGTTAATATTTTGGTGAAGTGTATATATTGAAGTATATATTTAACATGAAAGACACGACTCCTCTCCATGAAACTCTGTGTTCCAGGAGTGTGAGTATGTGAGTTTCGAATGGAAGCATTCTTATGCCCAGCATCAGACACCCTGCATTGATAGAAGTGTGATTCCGGTAAATGTTGTGTTCCTTGCTGACCTCAAACATGGAATTAAATCTTGTGACAGGCATTGGGAATAGAGGGGGAAAGGGCTGAACAGATGGAAAGTTCAAACAGTGACTGCATGCCAGCATCTTCGGTGCAGGCTGCCCCCATGCACAGTGTATCCCCTCCCTCCAGCCACTCAACTCAGAAACCCAAGGTGCCCAGAAATCGAGATTGATGCTGTAGTGAGACTCAGGGGTCCAACTAGAAGCGGCAGCTCTGCACCAACAGTGGCAAAAAAAAAAAAAAAAAAAAAAAAAAAACTCTAGCAGCCCAGAGCCCTGGGTGCAAATCTCCGCTCCACCAGTCACTGGTAAGATGATCCTAGCAGGACCAGGACTGGGGAAAGTGAATGAGACTCTTAGCTTGGGTACAACATTAAAGGCAGCACCGAAACACTCAGCCATCAAGATAAATAATATTTTAATGCAGTATCTTAAAAAATCAAAATGAACGCAAAAGTCTGTGATGCACAAAATATCAGCATTTAAAATAAAGATGGGATCCATCTCAGCACTTTCCCGTGCTCCCTTGCTTGCCTTACCCTGACCCTGACCCTGTATGCCATCTTGATTTAAAATTTCACATTTTGTTCCTCATGGATTTATTTTTGGATGGATTTACATTTTTTTTGGTCTCGACGACTAAATGTGTTGGTGCCCCCAAGGTGAGGGTCTCTCTCTTGCCTCACCCTTGTCCTCACCCTGCAAATAATCTCACATTTCTGAACCTTAGTTTCCTTGTCTAAAAGGCAAGGTAATAACTGCCTCTCCCTGGGACTGACGTGACTCCAGGAGCACAGGTGGTGAATGAGGAAGCTGGCAGGCCACCTGCCACCCACTGTGAACCCAAATGGAGAGGCCTTCCAGACCCATGCAGCAATTCTGGGGGACTGGGGCCCGAGAGCGAGGTTCGACTCCCAGTCCATCCGTCCCTGTCTGTCTGACACACAGTCACCACATGCATTCTGCTGCAAGGCCCCGGGGCTGAGCCCTGTGAAATCCTTGCTCCAGGGGTCACACAGCGTAAGCAGGAGACAGGAATATGACAGGATGGGAGGTCCCAGGGCTGTGTGCACAGCGACAGGCGTGATTACAAGAGTGCACGGGGACTCACCCCGGCCAGAGACAGGCATACAGGAAGGTTTCCCAGGGGAGTAGAGACTTGGTCCAGACTTCAGAGAATTTGGAGAGGAGACTGAGAGTGAGCCTGTATCTGGGATAACTGAAAAAAAAATAACTGGCTTAAAAAAATCTCCATGTGTGACAACTTACGTCACTAAAGCAAAGTGTGGATTTGAGTTACTAGGTAGTAATAAGAGTTTTGGAAAATGGACACAGCCCTGCGTTTAAGGAAATTGTCTTTTCATGCTGGCTGATACACATGTAAGCACACACACGCACACACGCACGCACACACACCCCACCTGGCGTCTCCATCTAGCATCCCAGGGCGCCGTCAACCTTTCTGCTTCCTCCCTCATCCCGTGTTTCCTAGAACTGCCATGAAGCTGACATGCAGCACGTACTCGCTGCTGGGCGTAGGTGGCCAGCCCATGGCTCCTTCCTGTACCCATTGCTGGCAGATCCCGTGCCCCAGGGCAGCTCCTACCATCAGTCCTGTCCTCTGCCCTTGCATCTACTCCTTAGCCGCATGTCAAGGGGCGCTGAGCAGGTGTGTCTGTGCTTCACTCAGGTCTCATTAGTGGCTGTCAGTAAGCCCTGAATTCTTCCATAGAACCCTTAAATCCTTCCTCAATCCCCGCAGCCCACGAGCAAGCCTCCTAAATCCGATCAATTAACACAGCCCAGAAAGTGGATCCATTTGCAGGAAAGCTATAAGCTTGCACCTAATCGTCCTTCCCTAGGGGACTGGTTAGAGCAACTGTAGGACGGCAGGAAGGAGCCCTCCATGGACATGAAAACATCAGGGAGAATGGTATGTGTTGACGTGGAAATATGTCCATGACATATATTGCTAAGTTTAAAAAATGTAGGCTCCAAACCAGCAGATGAATATGATTGCACTAGATTCTGAAACGGGTGTGTTGGGCGAGTGTTTATACAGAGATGTCTGGGGCAGGAGAGGCCTGGGGGCCACCAAATATTCCCAGCAGTTACTGACAGTAAGACACCAGGAGGGTTCAATTTTAAAAATTGTCTTCTTTATTTTTAGAATTTTTTTTCAGTGGTTGAATTTTTGACATGGGTGTGCCTGTCTTCATAAGAAGAAAAAGAAAAGAAAAAAAAAAACCAGCTAGGCAATTTATAAGCTTCCACGGAGCATTTTTAATAAATAAGCAGTGTGGGGTTTTCCAGGTAAATGGAATATGCAAACCATGGGTGCCGGGGCTGGGAGGAAGGGACAACAGGGGACACTGCTTAGTTGTGTAGGGTTTCCTTTTGGGGTGACGAAATGTTAGGGAACTAGAGAGGGCTGGTGCACGTTGTGGTTACTCTGAACATTCTGCATTTACTAAATGCCACTGAATTGGACACTTGGAGACGGTTAATTTCCTGTTACGTGAATTTTACCTCAATAAAAAAGTGCCAGATTCTCTAGTAAAACAAGTCACCTAATCAAGTTATCTGCGTGTCTTCTAGTTTTATATGTAATAATTTACCTGATTTGGAGCACGCTGGTGTGGGTGCTCCAGAGGATTGGTCTGTCCTGAGGCTGGAACCTGATTTCTCAGCCTGCTTTTGTGGTGCCCAGAGGCACTGACTGCTAATGAATGGGATGCAGGGAAATAATTTCCAAGATTCCTTTAGGTTCACAAAAATAGAGTCTTCAGAAGAAGGAAACCTCTCCACATATGACATCTGATCATTTTCTTATAGTCAATGTCGCTCTTCATTTCTCCTTCACACAAAGTTCTAGTCTGACATCCATTGAAACCAGAACTTCTAGAACTTTCTTTTCAGTAAAACGTTCTCTCTCTCTCCCTTCCATTCCTCTTCATTGCATACAATATTTGAGATAGCTTATAGGAAACCACTGTTAAAAAGGAGTAAATCATCAATGTAAGAATACAACTATGGGAAAATATAAATTAAAGTTGAATATCAAGATTTAGAGAGGAAATACTTAGAACTCATCCACTGAAGCTCTGACATTCCGCACAGCTGCTGTGGCAGGCCATGCATTCAACCCCCCGCTATATTTATATAGCATGTTTACCTCTGGAGGACATTCACTCATTTTACCCTCAAGAGTTTCCTGGGAGGTGGACAGAGGCTGAAGAACTCTGCATGTGACGGACGGACACTGAGGGCCCTGTGGCCCCCGCCAGTCCTTATCAAAACCCTCCAAACTGATCAAACTGTACGTGGGTTTCTTCACCTACATACAGCAGACTCGCACATGCCACTGTAATGGGTATGGCCCGTCTCACACACACATGCACGCACACAGACACACACAATGGGGTTCTTACACACACAGACACAACACACATCCAGACCGGACAAGCATGCATATTTTTATTTCAGTGGGTAGGAACAGGAGCACCGTTTCGGCCAGGACTCCACAGGGGCGATTTATGGACCTGGAGCGTCTGAGTGCATGTGTGCTGCTGGGTGGGGTAGGGTGGGGCAGGAGCACACGGAGGGAGGCTGGAGGGTGCTGGAGAGAGGATGGGTCGTCTTGATTTATACAGAACCACATTTACAGCCTGTCCATTGCGGAGCTTCACGTGAACATCATCTTCTTTTTTATCTCTTCCTTTTAGAATCCCATGTGTCTCCCTCCTCCCTCCTGTCTTTCCCTCTCCCTCCTCTCCCCTTCTCTCTCTCCCTCTCCCCCTGAGGAGGCCCAGCTGGAAGGAGACAGGGCTCTGAGTTCAGTCCGTGCAGACAGGACTAAAGTAAACATGCTGGTCATCGGGCAGGCAGTTAGCAGCATTTGGACAGATGATCAGTGCTGGGCTGGTGAGGACCACACACGCAAAGCCCCCTTGGACCACACAGGCGTGTGCCTGCCCGCCCTGCCTACGCACACGCACACACTCGGAGTCACACACAGGACGCCCTTCCCATGCCAGCGTGGCTCTTCTTTGCCATGGGACATTTGGAGAGGTGTCTTCTCAACACTCACAAGTTACAGGCCCATGCTGGCCTTGCCAGAGCCCCCACACCGAGCCAGATCCCCTTGAAGAAGCAAAAGGCTGGGGGCCTCCCAGTCACATGCTCTGTGGGTACCCTGGGCACGTCCCTTCACCCTTCGAGACTTCTGCCTCCATCTGTGGGACGGGGTGTTCACAGTGGCTGCTGTGCAGGGGTATGGACGGTTGCCTCCCGTGTTCTTCACTCCCTGTGTGGACTTCAGCCGTGTCATGATTTCACTTCAAACAAGCGGTCTACACCCTCCCAAGGCCTGGGGGTCAGGACCCCCGCTCACATGCCTTGGCTCTGCACCACTTGGTCACCTGGGACAGCCCCTCCACTTCTCTGCCTCAGCTTCAGCACCCCTGGAGCAGGGAGAGCAACGGGCAACCCGGCAGATGGACTAAGGCAGGCCACTGGTGCCAGCCACAGATGCTAGGCATGGATACTGGCCCACAGATGCTGGCCACAGATGCTGGCCATGGATGCCAGTCACAAAATACTGGCCACAGATGCTGGGCAAGGATACTGGCCCACAGATGCTGGACATGGATACTGGCCCACAAATGCTGGCCACAGATGCTGGGCGAGGATACTGGCCCACAGATGCTGGACATGGATACTGGCCCATAGATGCTGGCCACAAATGCTGGGCATGGATACTGGCCCACAGATGCTGGCCATAGATGCTGGCCATGGATGCCAGTCACAAAATACTGGCCACAAATGCTGGGCATGGATACTGGCCCACAGATGCTGGCCACAAATGCTGGACATGGATACTGGCCCACAGATGCTGGCCACAGATGCTGGCCATGGGTGCCAGTCACAAAATACTGGCCACAAATGCCAGCCCACAGATGCTGGCCACCAGTGCCAACCACAAAGGCTGGACATGGATATTGGCCCACAGATGCTGGCCATGGATGCCAGTCACAAAGTGCTAGCCACAAATGCTAGTCCACAGATGCTGGCCACAGATGCCAGTCACAGCTGTTTATAGGCTGCCACTATTCTGTGCAAAGACAGCCTGGACTCCCACCTAGACAGTGACTCCCTTAGACCTTTTCCCACCGTATTTCCCTCAAAATCTGCACCCCTCCTAGGAGGCTGGGCATTCATGTCCTGTCTGTCGTGTGCCCTGAAAGAGTCACCAAGGGGAAGGTCTCTGACGGAGGCGTGCTAACAATCGCATCCTGCGCAGCATGTTAGAAGACACCCCCGTCCAATAAAATGCCCCCCTCCACTGGCACAGATGGGCAGGCAGCCGAGGAAAGAGACTTAAGAACTGGTTGCTTCTCACTGTTCAACTCCTCTTCTTAAACACTCCCCTAATCCAATTCCCGCCCCCAAATAGTCCATGTCTCTGAGAGGGCTCCCAGGTGCCAACACCTGCCTAATGAGAAGGGGGCCAAACAAAGCCCCTGCCTGCTGGCCAAGGTGGGGCTGGTGGTGCTGTTGGCTGGAGGAAGGAAGCCCATCTCCCCAGATTCACTCTGCTTATCAGGGTGATGGGGGAACATGGGCTGGGCGAGGAAGTTCCCATCCGGGGGACACCCTGAACAACGTTCCAGGATGGACTATATGGCCCCTGGCCGCCCACTGCACCATCTGCGAGGCATGTGACACTCCCAGCACGGCCAGTGGCTGAACAGGGCCATCTGTCTTCGTTAAGCGGGTTTGTTTGGAGGAGGTGAGCGCTGGGGGCTGTCACAGCTGAGGAAGCCTGATCTATTGGCAGAGGTGCTTTGAAGCCTCCTCAAGGATGCAGCTCTGCAGACCATAGCACGCGGATGCAGTCCCAGGCACCTTCCCACACGATGGGGGATTTCTAGTCCTGGGGCTCCAGGGAGAACCCCTCCCTGGGGGAGTTGGGTGTGGACTTGGCCACTGCCCTCCGCCCACTCGTCTCCCTCCACCTGGTTCATTTGTACTGCGCACCTACCATGGAAAGGTACAATCCGGGCACGGAGAGCAGAGAAGGTACAGTCCAGGCATGGAGGGCGTAACCGTGGGGAGTCTCCTAATCTCGGGGGAGGAATGAAGTCTGAAAAACTCCCTGGATTCCCAGAGTGGGAGGAGAACACCAAGGACAATGAACCAGGATCGCAGGACAGACAGCAGGACTTCAGGGCCAGCGGTCAGGGCAGCCCTCTTTGGGGGCCCCATTTGAATTCAGATCTCAGAAACTCCTGGAGAGATAGCATTACTTGAGAATCCGTGTGTCCGTCACTCTGAGTCAGCCTTCAAGCCCCAGCCTTTCTTGCCTCTGAGGCCTCTGCCTGGCACACCAGCCTCAGTTCCCTTGTTGCAAAACGGGCACGATAAGTATAACTAACTCCTAGAGGTGCTTGGAGGGTTGAGTGAGATCAAGCATGCACAGCGTGTGGCCCACGGCGAGACCTGGAGAAATGCCAGCTGCAGTTACAATGACTGTGCGAGAATCTCCACATTTAATCTGTGGGTGGTGACACGCCAATGGGAGAGGAGCTCTGCTGTCTTGGGCAGGGAGGAAAGTCAGGACCCCTTTGTCCTGTTCCTTGGGATAGCATGATATTACTAGCGGATGACTCTAGGTGGAAGAAAGCCTTTCCTTGGAGCAGGGACCCCCGTATCATTTTCCTCTTGGTACCTCCCAGAGTCATCGAGAGGAGAACAAACCCACAGTGATGTCCTGGAGAGAGGCTGCAGCTAGAGAAATAGGGAATCCACTGACACACCTTTAAGAAATGCCGGGTGATCACTGTTGTTTAAATTCCAGTGACTCCCCTCACTAGACTTCCGGGGTTAGAATCCTGGCTCGATCCCACATGAGGGTGAGACCAAGGCAAGTCACCTATCTCCCTGAACCTCAACACACTCATCTGTGTAAAGGGCCCAGTCGCCCTACACACAGAGGGCTTGCAAAGATAGAACTAAAAGAAGGGAGGCGTGTGCCCAGCACATCGTGGGCACACTGTCAATCTGCTTTCTATTTTCCCTTTCCCTTTCCCTCCCTTCCTTCTCCTGTGGCTCACTCCTCCTTTTTTCTTAAACCACTAAAATACACTGCAGAGACACTCAAAAACTGCCAGACATGACCAGCAAGGACACGCAATGACTTCAAAGTGAGGGTCAGAGTTTGTCCCCTCTGTCTGCAGAAGCAGATTTGGGTTAGGATGGGAAATCTGAAATACAAGCTCTGAACGTTGCGTTTTTACATCCAGTCTTGCGGGTGCCTGTGCTCCATGCCCTCCCAAAGCCAGGCCCCTGAGCTGAGTGGCTTCAGAAAGTAGAGCCCCTCTGTCTTTGGTTTCAAGGGGCAGGCACCATTGTCATCAACTGAACAATTGAGACTTACTCCGTGCCAGCCCCTTGAGTTGTGCAGGCTCCAGTGCACGGATCCCTCCCACCAGTAGGACTCAGGGACCACCCACACCCCTCTTTCACTACTGGAGAAACCAAGGCACAGAGAAGAAATGAAGCCCCATTCCAAGGGTGGGCTGCTACCAAAACCCACCACTCATCCCAGCCTAGAACATCCAGTATGGGACTTTTCCATTTCCCACCAGATGTTAGTGGAACAGAGTGAGCCGCGCCAGGCTGTAAAACAAATCCCAGCGTTCCCTGCAGCCACGCAGGAATTATATTTGCCTGTCAGGGCCCAGTGCAAGCATAACACAGACCTCCTCTCCCCTCGCCCAGCGTGGAAGGCGTTTTGACCCCCGCTGAGAAACATGAAGGTCGTGACCCACTGGCTTCCCCATCTGCCCTTTCCTCACCAGGGGATATCTGACAACAGCCCTGTTATTTATGCAGCTTAATGCAATCCAGAGGCCATTGGCACATTGCAGAAAGGGAGAAAGGCGGGGTGCCTGGCTCCTCAGAAACCGATTTCACTGGCTGCGTGTTGAGCATGACATCCTACTGCACGGCGAGGACAGGATGATGGCTTTCTGCAGCAGGGAGCCTCTCAGGTGGCTCTTGCTGGATGCAAACTTGAGGAAACCAACAAATATTTACCCAGGGTCTGCTGGGTTCAAGGCATATTTTCACAGGGTAGCATCGTTAGCGGGCACTCAGGGAACATTCCTGGATTAATTCTCTTCCAGGAGTGGTGCAGACTGGGCTGCACTGGCTCCCTGGAGCCGGCGTTTCTGTGGGGGTGATGATGTCCGAGCACTTGTAACACAGCACAACACTTTCAAGTAAGAGCTAAGACCCTGGCCCTTCCTGGGAGCAAAGCTAAGTTGCATTTTTTAAGGTAATTTTTTTCTCTCCGTAAATTTATACTCTCTTATGACTCAACCGAGACACACAGAGTCACAATTGCTTAACACAGAGATGCAGTTTGTTTTTCTACGTTTTGTTGAAAGGACACAATGAACAGTCACGGACAGATCTCACCAGAGCGTCACACAGACCCGGCTGTGACTCCTGGCCTCACTATGTCCTAGGTCTGTGATTTGAGTAGGTTGCTTGATGTCCCCTCACTAGTAAAATGGGATCAGAATAGGACCTGGCCCCACGCAGTGTGGGCCCATTAGAGATGAGAGTGCAGATATCCCCGCATGGACTCCGCCCCAGAGCAGGCTTTACGGACTGGTGCCTGTCATCATCTTCATTCTCATCTCCAGTTGAAGGCCATGTGCCAACAGAGTTGAACACGAAGACAGAGCTCAGTGGCCGGGGTTCAAATCCCAGCTCTGCCCTTTGTCAGCTGTGTGACTTGGGGTGAATGACTTAACCTCTCTGTGTGTCTTGGTTGGCTTCCTCATCTGCAGTACCAGGATAATTATGGTTGTGAATATCAAGCTCATTAATAAATGCAAAGTTTGTCTTGCATTTACTGGCCAACTGGCTCATAGCTAGTTGGTCATTAGTGCCATTACAGGGAGAACTGCTCTTCTGGAATGCTTGATTTAAAATTACTTAAAAATATTTATTGCACAAAAAATAGCCTGGCAGACATGAATATAATAAAAAGAAGAAAATTAAAAACTTCAATCTTATTTTAAGATATTTTTGTAATATGTTGATGTTTTTGTGGCTTTAACATCAACTATTTTTATAATCATTTTAGGGAGAATTTTTATTCTCAAGCCCTTGATTTAAAGTCATTTAAAAATATTTATTGCACAAACAATAGTATGTAAAAACTACTGATAATTTAAAAAACCAGATGAAACTTCTGTTCTAATAAATCTTATTTTAAGGTGTTTTTGGAATATGCAGAAGTTTTTGTGTCTTTTGTCACAAAATAGCTTCCAGAGCTGTTCGTTTTGGACAAATACCAGCTTAAAAAATGCGCTGCGTGTGGCTCAGGCAGGGCGGTCCTCTTTTCCGTGGGACACCTCCCACCTGTGCCCTGGGCATTGCAGATGATCAGGTGTCCATCTGTGAGTCCGAACCAGTGCTGCGTGGACTCAGAAACTCCACATTACAGTGTCAGTTCAGGATTTCGGTTTTCAATGTCATGTTATTCTCAAGCCTTTATTCCTCCTTCTCTCCTGGAATAGACGACTTGTAACCCTCACTTGCTCAGAATTGATCATCCATGAAATATTTAAATGAAAAGTGATTGCAAAACCTCAATTACTTTTGCACCAACCTAATAATTGGCTGCCGCGGGCTTTGTGGGACCACAAATGTATCGTTCATGGCCGTTGTTCCTTGTGGAATGTGACCCTGTGCAGGCAGGGATTTGATCTTTTGTGTACGGCAACATCCTCCATGCTAGGACAGAGCAGGGAACTTAGGAGGAGCTCAACAAATAATCGTGAATTTATGAATGCAAGAACAAAAGAATGAAGACTGAAATAAAGCTTATGAATAGGGTACTTTCTGTGAGTTTTTTACAGAGTGCTTTTTTGGCTAGAAAATTTCTTAGAGTTTTTTTTTTTTTTAACTCAAAGTAATCTAGAATTTAATTTACTTAAAGTAGCTCTAGAATATAAATGTAATAGGTATTGGGGCAACATTTTGTATTTTTAAGTGATTTTACATCCATGCTCATCTCCTTTAAACCCCATGTGCTAAGTACAGCAAATAGGATTTTGTTTCCCCGACGCCCAGGATGAGCGTAGCCAGATGGGATGACTTGACAAAGTCACAAACGCTGACGAATCCCGGCGGGGGAGTTGTGGCTTCCTCCAAAGGAAGGTAAGTCTGTGTTTGTCAATTGATCAGCAGTGGCCCTGAGTGAGGAAAGTAACTCCGTAGTTACTTAATGAAACGTTAATTTTAATTCTGAGGATTTTATTCTGATGGCCGTAGTTTTAATTCTGATGATTACTTCCTGAAAAAGGACCTTGCACTGGCGGGTCCAGCCTCCTCCTTGCCTCTGTCTCTGCCTGTCGCTCAGTCTCTGTGCTCCCCTCCAGCTCCCTGTCCCTCCCCCTCGATGGGGGCTTAGGGGCCCAGCTCACCACTCACGCTCCCACAACGTCCAGCGTCCATGCCTGCAGCCTGTTTCCTGGGAATTTCAGTCCATGTGGAGCGAGAGGCCAGGTCTCCTGCTCTGAGCCCAGGAGGGCACGTCCTCCGCCAGCTCTCAGCACTGGCTCTGCTTCCTGTTTACTTCTGCAAGTAGCCGGGATTGTGGGGTCTGCAGCCAGCCCTGTGGTCCGAAGCCAGCCAGGCTCGAGGGGTTATCATCCTATCAGCCGAGATAGGCTGACGGGCTCTGCCATCCGTCAACTGTCTTCTGATGTAATTGAAAGTTCTCTGTCCTGGAATGTCATCTTATTAGGTGGATCAGGCCTTGACGTGTTAACTGGAGAGTTGCTGCAGGGCTCAGCTAGTTATTTTATTTTCTCAAAATTAAGAGGCGTATAGTCTTTTAAAACTCTCAGAACAAGTTCTTATGAAAATTTTCCAAAAAATCATCAGAGCATAAAGAAAAAAGTAATGATCACCCAAAACCGTATCACTCCGAAATAATATTTTGGTAACATTTCATTAAACATCTGTCTATGCAAATTATATCCAGAGAGATTCATGTGTATGTATGTTTCGAAAATGGAATCAGATCTCCCATGCTGCTGTTGACCTGCTTTTCCTTTTGACGCCACAATATGGCAGGGATGTGTCTCCATGTCAATAAATACAGATTTACACCATCTATAAACAGTTATATAGCATTCTCCAGGTGTGGCATTTAGACTTTTTCTTTTCGTTTTCTTTCTTTCTTTCTTTCTTTTTTTTTTTTTTTTGCTGTGATATGTTATAAACAACACCACAATGAACATGTTTTGCACATTTGTGTAAATATTTCCTTGGGATCAACGCCTAGAGTCAGGATAACTGGAGCATGGGGCATTCACATGCACGGTGACCATCTGAGCAAACTACACACAGGGAAGTGCCAATTTTCCTCCCACAAACAACCTACACTGGGTCCCAGTTCTCAGCCTTGCATCACACTGAGTGCCCAATTCTTTCATTTAGCTGCTTCCAACAGTAGAAAGTAGCATCTCATTGTTGCTCTTTGGTCTTTAAAAAATTACATTGTACGTATGTATCAGGCATTTATGCACCTGTGAACTAGCCCAGCTACTTAAAATTAGATCCTCATGCTACAAGAGCTGTAATGGTCAACAGATCCACCCCACTCCCAAACCTCCATCCACCCACCATCCACATACTTGGATCATCTCAACTGTTTCACTCCAAAGAGCTAGCCTTGCCTCTGGTCTGTTCGAACACTCCCATCCACGGGAGCTCATCGCTGTCTGAGATGGTCCACTGTGTTCCCAGCTCTAATTTATTAACCTATAAAAGCCAGTACATATGGAATAACCACGCTGGGCCAGGAGCGACAGGAAGCCCTTTGCTGAACAGTGTCTCCAGCCTCAAACAGTGCTGAAAACATGTATCACTCTTTCCTTCTTTGTTCCATCAGGGTCACGAGATGCAGGGGGGTTAAGTAACTTGCCAAGGTTCACACAGCTCTAAAGGAGCTGAACAAATAACTGAACATGAGGAAACCGTGCACAACTTGAAAGGCTCACAGAGGAAACTTTAAGCTGGTTAGAGATCTGACAAAAATAAAATAATTTCTCAAAGTATAGGTTTCTTTAAAGACTTCCTTTCCTTCAGGTACTTTATCTTCAGCTGCCCAAGGATACGCAGCAACTGTCAAACACCCACGGAGTCTGGGCTTTGTGCAAGAGCTGCGCTAGTCTCTGCAGCTACCAGAAAGCAGGAAGGCCTGGCCTCAAAGATGTTCCAGTAGACTCGGGTGTCACTGGCCCGTGTGCTTATGGCTCACAGATTACCAGGCCAAAAAAAGCCTAACTTAATTGATAGAGGTGTCAGATTAATTCAAAGCACTCACCTCTATTTCTTCCTACTGTAGCTGGTTTCAGAGATGAGATTTCCTAGGCACAGAAATGCCCTTAGGCAAATCAGAGGCCCAATTTGCAACAATCCCACTTGGCCCTCATATCCTGATGGGGTGTATCATTCTTGGGGTGTCCCATCCTCAGGTCTCTTAAGGAAAGGCTCTGGCATCAGTCATTCACACTTTAGTATGAATCAGCCCAACAATTTAAGTAGTTGGACTCTATGATGAACACATGAATTTTTTTAATGGGGCTCATTTATTCATGAGATGGATGTCTGTGATTTGGACAGGAGGCTTCTCAGCTTCCCCGAAATGAATCCTTAAATTTCATCTCACCCTCCCTTTCTGTACAACTTACCTTTCTTGAGCACTGATCTGTCCTTTGGACAAACAGGTAACAAGCTACGGGTTGCTACTCATCTGAGGAAGGTTAGGCCACAGAAATGAAATCTTTCATTAAGTTTCAAAGCAAAACACACAAAACTCAACCAAAAGAAAAAAAAAGGGGGCGGGGGACGGGTACAACGATGCCTTTTAATGTAAAGAACCTGCCCTGTGGTCTGAATCCTTCTCATCATCAGCCCAGTGTGCAAGGGAGGATGAAGGTGCTGCATGGGTTTCCTCTGGGGCTGGGGATTGCTGGCTGGGAGCCACCATGGCTTGCAAACTAAATTTAAAAGCTTGCATCCCAAGACCCTTAAGCAAAGGTTACTCGAGGTCTATTCCGGGTTCAGGCGGAAAAAAGAAGCTTGATTTGGCAAGGAAATGCCTTGTGAAGAGGCGCTTGGCTGACCAGGGGCATGGAGGAAAGCTGGGGCTCGCTGCGTTTTCTTTTGGCATTTACAGCCCTGAAAAATGATTGCAGCTTCCTCTGGCCGCAGAGCTGGAGCCTGAAGAGGTGACCTTTAAGGGGAGTCTGTTTACTGCAGCCGCAGGCCCAGGGCCCTTGCGTGAGCTCCACGAAGTCTGCGCCGAGCCTTGGCACTGACCCTGGGGGGCCTGCAACCCAAACTCGCCGGTTTCTGGGAGCTGGCGAGGGGCTGCGCTGGGGCTGGGGCGAGGGCCTGGCCGTGTGGGGAGACCAGGGCAGCCTCCCCGCTGGGCGCCCGGGCAGGGAGCGCGGGGGCGGGCGTGCTCACTGCTCGCGCCCGGGAACATCCTGCAGGGCAGGTCTGCCTGACCGGCCGCCCCATCCCCGGACGCTGGAAACTGTCGTGCAGCCAACTTCAGCCTCTCTTGCTCTGCCGACAAAGCAAGAGGCGGGTTCGCCTGCGTGGGGTGCTCCTCTCTCCTTTTGGGCCCTGCCACAAATCGGATTCGAATCTCTATCCCCCGGGTTACACAGAGGAGAAATTGGGGATAAAAGTTAACCTGAGAAGCATTC
Organism: Mandrillus leucophaeus; assembly: GCF_000951045.1. NCBI lineage: Eukaryota > Metazoa > Chordata > Mammalia > Primates > Cercopithecidae > Mandrillus > Mandrillus leucophaeus. The sequence goes on from NW_012098098.1 coordinate 3,425,050, forward strand.
AGAACTCACCCTATAACTGTCTGAAACGAAACCATCCACATATTTTACGGCAGACAAGGAAACTATAATCCGATTTCTCCACTTGGATCCTAAATGTGAAATAAATAAGCACATGTAATGGTATCTGCTGTTTTTCAAGAGCATGAGTAAAACTTGAAGACTTGGATTTAAATTTTTAAAGATGGTTTTGAAACCTTTCTTACTGAAAACAGGATCACTATTCATTTTCTCCTTGTACCCTCATTCAACACTCTTTTCTTTTAGAGAGACTGTTTTTAGAATCCTTTGGTTTCTATTAGGAACATAATATTCTTTCTTTGGGGAAAATGTAGAAGAGAATAAAAAGGAAAATAACAGTGACATAAAATTTCACCACTCAGAATTAACCTTGGTTAACATTGTAGTAGATTTCAACCTGTTTTAAAATATATATATACATGTGTGTATATGCATATATGTGTGTGTGTATATGTATATGTGTGTGTGTCTGTGTGTGTATTTGTGTGTAGAAATAAGTATATATAGGTGTGTACATGTGTATATGTGTGTCTATGTGGGTGTGTACGTGTGTGTATGCGTATATGTGTTTATGTGTGCATGTATGTACGTGTGTATGCATTTGTGGATGTGGGTGTGTGTATATGTATGTGTATGTGGGGAGTGTATGTGTGTAAGTTTGTGTGTATATGTATAAATTTGTGTGTGTGTGTAGATATGTGTGTGTGGATATATGTGTGTGTGTGCGTGTATGTTTGTGTGTATATGTATAAATTTGTGTGTCTGTGTAGATATGTGTGTGTGGATATATGTGTGTGTGTCTGTGTGTTTTCTACAATGCATCCTTTATAAAACCAGTATCAGGAATTTATATTGTGCTGCTCTCACCTGTCAACATATCATAAATACTCTGCCAAGTCATTAACTGTTCCTTATAGACGTCATTTTGATAATTGCCTAATACACCGACCTATGGATGTACCATAATTTCCTCCACTATTCCCCCATTATAAAAAATGTTTTAAAGTGTACAAACTTCCTTTCCCAGTGGGGGAAAATGGAATAGCTGGTCTGGTCTGGAATGGTTATCCGTGATTTCCTGAAGTTAGGTCAAAAAACATTAGACATTTTTTGTTAACCCAAGTACTTACTTCCTGGCAGATTCCAAATATTGACCCGACGGAGAACAGGGGAGGGGAGCACCCAGACCTTTGCCTTGGGAGAAGTGAGGCAGGCCCGGAGCTGACTCTAGGACAATGTCCCTGTGTGAAGGTGGCAAACCAAGTCACCCCTCAAGGGAGGAGGGAATTGGGGCCCCCATTCTTAGGTGTTTATGAATCATGAGCTCCAATGAGAACAAGATGACAGGAAGCCACAGAGCCTGTCTAGAAGAGTCTGTTCCCAGAGTCCACACACGATTTCAAGGGTTTTCAACCCTTGACCCCTGATGGAGGCCCTTTGGGATCCCAGGACCCATGGTTTAATTACTGGGGGGCCTCAGTGACCAGCTCCCAAAGCATCCCTGGATCCCTTTAGTCCATAACTCTAGGAAGATCATAAAACACTTTTTTTTTTTGAGCACTGATGTTAACATTTAACAGAGAAAACTTTTGTTTTTGCAGCAGTTGAGAAACTATAAAATTCTTCCTGAAACCTAAGACTTTGAGCGTATCACAAAGGCAAGAGTTACAAAAAAGTGAAACTTTTAGGTAATTTTATGAGTTTTGCAAATCTGCCACAAGCATATGTTTAGCACCCTCAGAAGAATTCCAAAAGGAGTATTGCTTCAGTCAGTCAAGAACTAAAATAGTTACACATGTTTATTCCATGTGGTTTGATGTATTATAAGCTATTTGATGGAATTAGGAATGACATGGTTCCTTTTTCTCTCCATAAAAACATTAGGCAGCGTGTCCTCTGATACTTGTGGTCTTGAGCTGTTAATTTGTTTCTTCATTCCTTTCGAATGTAATGTTGCATTTTAGCGTTCAGGCTCTGTGGGTGGCACACTGGCTCACCACAGACTTGTGTGTGACATTGGAAAATGTACCAAGCTCCCCAGAGCCTCAGTTTCTTCATCCATACAATGGGGCACCTGCCTCATGGAACTCTTGTGAACATTAAAGGGAATAAGTCATGTAAACCACTTAGCACATGGACTGGTGTGTGAAGAACATTCTCTGCCTTAATTAGGATTATTTGTTAGTTCTCACCAGAACATCCAGAGATGCAAACAGAAGGTTGAACTAAAGATCAGTGCCTGAAGCCTTCGAGAAGAATGGGTGAAATAAACAATGACCGCATTTGCATTACTAAAAGTTTGGGGCTAATTATGCTACAATTTCCTATTACACGGTGAATGAGTTGTCCAGAAAAGAGAGGAAAAAAACAAAAAAACAAGAAACCACCCACATTCACAGACAGGGGACAACTGAGAAATTGGGGGGTAGAAACTTTCTCAAGACGGGTTTCACAAAGCACTAGTCCCATTAGATGCCCCGTGAAGGAATGTCAAGGAGTTTCTCTGGAGAGATCAGTTTGGGAATGTTGCTCACTCTTCTCTCATCTTGGAGTGTCTTTGTGCACCTCAGCATAGTAAAGACTCTGAGCAGTCCTGCAGTGAAGACACTGACGCGGCTTTGTTCAGTCGAGTTTGGGAAAAGGATTCCTACTTTGGAAAAGGCTGAACTCGAGAACGATCCCAAACATCCCCTTCAAATCACAAATGGAGACGAGGCTCAAGGGACACATTTATAAATATCACCCTGTGGCCACACAGTCTTTGACCCAGTGCTAGGTGCCTCAGAGTCAGGGTCTGGTGAGGCTTTGAGATTGCTCAACAGTTTTGTTGAGAAGTAATCCACACGCCATAAAATCCACCCATTACAAAATGCACAATTTGATGGTTTCAGTACATTCCCAGAGCTGCACAACCCATCACCACAATCCATTTTAGAACGTTTTATCACTTCAGAAGGAAGCCAGTACTCACTAATAATCACTCCTCCACTCCTGTCTCCAGAACCCCCGGCAACCGCTCATCTACTTTCTATCTCTAAGGATTTCCCTGTTCTATGGACATTGCATAGAAATGGAATCACACACCCTGTGGTCTTTTGTGTCTGGCCTCTTTCACTGAGTGCCATATTCCCAGGGCTCATCCTGCCACAGCATGTATCAGCCCTTCGTTCATTTTTTACGGTTGTATAATACTCCATTGTTAGGAGAGACTGCCTTTTATCTACATATCAATCAATGGGCATTTTGATGGTCTCCCTCTCTTGAGTAAGGCTGCCGTGGACATTTGTGAGCATGTTTTTGTAGGGGCATGGGTCTTCTCTTACGTAAATACCTAGGGTAAAACTGCTGAGTCATAGGGTCACTCTAGGTTTAACATTTTGAATAACTGCCCAAATGTTTCCGGAAGAGTCTGTACCATTTTATAACCTTACCAGCAACGTACTAGGGTTCCCAATTTTGAGTTCGCTTTCGATCAAATACCTGGCACAAAGCAATATACTTGTTGATTAATCCAAAGTATTTTAAAAATGCTCATACTTAAATGACAATTGCCAAGTGTCAGGGAGTGTACTAAACACTCTGTGTATAATAACTCACTTAATCTTCACAACAACCCTAACAGGTAACTGTGTGTCCTCCCCTCCAGGCAGATGGGGAAACAGAGGCCCAGAGAGGCTCAGCAGCTGATCCCGGGTGCTGTGGCTTGGGAGCAGTGGATGGAGGGATCAAGCCCAGAAGTCCAGCTCCACAGCCCATGCTCTCAGGAGCTCTGCTGGAATCCTAACGTGTTCTAGCTTTTCTCTTCTAAACTCTACAAAAACAGAAAACTATTGACAAACACTTATAAAATTCAAAGGATGTAACTCCTCCCCTGGAATGTAGGAGGCTAGAGGACTGGGTACAATGTGCTGATCATGAAGAGCTGGATAAACTGTGATGAATTTACACAATTCACACTTTCTTTGGGGAAAGATATTCAAATCAACTCCTCCCTGAGGCACAGGAAGAACTCAGGCTGTTGTTTGCTTCTCCGTCTTCAGGCTCCTCTGGAAATGGATGGAAGGTGCTGTCTAGCAGCGAGCAGCAGCACGGGGGAGGGGAGGGGGGAGCTCGAGCCCTCAAACCCCCGGTCAGACTCTGCAGGTCAACCCTGGCCCTGCCCTTTCTGTGCTGTGCCGCGCAATCTCTGTGAGCTCCCAAGCCCATTTCCTCCCCTCCAGACCGGGCCCGTGGTACCCCCTGCCTAAGGTTGTGCTGAGATGATGGTGAGCTAATCAATGCAAATGGATCATGGTCCCCGCCCAGCACAGAGTAAACACCCCCTGTGTAGTTGCAGCCATTGCTATTCTAATGCACTCCAGTCTTGAACTCTAGGTCTAGGGAGAGGCCTGACCACTCACTCACTCTACCAGGAGGCCCGTCCCCATATGGGAAATGTTTTAAGACTTCGGGGCTGGGTGCGGGGGCTCACGCTGTCATGCAAGCACTTGGAGAGGCTAAGACAGGAGAATCTCTTGAGCGCAGGAGTTTAAGACCAGCCTGGGCAACACAGCAAGACCTCATCTCTGTAAAACATTTAGAATTAGTTGGGCACGGTGGCACACACCTGTAGCCCTGTCTACTCAGGAGGCTGAGGTGACAGGATCATTTGTGCCCGGGAAATCGAGGTTGCAGTGAACCGTGATCAGACCACTGCACTCCCACCTGGGCAACAGAGCAAGGGGTGGCCTCAAAAAATAAAAATAAAAGGGGGGTGCTAATAAAAGTTGCGTTTCTGTAAGTGTATGATTTTTTTTCCTTTTAGTAAAATTGAAAATTATGCCATAATAGTTTTTCCCTTCCCTGGGCCACTAGGAAACTCAGAACCAATGCCGTGACCGTCACGGTGCTGTGTACTCTTTGACCACTGGGCTTTGGCAACAGAAAGGAAGAACGTGGAAGGGGAGAGGTTGGAGTATTTATGGAGCATTTACTATGGACCAGGCCTTGTGCCAGTTCTGCCCTTATACATGGCCCCTCTTCAGTCCCCAGAGCAGCTCTATAAAGCCCGTAGTATTTCCATTTCAGCGGTGAGTACCCCAGCCCTCAAGTGGTCCCTGCTGAGAGCAACTGGTCCTGTCCTCCAACTTTAATTCTTCTAATGAGCACCCCCTCGCTGGGGTGAGACACAGGCACTGCGGACTCCAGGGACATCCCCATCCGTTTTAGCAACTTGGGGTTCTGTTTAAGGCAGGGAGCACAACGAGGAAGAGGGGGATAGGAGGGTTCCCATCACCATCACCTTCTACCCAAGTGGCCTTGGCCAAGTCACTTGTCCTGGGCATGGGCACGCATCTGCTAAGTGGGCAGTGGATGTTGCTTGCTCTGGACACCCCAGAGTTTCAGAGCATGAGATGAATGGGCCAATGCTTTCCCAGCACTTGGCATTCTCCTGCGTGCCCTGGGTGTCCACCATTAATTCCCTGGCAGTTGGGTTCATGGCACAATGTCTAACCTGATGGGTACAAAGATGAAAAGGGCAGCTTCAGGAAGCAGACAGACACAGGCTTGGCTCCTTGTCGTATTGCCTCCCAGCTGTGTGACCAGGGCCTCACTTTCCTCCTCTGTAAAAAGGGCATATAATGATACCCGCCCAGTAGGTGTTGGGTCCATGCCATGAGATGATGCCCTTAGAACACTTCCCCATGCCTGACATGCGGCCAACTTGCACTAGCCAGCACCAGCCAGCTTGTCATGATCATGTGTTCGAAGCCTGTTCCGAATCATAGTGCCATGGGAACGTGAAAGACCATTATCATTTGTATTCAATGCAGACAGAGCAGTGATGATAAACCTAAGCTTGGGTATTACCCCTGAAGTAACTGGAGACCAGAGTGTGGGATTTGCTTTGAGGTCATCAAAGAGAGAATGCATTTACAAACCAGCAGGTTAACGTTAACATAAACTTTGGAAAACATGAGGAAATTAGGGATATCACTTTAAATTAACTATCTTAAGTAGACATGTACTCTAAATGTGATAAGACAGCTATGGCATATTAAGTCAATGCCAATTGGTAATTAAAAGCGGATTTTTTCAGACTTAGCTGCCCAGGAGGAGAGATCAATGTCTTCATACAGAAGCTGATGGTCCTCAGGAGCTATGGTTTTAATAGCCCTGGGCCCCACTTGCCCTCCTCTTAGCAATAATAATAATTTGTTCTTGTAATGAAATAATATTTCTTTACTGCAAATGCAGTGTGCACAGGAGTTACAATGTGACCAGTGTTGCAAGCCCTGAGTATGACCTGATATGATGACGATTTCAGGGGATTCTGGAATCCCAGAGCTGGAAGGGATGGAAATCACGTCAAGCCCCACTTCTTCACTTCACAGATGTCACCAAGGCTTTGTAGAGTTGTTCATGGACCTAGAAGTACCTAGCTATAAACTTCCGGGGGGTTCCAGGAAACATTGAATGGAAGTGTTTCCAGGTAGCTGGATGTCCAGTTTTGCTCTTCCCTCCCTTTCTCCCTTCTTCCTCTTTTCTTCTCTTCTCTTCCTCTTTCTCTTTCTCCTCCTCTTCCTCCTCTTCCTTCATCTTCCTGGTTCTTCCTCTTCCTCCTGTTTCTCCCCATTCTTCCTTTCCATCCTCTTCCTCCTCCTTCTCCTTTTTTCTCCTCTCCCTCCTTCTCTCCTCCTAAGCAGCCCAACCCACTTATGGTGAATGCCCTACTGCCCATGTGCAACCTCAGTCTTCTAGCTGAGTCAGCTTGCCCAGCCTTCCTGGGACATCTGGTACCTGTTTTAACCTGGCGTTCCTTGTGGCTGAACCTCTGGAAGCACTTGGGGAGGGTGGCAGCATGCATGGGCCTCAGGGTAGACACCCAGAGCCAAGTCCTTGGTTTTCCTACCAGATGATGGTTTACCTTCAACCAATTGAAAGTTACTTACCTTTTGACTCCACTTTACCTGTCTGTAAAGATGACCAAGTGTAAGAGGTGGCTTTATTTTTGGTTATCTTCTCCAAGAAGACTCCAAAACAGTCCTAATATACAAAAAACATCTTAAAGCCCCACTGAACCGCTGTTCTGGGAGCTGGCTACAGGACCCCCTGATGTGAGGAGTTTGAGTCATCTCTAGTCTGCCTTAGGTGCTGCCCCTGGGTACCCACTGGACACCTGGACACTGGGTTCTCTTCTCAGGTCCAGGGCTCTGGGATAGGGAGTCAGTGCCCTGGATCCCCAAAAGTTATGTGGGTGAATCCAGGGGTGGCACCTCAGTTTTTAAGGCAGTGTAGACAGGCAAGCTGAAACCCTGTTGGATGGAGCTGCCATTGGAAGCAGCGGCCGCAGATTGTAGGGATCCACAGTGTGGTGCCTCTCCAAGGCCGCACCTACAATTCTCTTTCAAATGACTGGGGCTACAGTTAACGGACACACTACATACGAAGGCAGGACACTGAATGGAGAGGAGAACTTAGTGTGCTTATGGATTGAAGACCATGAAAATGCAATATGTGTTCACCCTGGGGCTGTCTCTTTGACTGTCTTGGTCTCTCTCCATCTCTTTCTTTCTGTCTGTCTCTCTGTCTGCATGTGTGCACTTCTCTCTCTCTCTTTTTTTTTAAGACGGAGTTTTGCTCTTGTTGCCCAGGCTGGAGTGCAGTGGCACGATCTCGGCTCACTGCAACCTCTGCCTCCCAGGTTCAAGTGATTCTCCTGCCTCAGCCTCCCGAGTAGCTGGGATTACAAGTGTCTGCCACCACGCCCAGCTAATTTTTATATTTTTAGTAGAGATAGGAGTTCACCATGTTGGCCAGGATGGTCTGGATCTCTTGACCTCGTGATCCGCCTGCCTCGGCCTCCCAAAGCATTGGGATTACAGGCGTGAGCCACCACGTCCGGCCTCTATCTCTTTTTTGTCCCTTGTCTTTTCTTTCCTCTTCCCCACTCTGCTTTCTCCCTCCCCGCAGCTGTCTGTCTCCCTGAGACTCTCTCCTGTCTCTCTGACAGTCTGTCCCACCCTCTGATACCATGCATCAAACTTCAGACCTAGGGTCCCTGCCTTCTTCAACACACTCCATCCTGGCTGCCAGCATATGAGTCCCTGGAGCCCCACAGCTGCCTACACTAATACAGGAGGCTTCATGTGGAAATGAGTGAAGTTTGGACAGCTCTTGCCTTGGCTCCGGCCAACTCCATCCAGTCCAAAAATGCACAAACCACTCACTCACAGGAGAATAATACATTACAGAAAAAAGAAATAAACTCAAGTGTCTCAGTTAACACTGGACTTTCTTTTTCTTGTTTTTTTTTTTTTTTTGTTTGTTTGTTTGCTTGCTTGTTTTTTTTTTGAGATGGAGTTTTGCTCTTGTTGCCCAGGCTGGAGTGCAATGGCGTGATCTTGGCTCACCGCAACCTCCGCCTCCCGGGTTCAAGCGATCCTCCTGCCTCAGCCTCCTGAGTAGCTGCGATTACAGGCATGAGTCACCACATCCTGCTAATGTTTGTATTTTTAGTAGAGATGGGGTTTCTCCATGGTGGCCAGGCTGGTCTTGAACTCCCGACCTCAGGTGATCCACCCAACTTGGCCTCCCAAAGCGCTGGGATTACAGGTGTGAGCCACAACTCCAGGCCAACACTGGACTTTCTTCTAGCAAAACGTGTCTCCTGCATCAATCAAGGGATGCAGTTTGCACTTGCAGCTGAAGCTCAGATATGTGGGCTTGTTGTGTTTAATGTTCAGAGGAGAAGTCAACTCAGGAAAATTCCAAAGAAAAAGCTAACATTTCTGGAGCCTCTCCCTGCCATGCACAAGCATGGGGGGTCTAATAGTGAAGATGTCTCTAGAGCATGACCCCTTGGCAGCTGGTGGCAGAATCTTCTTCTTTTTTTTTTCTTTTTTTTGAGACAGAGTTTTGCTCTTGTTGCTCAGGCTGGAGTGCAGTGGTGCGATGATCTCGGCTCACTGCAACTTCCACCTGCTGGGTCCAAGCAATTGTCCTGCCTCAGCCTCCTGAGTAGCTAGGATTACAGGTGTGTGCCACCACACCCAGGTAATTTTTTGTGTTTGTCGTAGAGATGGGGTTTCACCACGCTGGTCAGGTTGGTCTCGAACTCCTGACTTTGTGATCCACCTGATGGCAGAATCTTTGGGATTGCGTTAAGTGCGTAGATTCACAGCACCAGCTCCCACAACATGGCATAAAGGTTTAAAAAAAAAAAAAAAAAGAAAACAAAAACGAAAGCCAAGTTGAGCAAGAAACTACAAACAGTATAATCCAATTTTTTAAGTGATAAATGCACAGAGAAAGTCTCTTGGAAGGAGGAAAGCATTGATTCCTGACCACCTGCAGGAGCCTCTTGTTATCTTGGGGTCCTCCCGTCCTATCTGTAGTAGGAACTGTTTATTTTCACAGCAGGGGGTACTATTATTAGCATCTTGTTTGAAATGAGAAAACTGAGGCAGAGAGAGATTAAATTATCCGGACTCCTGTGGTTAACTCCAGAATCTATGTGATTAGCCCTGCGCTAGATCAGATGACAGGTGCTATCTTAGCAGTAGTTGTCTTCCCCGGGGGTTGGGATTCCGGATGGTGTTTTTTCCCTTTTGCTTTTTGCATATATGTACTCTCTTTTCTTTTTCTTTCTTTCTTTCTTTTTTTTTTTTTTATGGTGAGCATACAGCAACAGAATAATAAGCGAAGAAACAATAAAACAATCTAAGCACTGAGGGCAAGTGAAGCCTCCTTGGCCAGCATTACCCACAGTGCCATCACACTGGTAAAAATTACTGTGATATGAGGTCAGGAGATCGAGACCATCCCGGCCAACATAGTGAAACCTCATCTCTATTAAAAATACCAAAATTAGCCGGGTGTGGTGGTGGGCACCTGTAATCCCAGCTACTGGGGAGGCTGAGGCAGAAAAATCACTTGAACCTGGGAGGCGGAGGTTGCAGTGAGCCAAGATCATACCACTGCACTCCAGCCTGGGCGACAGAGTGAGACTCTGTCTAAAAAAAAAAATTAAAAAAAAAAATTCCATGACAGTTCGGCTCCACCCACCCATCTTTCGGGGTGTGGACAGGGGCCATGGAGCCCCCTGGCCTCCGAGGAGAGAGGCTGCCTTGATCCCTCTTTATCTGGGGCTGTTGAAACTGCACCTGGATTCTGTGTACAGCTCTTAGCTGCACATCCCTGGAGATGTCAACAAATCGGGCGTTGTTTAGAGAATTGCAGCAGGAATGATTAAGGAAAGAACAGAACGGATTTGTCAGGAGGGTTTTATGGAAGCTAAACACGAGGCTTGCAGTGATGACAACGGTCTGCAAGTAGGAGAGGGGTTGGGCACGGGAGGGAAACTGCTGCGCTCGTGAGGAGAAGACCCCAGGGCAGTTCGTGGGACAGAGCAGCAGCTTCCTGGCTGTGGAGCAAAGGAAGTGTGCTCGGAATGGGCTGGCACTGGGACTGTGGAAGAACTGTTCCCACCGGCCATCACAGGTCTGGCTGCGTTTTGCCGGGCATCACTGGGCATCACTGGACGACACTGGGCAACTCTGGGTATCACTGGGCTTTACTAGATATCACTGGGCCTCACTAGACACCACTGGGCTCTACTGGGCACCACTGGGCTCTACTGGGCATCACTGCACATCACTGGGTCTTACTAGCCATCACTGGACATCACTGGGCTTTCCTGGGCATCTGGATATCTCTGGACATCTCTGTGTATCACTGGACATCTCCATCACATGACATCACTGGGCATCACTACATATCACTGGGTTTTACTGGGCACCACTGGATGTCACTGGGTATCACTGGTGATCACTGGACATCACTGGGCTTTAGTGGGCATCTGGATATCTCTGGGCACCACTGGGCATCACTAGGGCATCACTGGACATCACCGGGCGTTACTGTATGTCACGGGGTTTTACTGGACATCTGGGTATCACTGGGTTTTTCTGGGCATCACTGGGCTTCACTGGGCATCTGGATATCTCTGGGCATCACTGAGCATCACTGGACCTTGCATAATTGACGGGTGCATCGTGGCCATGAGAAGCTGGAGACCTGCCGAGGAGGAGGAATCCTCTGGCTCAGCTTTGGCTTTTCAGTACAGCTGGGTCATGGATGCTTACAGAGAGGAGACATGCACAGGGGCAGGCTATGGCAAGGGGTGGTGATGCCCGCCTCAGCCTCCCAAAATACTAGAATTACAGGCATGAGCCACGGTGCCGGCCCATTTTGTCTCTTGAATAAATGACGGAGCATGACGGGGCCTTTCTCTGCTCAGGCTGGCCTGACGTCAGGATCATATCACCGTTTGGGGAGCAATTTCTATGATTATTTCCTTCCTTCATTTTACTGCATTTAGTCAACCTTCAACCTGTTTTTGCCCAATGGAAACTCTCCTCTGCTTTCTACTTTCTTGCTATAGCTCTTTACTAGAGAAAAATTAAGTGTTTATAAATGTCATTGCTTGTTTTCGTGTGGTGTAATTCTCTAAATTGAAAAACAAATGCAGACGCAGGCGTGCCCAGCCCTCCGGGATGATTTAGAATTGATCTATCAGTTCATTCCATCATTTTGATGGCTTTCTTTGCTTTTAAATACATTTAAGTTTTATATCCTATCTGGTGCCAAGAATAATTTTGCACATCCTTTAAAACAAAGCGGAATAGAAATCAGCATAAATGGAAAGTTCTACCAGACCCAAAGCCAGGGAAAAGGCGAAAGGAGCAATGACTCTGGGCTTCCTGGGCACCAGCATTAATCATTAATAAGCAAAACCCACTGGGCATATGCTGGACACTGGATGGAGGGAGAAAGTACACTATAAAATAAAGCAAACAAACATGTCTTTTCCTGGTGAGACACTTACAATCCAGAGTGGGAAGGAGATGCATTTAAAAATAAATCTGTTGTTATGACATGGAAGGGCTCGGTAGGGCTATCTAGTTCCAGGAGAGAACAGAGAAGGGAATTCATGACTTCAGCTCTTAATGAAATTTAACTTTGAGCTTCCTGGCAGCCCAGGGAAAAGATGAAATGGGTTGGGTTGTATAATTCTCATTGCTCAAAGCAAATGACTGGACTTTAAGAAATTGCATTAACTGGTTGGTTCACTAAATTAACCCAATACTCTGACTGCAAAAAAAAAAAAAAAAAGACTTTCTCATAGTGATTTTGAGATTTTTCCATGATAAATAAGTGAACAAAGTAAGTTGAAGGACAATGTGTAAGGTAATCCCCTCCCTGAAATCCCAAAATAAAAAGTTTTGAGCACGTGGAGAACATTTCCCAATGGCGTTCCCCAACCTGCCAACAGCTGCTCTCCCTGCAGGGCGTGGCTTCGGGGAGGAGGCCTGGACTTTTTCCTTGTATTCATCTCTACTGGTCAATTTGTTCAAACAGACATCTCTTCCTTTCCTAATTAGAAAAATAAAAATCAAACAGGGGAAATATACCTGAAAACCGTACATACCAGGGGAAGAAAGCTTCCCCCGGGACATTTCTCAGAGCGGAGGTGGATGAGGCCTTGGTGAGCCACCCTGGGAAGGGCTTCAGGCACCGCCAAATGCAAAGGGCAGGGCCCTTCCGCTGCATGAGACCCTGAAAAAGGCTGCAAAGGAGGTGGCTGTCCTTGGCTCCCCTAAGCCAGCCCTGCCCCTGAAAGTAGGCGCTGGTGACCTGAGCACAGCAGGCCCACTTTAAGACTGTTTTTTTTCTTCTTTTTTCTTTTTTATAAAAAAATCAAAAACAAACCAAGAGGTGAGTGGCAAAGACACCGATTGCTCGCTGCTGGTCTCCTCTCGCCTCTGCCTGGGAGGATCGGGTCTCCTCTCTCCATCCCGGAGCCTAGAGGCTCAGATCAGGATCCGGAGCTGCGGGTCACGCAGGGTGCCAGAGGTTTAGGTTGACAACAATTAGGGAGGCTTTCCTGCGATAAACGCCTCAATCTTCCCTGGAATCTGCACTCTCTCAGCTTTATGGCTGCCCATGCTGGAGCTTTGCAGACTGAACCATGTCAGAGGTCACTCTGGGCAGAGATGCGGAGGGATCCTTCCCTATCGGATGTCCCCAGTGGCCCCAGCAGGACGGAGCCAGGGGGACCATCTGCGACCTCACATGCAGACACGGAGGTCCAGCCGGCTGTCTGGGCTTGGTAGGGCTGCTGGCAGATTACTTCCTGGGCCTCCGTTTCCTCACCAATAAAAGGGACAATCATTTCTGTGGGGGGAGGGGGAGTTTTGGGGTGGGGCAGCCACGGTGTGAGAAAGCAAGTTAAACTCTTAAAAACATAATGTGCTAAATACAAATAGTTGAGAGCTTAAATACTGCATCAGGCAAATCTGAATTGTTAAAATCTGAAGGCTGCCATCTGGATGGCCTTAGGCTATTCATTCAACTAACAGCTGAACATCAGTTCCCTCACTTGTAAAATGGGCAGAACTAACCATCCTCGCCTCAGAGCACATACCAGGCGTTCGTGCACATTCTCCAAGCACCTATCTACAACCGTGGCTCCTGCCGCTCCATTTACTTTTCTCTTCTCCATGCATCACCATCCAGCCTCATCTTATTTATCTCTTTATAATCTTTTCCTGTCCATCCATCTCCATAATGAAAATTCCACAAGGACAGGGATTTTTGTCTGTTTTATCCTCTACTGTATCCCCAGTGCCTAGTACAGGGTCCAGCACATAGTAGATGCACAATAAATGTTTGGGAAATAAACAAAAGATTAGCTAGTTTGTTGTTACATCGTATTATAGTGTATCTACAAGGTAATTATTAAATCAACTCACAATAAATATTGTGTATTTAATGCATTTTATTTTGAAAGTTCTTTATTCTAAAGAACTTTTCTGGAGACTTTAAATGTTTGGGTGTAAAGTTCTAATCTAGAAGCAGGAAAAGGGTGAGAAAAGGGTGGTTGCTGTAGTATCTTTTAAATGGTTACATTCACATGCGCGAGAAAAATTTAAATACGACTCCCACTGGGGTCACCCTCCCTTCCACCTCCTCCTGCCCTAGGTAGAGCTGCCTTTCTCAGCAGCTGCATTCACCTCCACTCTCACCAGAGCTCTCAGGCCAAATCGTTCTGTGTTCTCAAAGCAAACTGAGCTCTGGAGGTGTGCACATTCCTAGGTTCCAGAAAATTCCACCCTACAGAAATCCCATAACTGAGGCATTGCCGCATCCAGGCTGCAGGTCTGAGCAGAAGGTCCTGCATGCAAAGCAGCTGCTGTGCAACTTTCTTCCAGTGAGGAGCAGAGTTCAGTTCTTTGGGGACCTTTGCAGATGTATCCGCACCAGGGCGCAATCCAGGGGCCATGGGGGAGGGTGGGGATGAGAGCCACCAAGAATGAGTCCAGTGAGCTTAAGTCAGAAAAGAAAGACGCAGCCAGAGCTGGATTCTGGAGAGGATTCTGATTAATTGGATCCATCCTTGCCCTCCCAATTCCAACGTTCTTTTCAAATAGAGTAAAATATCGCGGGAGAGGCCAGCCATTGAAACATGGAGTTTTGGGGACAGCCCTGTCATCGGAGCATCTGCTGCATCTGATCTCCGTGTGTGCCTACCGCTTCCCACCCCGGCATGCGAGCATCTGGTTTGACTTTCTTGCTTATCTGAGTGATTCCAATTGCAACACCATCTCGTCTGTGGTTTCACTGTTCATTATGAAATCCTGTTTTACTTTTAAAATGCAATAATGGTGGAACCAACCTAATTAGGCTCCAAAACCAAAAGCTCATAGTAAGGAGGGTTTTCCTTTTTACCCATGACAGGAGAGCTGAGATCAGATTATTACTAAATCTGATTTGCAGTAGGCTCAGAGTGAGGTATCGGCTTAAGTGTTTTCCTTGATTTCGGTGACCTTGTGCCAGAAACAAAACTTTTTAGGAAAAAATAATAGCAGAAAATAGCGCAGTTATAACTCATTGGAATGAGAGATCGGACATCTTCCACTCTCAATGTCATCTTTAAAACTGCGACAGAAATCTCAAATTATTTCCTCAAAGCCGCAAAGACTTTCATCGTGTAACACTCATGTAAGAGGCGAGGAACCAAAATCAAAATGTATGTAGCCTGCTTAACAAGCATTAATATCTTTTAACTCCCCCTAAGAGTCTGATTTCTGAATGCTGTAGAGTAAGCAAAATAAAAGACCTGCACATTCCAAGATAAGGTTGTCTTTTCAAATTGTTAGCTCAAAACCCGGCTTCGTCACTCATAGCCCCAGCTGATTCCTTTTCTCTGCTAATGACCCTCTTTCCCTAGGGTCTCTGCGTTCCTCCCTCATCTGCCCTGATTCCTCTGCTATGTCTGGCCACACCTTCACTACATGCAGGGCCACCACCTGGCCCTGTGCTTTTTGGACATTTGAGAATAGCCCCCACCCTGTTCCTCTGTTAGAGGCTCCATTTACCGGATGCTTGCTGGTAGGTCAGACCGCACGCAATTGCCATTTTTTGTCGGTGAAAAGCAGTTGGAGACTGGCAGTATTGTAGGGCTCAAACAAACATGTGCCAGGCACAGAAAGAAGAGCCTATGTGTTTCCAAAAGACGGTTTGGTACTCAGGTTATGATGTGCTTTGGTGCCTGGCTTAAAACTTACCTTGTAGGCCGGGCGTGGTGGCTCACACCTGTAATCCCAGCACTTTGAGAGGCTGAGACGCGAAGATAGTGAAGTCAGGAGATTGAGACCATCCTGACTAACACGGTGAAACCCCGTCTCTACTAAAAATAATTTAAAAAATAGCCGGGCATGGTGGCGGGCACCTGTAGTCCCAGCTACTAGGGAGGCTGAGGCAGGAGAATGGTGTGAACCCGGGAGGTGGAGGTTGCAGTGAGTCGAGATGGCACCACTGAACTCCAGCCTGGGTGACCGAGCGAGACTGTCTCAAAAAAAAAAAAAACAAAAACAACTTACCTTGTAGCCTTCAGCATGTGACCTCGATTCACTGTGCCTCAGTTTTCTCATCTGTGAAATGGAGGTAACACGGGCACGGGCGTCATAGGACGAGTGTGAAGAGTGAAAGAAGTGGTGAAGGTGGAGAACTTAGGATGTCACCCAGTGCTACAGGATATAGCAAGCCCACAACAGTTCCCAGACCAGAGGACACCTCGCCGGTGGCTTGCCCTACACTTCCCCACCCCTTCCAGCTGAGGAGCATCCTGCTCAGATACACCTTCCAGCCCCCTTCGCCACACGCAGCTGCCTCTGTCCTTCAGATTCGTGGAACTGGGGCCTGAGGACTTGCCTTCCCCTTGGCCTGACCATGTTGATCAGCCAACACCGAAACGCCTGAGTTCCTCGGTACGTTCAGAAGTGATTTAAGTCCCTGGTGTTACACAAGGATCAAAGATGAGTCCCTGAAGACAAGAAGCTAATTTGGCTGCCAAGTATAAAAATAATCTTGCATTTTTGCATGACAGACATATTTACTGAGATGATTTTTATTTTCTGCAGGAGGGTAAACCCTCACTGATTTGAGGAGGGTCTCAGCTGTCGCTTTTGTTTTAATTACTAAGCTTTATTTTTTAGAACAACTTTCTTTCTCCTTCCTCCTTTCCTTCCTTCCTTCCTTCGTTCCTTCCTTCCTTCCTTCCTTCCTTCCTTCCTTCCTTCCTTCCTTCCCTCCCTCCCTCTCTCCTTCCTCCCTTCCTTCCTCTCTCTCTTTCTTTTATCTCTCTCTCTCTTTCTCTCTCCTTCCCTCTCTTCTCTTCTCTTCTCTTCTTTCTCTTTTCTTTTCTTTTCTTTTTTTCTTTTCTTTGATGTGGGGACTCGCGATGTTCAGCTCAGACTGTTCTGGAGTTCCTGTCAACCCTCTCTTGACTTGAGTTTCATCTTTTTTGGGGTGGTGGGGGGCAAGGTTGTCTTTTCCCCCTTAGCCCAATTTATCTCCAGTGTTTTCATTTTCAAGGGCTATATATTTTGGTGGCTTCAACACTTGGGCTCTAATTGCACAATAAAACAAAAGAATCCCTCCCAAGAGACCAGGCTTGTCCCAGAAGTTCCCCTGGAGTAAAGCTTTGGAGGGCACACAATGACCTTCTCCACAAACAAACAAATAAATCAGACCTCCTTCCGGTTCTCCTTCCTACAACGGTGCGTAAACAGTGCCAGCTTCCCTGGCCAGGGCGTTGGAGGCTCCCACAGTTTCTACCAGTCTTAGCGGGAGGTTTGCCTGGACTGTCTGGCAAACATCTCAGCCCATCCCGCAACTATTTTCTCAGTGCCTGTAAGTGCCCCACACTCCACGAAAACACTTCTGGTGTGCCTGGTACCCCCAGCCCCAGCATCCTAAAGGAGAATATGTCTATTGATTTCTGATCTCTGTAACCTTAATTCACCCCTCACCCTCCACTGCTTTGGATGGTGACAGGCAAGAAGGGGGTTGAGGCTTTCAAATACACATATCTATGTTTAAAGCATTTTGTTTTATGAACCAGGACGTTGCATTCATCCAATGGCAACTGTGCTGGATCCCCTAAAGACTCCATATTCAGAAGCAGGATCTGCCAAACTAGACAGAGCCCAGCTCTGCCGGCGCCTTCTGTCTCCTGGCGGCTGAGAGGCTGAAATGTCAGGCGCTCCCTGCTCTGCTCTCAGCCATTCTTCCTGAGTGACCAGGCCTGAGAAGCCCTCCCCTCAGGGACAGCCACCTCTCCCCTCCCCACTCCCCAGCTGAGCTCTCCTTTGTAAGCAGTGACCAGGTAGGAAAGGGGAGGGAAGGCCATGGAGTTTTAAAAACAGGTGCCCTAAAGCAAGAAGGACCAAGCCTTGTCCTGGGGATGTTTTGCACCGTCATTCAAAGAGAATGAGAGCTCCTGTGAGTCCAGGCGCTGGGGGTCATGGCCTGCCTTTGACCCTGACATCCATGCTGGGACCTGAGTTCTGCATTCATCCCCATTTCACAGAGGGGGAAACTGAGACCGAGAAAGCTGGGAGACCTGCCCACTACCTGCTACTGAGAGTCTGACCCCAGAGCCATGAGCCCCTCAGTGCTATGCACGGGGACCCCTCTGGGCATGTGGATCCAATTGCGGAGTGAGGGATTCTGCCAGTGACCCACCATCCCGGAGGAGGGCTTGAGAGTAAGACCATGTCTGGTTTATTAGAAGGACTGTCTACCAAGCCTCTGAGTTCCTGGCTTTAAGTGGGAAATTGCAATTGCATTTAGAGCACCCCTCTCTGCCAGGTTGACAAGGAATGCCCCCTAGCCTTG
>NW_012098098.1:3443342-3506655 GCF_000951045.1 Mandrillus leucophaeus
TCTCTCTCTCTTTCTCTCTCCTTCCCTCTCTTCTCTTCTCTTCTCTTCTTTCTCTTTTCTTTTCTTTTCTTTTTTTCTTTTCTTTGATGTGGGGACTCGTGATGTTCAGCTCAGACTGTTCTGGAGTTCCTGTCAACCCTCTCTTGACTTGAGTTTCATCTTTTTTGGGGTGGTGGGGGGCAAGGTTGTCTTTTCCCCCTTAGCCCAATTTATCTCCAGTGTTTTCATTTTCAAGGGCTATATATTTTGGTGGCTTCAACACTTGGGCTCTAATTGCACAATAAAACAAAAGAATCCCTCCCAAGAGACCAGGCTTGTCCCAGAAGTTCCCCTGGAGTAAAGCTTTGGAGGGCACACAATGACCTTCTCCACAAACAAACAAATAAATCAGACCTCCTTCCGGTTCTCCTTCCTACAACGGTGCGTAAACAGTGCCAGCTTCCCTGGCCAGGGCGTTGGAGGCTCCCACAGTTTCTACCAGTCTTAGCGGGAGGTTTGCCTGGACTGTCTGGCAAACATCTCAGCCCATCCCGCAACTATTTTCTCAGTGCCTGTAAGTGCCCCACACTCCACGAAAACACTTCTGGTGTGCCTGGTACCCCCAGCCCCAGCATCCTAAAGGAGAATATGTCTATTGATTTCTGATCTCTGTAACCTTAATTCACCCCTCACCCTCCACTGCTTTGGATGGTGACAGGCAAGAAGGGGGTTGAGGCTTTCAAATACACATATCTATGTTTAAAGCATTTTGTTTTATGAACCAGGACGTTGCATTCATCCAATGGCAACTGTGCTGGATCCCCTAAAGACTCCATATTCAGAAGCAGGATCTGCCAAACTAGACAGAGCCCAGCTCTGCCGGCGCCTTCTGTCTCCTGGCGGCTGAGAGGCTGAAATGTCAGGCGCTCCCTGCTCTGCTCTCAGCCATTCTTCCTGAGTGACCAGGCCTGAGAAGCCCTCCCCTCAGGGACAGCCACCTCTCCCCTCCCCACTCCCCAGCTGAGCTCTCCTTTGTAAGCAGTGACCAGGTAGGAAAGGGGAGGGAAGGCCATGGAGTTTTAAAAACAGGTGCCCTAAAGCAAGAAGGACCAAGCCTTGTCCTGGGGATGTTTTGCACCGTCATTCAAAGAGAATGAGAGCTCCTGTGAGTCCAGGCGCTGGGGGTCATGGCCTGCCTTTGACCCTGACATCCATGCTGGGACCTGAGTTCTGCATTCATCCCCATTTCACAGAGGGGGAAACTGAGACCGAGAAAGCTGGGAGACCTGCCCACTACCTGCTACTGAGAGTCTGACCCCAGAGCCATGAGCCCCTCAGTGCTATGCACGGGGACCCCTCTGGGCATGTGGATCCAATTGCGGAGTGAGGGATTCTGCCAGTGACCCACCATCCCGGAGGAGGGCTTGAGAGTAAGACCATGTCTGGTTTATTAGAAGCACTGTCTACCAAGCCTCTGAGTTCCTGGCTTTAAGTGGGAAATTGCAATTGCATTTAGAGCACCCCTCTCTGCCAGGTTGACAAGGAATGCCCCCTAGCCTTGGGCGTGTTCCTTTCTTCTCTAACACAGGATTTCCTCCACCCCAGCTTGTGTGGACCCTGGGAAAGCCGGGGAGGAGAGGCGGGAGGAAGACAGGGGCTTGCCCCTGGCTGTTGAAGGATGGGGCTGGATCCCAGGTACCCCATCTTCCTGTCCTCTGGCCTAAGATGCTAAATTCAGTTTTCTAAGGAGCGTTTTTGCCTCGCCAGGGTGCTACTGAGAATCCCCTTTCTAAGCCCATCAAACAACCCTTCTCTGGGACCGTACAGGTCCAGGAGCAAATGGTGGAGGCGGGGCACCAAGAACACTGTTGGCTTTGTCATCTGAAGGGCTCCGGGATGGAGGGAAGGGAAGGGGAAATGCAGGAGAGGCTGCCAGAAGAACCGGCTCCTGGGCAAGTGCAGAGAAGGTAGGTGAGTCCGGAGCCACCCGCTCCAGGATGTGGGTCCCAGGCCTGGTGGAAGCTCACTCCCAGCAGCTCATGGCTTTCCCCCCACTCAGGCCCCATGGACCCAGGAAAACCTCCCAGGCAGCGAACGCTGACAGGCTGAGAGGAGTTGGATTATCTGCTTTGGGTTAAAATAAAATAAAATCAGACTTTTAGGGAGGGAAAGAAAGAGGAAGAAAGAGGTAAGCTAGGGACATGGCGTGCAGGGGTGGGGCCCGAGCCCATCTCTTGGGAGTGGCCCACGCTTGTTTTTTCCTGACCCTACTCTTCATGGCCCCACTACGGTCACTTTCAGAGACATCCACCTCCTGGCCCCCGCCTGCTCAGAGCTGAAGTCCTGCAAGGCATACTGGAAGCTGGACCCGTAGGCTGTGGTGTCGACCTCTTGGAAACCCCACGGACCCTGAAAGCCCGGGGAAGCGGCCAGCAGTGAGGCCCATTGGGCGGCGCTGGCCAGGGTCTGGTGGTTGCAGAAGCGGCAGCCTTTGCAAGTCTCTGGCACGGTGACCAGGCTGGAAACAGGAGACGGTGGCCTCGCATTTGACCTTTCACCTCCTCTTTACTAAATAGGCTTAATTATTGCATTCGTCTGTCATTGGAGCCACAAATGATCCATTCAGGTCACAGAGGGGAGGCCGCCTGTGCAGCCCCTGTCTGGAGAGTTCTACTAATTTTATCCTTTAGGCTCAGTTTGGCGGCGGTTTTCTCAGGGTGGAGTTTCGAGGGAGATCCTCGGTGCCACGCACCCCCAGGGGAAAGGATGGCACCATGTCCTGGGCATCCTTCTCAGTGAGGTCCAGGCTTCTGGCTCTCTGGGCACCTGAGGATGGAAACAGCCTTTCTTGGGCCCTGGGTCTGAATTCCAGGGTGTCTTGTCTGCAGCGTGGCCAGTGCTCACTGTCTACCCCAGGGTGGCGCTCTCCAGGGTCAGCTGTGGTCCGCAATTACCCAGGCTCCCCCGGCCTGCTGCGCACATGAGGAGCCCACATTTCCCAGCCTCCTTTGCAGCTGGGTGACCATGTAACCCAGTTCTGGCCATGGCCTGTGAGCCAGGGGTGCGTCACCTCTGGGCCTGGCCCATAGAAGCCCCTGTGTCCAATCCACAGCCTCTTTCCCCACTTGCCACCAGAATGGAAGGACTCCAGGTGCCTGGGGGCAGGGGGTACAGGATGGAGGAAGCCTGGCCCTAGGTGACTCTGGGGAGTGCAGATAACCACAGCACCCCAACCTGTGTTATAGGCTACGCGAGCATAAGGTAACATTACTTAGTTAAGTCATTCAGATTAGGTTAGGTCTATTTAATGTTGAGACTTGGATGTTTAGCACTTGGCCTACTCTGACTCATGCACTTAAGAGCTGAACCCCACGTTCATGCCAGAAGCCCTTGCAGCTAGGGTTGGTCAATGACATGTGAGTGAACATTGCTGGGAAGACCTTTGACAAACCTTCTTGAGAAAAAAACTGACAAGTGTTAGTTCAATCCCTTTTCCCTCCTGCTGCCTGGAATGCAGATATGATGGCTGGAGTTTCAGCAACCATCTTGAGTCATGAGGTTAACATGGGATGTAAAAGCAAGAAATGGAAGAAATTTGAGTCCCTGATGGCTGTGGGACCACTATAGTGACCCTAGACTCAATATACAAAATAATAAAAGAAAACCATAGTTTTCAAAACCACCATTATTTTGTTTTTTTTTTTTTAATTAAATGTATTGGCACCTAATGCTACCGACTAAATTCCTTATCCATAAAAAAGTAGGAACCTTGCAATGATTAAGTGAAGTGGTATGATATAAGTAAAGTGAGGCATGATAATACATGTAAAGTGAGGCAGGATGACATGTGTAAAGTGAGGTGGGATGACACGTGTAAAGTGAGGCATATGATACGTGTAAAGTGAGGCGGGATGATACGTGTAAAGTGAGGCGGGATGACGTGTAAACTGAGGCAGGATGACACGTGTAAAGTGAGGCATGATAATACATGTAAAGTGAGGCAGGATAACACGTGTAAAGTGAGGCGGGATGAAACGTGTAAAGTGAGGCGGGATGATACGTGTAAAGTGAGGTGGGATGATATGTGTAAAGTGAGGCGGGATGAAACGTGTAAAGTGAGGCGGGATGATATGTGTAAAGTGAGGTGGGATGATATGTGTGAAGTGAGGCGGGATGATACGTGTGAAGTGAGGTGGGATGACACGTGTAAAGTGAGGCGTATGACACATGTAAAGTGAGGCGGGATGACGTGTGAAGAACACAGTACGTAGCAGCAGCCAAATACAGCCTATGCCATTAGACAGAGCTTCTGCACTGTTACCTTGTTCACATGCTTCTCTTTCTTATTTAATTATGTCTTTTTTTCTCAGTGACAGGGTTCTTGTGTTTTTTTTTATTATATATGTATATTTTTTGAGATATTGTCTCGCTCTGTCACCTAGAACTGGAGTGCAGTGGCGCAGTCTCGGCTCACTGAAACCTCTACCTCCCAGGTTGAAGCAATTCTCCTGCCTCAGCCTCCCGAGTAGCTGGGATTACAGGCACCCACTACTATGCCCAGCTAATTGTTGTATTTTTAGTAGAGACAAGGTTTCACCATGTTGGTCAGGCTGGTCTTGAACTCCTGACCTCAAGCAATCCACCTGCCTCAGCTCCACAAAGTGCTGGGATTACAGGCGTGAGCCACAGTGCCTGGCTGTGTTATTTAAATTGTAACCTTACCCTAGTGCACAGTAGGATTATAATTGTTTTTATTTATAGGAAATTTTAATCTATCACTTTATCTATGTTATTTGAATACTTAAAAATATACCATTCACTTTCCTATCTATCTATCTATCTATCTATCTATCTATCTATCTATCTATCTATCTCTATCATCTATCTATCACCTATCTATCAATTTATGAGAAATAAGCACTGTGGAAGTAAGGGAAATGAGAACTGAATAGTAAAATGAAGCTTGGGATAATGTAGACCTAGAAGTTCCTAATTTAAAGTTATGTACAATTTCTAAATGGTCATAACTTCGCCTCTGAGTTTCCTAAGAGCCAAAACACAGAAGAAATAAGGTAGCTTCTTCCAGGATTTCAGTGTGTGTGTGTTGAGGGTGGGGGGACACATAGTTTAAACATAGAAAATAAAAACGTTGGTTGGCATATATACAATGTACCCTCATGCCTGACACTGAGATCCCAGAGGAAGCCTGTGACGCAGTAGATGCCATGCTGAATGTTGTCCCCAGGACTTCGAAGATCACATTTGTCCACTTCTGACTTTGTTACTCAAGATAAACCAAAGACGTGGGGCCACAGCTCTAATTGGTGACAAGAATCCTAAGAGGGCTCACGGCAATGCCACGACCAGAGGACGGCAGCCAAGGGCTAAACGTGCCGGCTCTGGATTCAAATCCTGGCCGCTTACTTGCTGTGTGGCCACTTCCATGGGACTTTAGCCAAGCTGCCTCACCACTTCCTGAGCCTCAGTTTCTTCTTCTGCGAAACAGAGGTAAAAATGAATATGCATGAGCCAGTGGGGCCACCTCCTTGCCTGGAGTTCAAGCTGCCTCTGGGCCCCCCTCCTGCTCCACACTGTCCTCACAGCTTGTCTCTGCCCTCTAAGGTTCCAGCATGCCTCCCGCATTCCCAGACGTTCACGCCCTGAGGCCAGAGCACTCCGGATTCCTGGAGTTGCACCAATGCCCTGGCCACGGGGTCGCCACAGCAGCCCCACGAACACCAGCATCCATGCCAGAGCTTCCCACTGAGAGCGGGTTTCAGATGGGGCCATTCTTTACTCTTTCCACTCCCTCAGCAGTGCAAACAAAGAGAAGGAGCCGACAAGAGGCCTCTTTTTTTCTTTTTTTAGACAGAGTCTTGCTCTTTCGCCCAGGCTGGAGTGCAGCGGTGTGATTTCGGCTCACTGCAACCTCTGCCTCCTGGATTCAAGCAATTCCCTGCCTCAGCCTTGTGAGTAGCTGGGATTACAGGTGCCCGTCACTACGCCTGGCTGATTTTTGTATTTTTAGTAGAAACAGGGTTTCATCATCTTGGCCAGGCTGGTCTTGAACTCCTGACCTCGTGATCCACCCGCCTCGGCCTCCCAAAGTGCTGGAATTACAGGCATGAGCCACCATGCCCACCTCTTAACTTGGTTCTTCTGTAGCAAGGGGTGAATCCGCCCAAGTGATGCCAATTTTTAAAAGCCAGGATGTCAAGGAACCCACATCAGACACAGCCAAACGCCACCACTTGGCCGTGCAATTACCTTTCGTTATTCTTTGTGGACTGACAGTAAAACTGTTTGTGAAAGGCAGTAAGAAAGCCTCCAGGACTCTCTCGGACTCTGGGCTGCTGGGTTTGGTTGCGCAGGTTGTTTACTGCCCAAGGTGCGTGGCCAAGGAGACACGTGGGGGTTGAAGCCCAGCCCATCCTGCACTCCCCGGGCCTTGCACCTGGCTCAGGGCTGGATTTGTCAGGAGAAAAAGCACTTTTTTCTAATTTGCACAAAGATGCCATAGGGGCTACTGGCAGCCAGCTTAGATCACTGGCTGGTAAGCCTCCCGTCTTTGTGTGGTTTCTACCTCTTTTTGTTGATGGAGGTTTCCAAATTGAAAGCAAGCATTGAAAGCATGTGGGGATTTGGGGCACTCCCTGGGCTTAAGCATTTTTACCCCAGTGCATTATCCTGTCTTAGGCCTGTGATTGCTCCATCTCCAAATCGTGTTGTTTTCATCCTTCATTCTCCAAGTTAAATGACTCTCTGGCACCAATGAGAGTACCCAGTAGCTGGGTTTTACTTGCAGGAGCTTGGGTCACAAGTGGAGGCAGGAAACTAATGAGGCTGGGGGGAACCTTGGGTGACTAGCATGCTTCTTACACAGACAACCAGGCACTGGATCATCTGTGGATCCCAGAAGCCTGTGGGGACCCAGCTGCTGAAAATCGAATGGTCAGTTTCCTGAGACGCACCCTTGCATTTTATACCCGGACAGATGGAAAATATATATAGTGCCTGGGTATAAATCAGACGATTTAAATACTAGTTATAGTGGATGGAAATACCTGGGGAAATGGAGGGAGATGTTTTCAACACTAAATACTCTGAGATGTTTCATTTTTATTTTTCAAAAAAAATGATGATGAGGTTTTTCAGTTTAAGTTTACCTACAATTGCTCACCCTCATGTATGCCAAATGCCTGGCAGGTCTGTGGATGCTGAAAACATTTTAAAGAGTGATAGCAAATATTTTCAAACTCTCTGATGGGCATCAACTTATTTAATCTTGACAACAACCCCAAGAGGTAGGCACTATTGTTATCCATGTCTCACAGGTGAGGAAACTGAGGCATGGAGGGATCAAGTGACCTGTGCAAGGCCACACAGCTGAAAATGGGGTGTGAACCAGGCTCCCCTGCCATTGCCTTGACCCCTGCATTATCCTAGCCTGTGCACCTGCACGCCGCTCCCACTCTTAGATTACTGCTACTAAACCCAAGTAAAACAAAGAGCAAAAGTTTTTACCTGAAACCAAATCTAAGAGTGTGGTGGGTAGAGGAGGCAGGAAACCTCATCTCTACTGAAAATATAAAAATTAGCCAGTCATGGTAGCGGGTGCCTGCAATCCCAACTACTCAGGAGGCTGAGACAGGAGAATCACTTGAACCCAGGAGGCAGAGGTTGCAATGAGCCGAGATCGAGCTGTTGCACTCCAGCGTGGGTGACAGAGCAAGACTTCATCTCACAAAAAAAAAAAAAAAAAAAAAAAAAAAAAAAGGAAAGTTTAAAGAATGCATAGGAAGATATTGTAGAATTTCTAACCTAGCTATAAGTAAAATGTTTGAAAACAATGGCTGGGAAAAAAGAAGCATTAAGTATACTCTTGTAAAGTTCTTATATTGTGCATGAAGTTGTGTAATATCATTTGAAGGTAAATAAATAAGTTAAAGATGTATATTATAAACCCTAAAGCAACCACTAAAATAGCAAAACACTTATAGCTAATAAGCCAACAAAATATAAAATAAAGTATAAAATAGTAGTCCAAAAGAAGGCACACAAAGAGGAAAGAGGAACAAAATATAGATTAGACAAATAGAAAACTATAGCAAAATAATAGATGTAAATCTAAATATATAAATAATCACATTAAATGTAAATGGTCTAAATATCCCAAATAAAAGGCACAGATTGTCAGACTGAATTCTTAAAAATCCAGGTATATACTGCCTTCAAGAAATGCATGGTAAAGCCAGGCTCAGTGGTTCACGCCTGTAATCCCAGCACTTTGGGAGACCAAGGCAGGCAGATCATTTGAGATCAGGAGTTTGAGACTAGTCTGGCCACCATGGTGAAACCCTGTCTCTACTGAAAAGCCAAAAATTAGCCAGATGTGGTGGCACATGCATGTAGTCCCAGCTACTCGGGAAGCTGAGGCATGGGAATCACTTGAACCTGGGAGGCAGAGGTTGCAGTGAGCCAAGATCACACCACTGCACTCTAGTCTAGGTGACAGAGCAACACTTTGTTAAAAAAAAAAAAAAAGTTAAAAACAAAGATACAAATAGTTTAAAAATAGAAGGATGAGTGAGGATTCATTATGCTAACACTACTCAAAAGAAAGCTTGACCAGGTGCAGTGCTTCATGCCTATAGTTGTAGCACTGAGGCAGAAGGATTGTTGTGCCCAGGAGTTTGAGATCTGCCTGGGCAACATAGTGAGACCTTGTAAAAAAAGAAAGAAAGAAAAAGAAAGAAAAGAAAGGAAAGAAAGAAAGAGAGAGAGATGGGGGAGGGAGGAAGGAAGGAAGGAAGGAAGGAAGCAAGGGAGAAAGAAACCGGGGACTGGCACTGGGTCAAGGAGAGGATGCCAACTCACATAGTACCTGGTAATATTAAATTTTTTTTGAATGACATAAGCTACAAAGCTCATTCTAGAAAAAATAGGCTAGCTAGTAAAAGTATTAAATTTGCAGTTAAAATTCTTCCAACAAAGAAAACTTCAGGCTCAGTTTCACTGGTGAATTTTACCAAACTATTAAGGATGAACTATTACGAATTACACACCAACTCTTCCAGATATTGAACTTAACCATAGACCCAATGCTGACCTAAATCAGCATTACCTTGATACCAAAACCAGACAAAGACATTACAAGAAAACTATAGACCAGTATTCCCCATGAATATAGATGCAAAAATTCTATAGACAATTTTAGCAAGTCAGATCCAACAATATAGCAAAAAGGATTATAAATTGTGACCAAGTAAGGTTTATCCCAGAAATGCATGGTTGATTTAACACTCAAAATCAATGTAACTCATTATATTAATGAATTAAACACACACACTATCATTTCAATAGATGCAATAGATTGCCCTGCAGTTCATTGAGGGCAGGGAAGAGGGCTTGGTGCTGGGAGTAATTGTGTGATCTTGAACAAGTCAATTCCCTTCTCTGACCTCAATTTCTTTTAAAATAAGTAATACAGGCCACATGCGGTGGCTCACACCGGTAATCCCAGCACTCTGGGAGGCCGAGGCGGGTGGATCACCTGAGGCCAGGAGTTTAAGATCAGCCTGGCCAACATGGTGAAACCCCATCTTTACTAAAAATACCAAAAAAAAAAAAAAAATTAGCTGGGCATGGTGGCAGGCGCCTGTAATCCCAGCTACTTGGGAGGCTGAGGCAGGAGAATCACTTGAACCCGAGAGGTGGAGGCTGCAGTGAGCCAAGATCATGCCACTGCACGTCAGCCTGGGCAACAAGAGTAAAACTCCATCCCAATAAATAAATAAATTAAATAAGTGATATAACAATTTAAAATAAGTGATTTAGTAAAATAAGCACTTTAGAGCTAAGGTTATCTTATAATTTATTATTAAAGTGAGACTTTTTTTGAGCAAAGGGCCCATTGTGATAAACGTGCCAGGACCACAGCCGTAATCCACGGAAGTTCTGAGGAAACCAGTAGTACATTTGCCTCAGTTGAACTCTGTAATATTATTCTATGCCATTAGGGTGTTTGTAGCAT
This sequence comes from Mandrillus leucophaeus, assembly GCF_000951045.1. Taxonomy (NCBI): domain Eukaryota; kingdom Metazoa; phylum Chordata; class Mammalia; order Primates; family Cercopithecidae; genus Mandrillus; species Mandrillus leucophaeus. Next base: position 3,453,355 of record NW_012098098.1, read on the forward strand.
GGAAAATCACTCACTGCATTTGATCTATGGGTGTCCATCATCCAGAAATTATTATTGCCCCCATGGTACTTACAGAAGCTGACTCTGGGGTCCTCATGAAGGAGGAGGATGAATGTAATGCGGATAACTTGACTCAGAAAATACAGAATAAATTTTCAGTAGTTTTGAAAGTAAAAGAGAAAGACAGTTTGATGAAGAGACATTTGTTCCATTTTGCTTTGTTGTTCTTGTTATTGAAATGAGTACACCCATAGCAAACCGAGAGGATGAGTATCTAATAGAAATAGGACATATTCTCAGGAAGTGATGTCTGTGAGATGGCTAGTAAAATCATCCAAAGCAAAGGCATCCTGGAATAGCCTAACAGATGGAAGAGCCAAGATCCTACATTAGGTAAATTTCTTTCTTCTAGATCAATTCTCTTCGATGCTTAAAATAATCACAATTAAATAGGTAAAATTCAGTCTCCCTCTGACTGTAAAATTCTTTAGGCTCTCATTCTCCTTGCCCTGGATTTCTTGCCCTGAGCCCTTCTTGTGCATTTGAATTTCATTAGCTTTTGAGAAAATATTGCCCCACAGAACCATGATTCCCTCATTTCAGTATAATGGGAAAATGTCACAAAAATCACCGTGGTTTATATTTTTGGAGCATCATTTCAGGTGAAGGTCTAGATGCAAGTTCCAACTTTATCTTGGCAGGCACTTTACAGAGAGATGCTCAGGAAATGTTTGCTGAAGAAATGGGACAAAGAATGGTTTCTGGGGAAGACAATGGGATGGGTATTCTCCACTTGCAACCTGCTCTGTAACTTAAGAGCAGTGATTAGGGGATCAGTCAAGGCAGGAGCAGAGCTGTCTGTGGCACAGTCTCTCCAGCTCCCTCCCTGCAGGGTCCCCCTGTCTGTGCCCCACCTCTGGCTCAGCAGCCCCTCTTGCTAAGCTCCAGTCCTTCCTTCCTTCCCTTCTCCATGCCCAGTGGTAGAATGTGCCACCAGGGGCTGAACTGGTCACTGCCGTTTATATACCTCACTCACAACTTTGTACATAGTCTTTTGTCCAACTCTCTTCAAATTCTCCAACTGGACTTGGCCACCGTGCCATTTCTGTCCAGAAGCTAGACAATTTGCTGCTGGCCCTCACCTTGCTCATTGGGCAAATATTCAAATTTAACTTGTCCAACCCCAAGAAGATCATATGTGCAGTAGAGCTCACAAAATGCAAAATATGTTTGAAGTGGATATCATGTCAGAATCATCGTGCCTGGGTTAGGTGACCCGAATGGAAGGCTGGGAGGAGCGACTTCCAATGTTTACTAGATTTAAAGTTTGGGGCTGGGCGCGGTGGCTCACGTCTATAATCCCAGCACTTTGGGAGGTCGAGGCAGGTGGATCACTTGAGATCAGGAGTTCAAGACAAGCCTGGCCAACATAGTGAAACCCCGTCTCTACCAAAAACACAAAAATTAGCCAGGCATGGTGGTGGGCGCACGTAATCCCAGCTACTTGGGAGGCTGAGGGAGGAGAATCGCTTGAACTTGGGAGGCGGAGGTTGCAGTGAGCCAAGGTGGTGCCATTGCACTCCAGCCTGGGTGATAGAATATAATAATATTCTCAAAAATTAGTAATTCCCCAAAAAATAATACAAATAGTAAAAAAAATAAAGCTTGGAAGCAGAGGCCAACCCACTTCTCAGAGCGAGCAATTGCCTGGAAACTGGAAGACTGGGGCAACGTCTATTGTGCGCCGTGACCTTGGGCAAATCCCTTGATCTCTTGCATTTTAATTTCCTTGGAAAAATCTCAGGTGGTTTGGAGACTTCACTAATAACAATACACATAAAGACCTTTGCCAAAGCAAGTTCAATCCCATTCTCGGTGCTTTTTTCCGAGGTTATTTTTGTGTGCCGGCGCATGTATGTGACCGTATTTGATAAGGTATTTCCTGGAGGTGTTTGCGAAAGTCCGTCGAAGCCAGGGGGTCGCTGAACGTCAGGAACTGACCAGACCCTCCTCCAGCAGAGCACAGTGGGGGAAACAGAATTCCACATGGACCCTATTTTTGTACCATTTTCCCTGAAATAGGAAGGCAAGATTCTGTCTCATGTTGCACGCCGGTGGTTTTCCTCTTGTGAGCGCTCCCACCCTCTGAAGGAATGACTTCCCTTGGCCTCTTGCTTCCTTAGCAGGTTTCCTCAGACCCTTGCTCAGGGAAATGCCGACTCAGCAGGAAGACACCCGCGGCCAAGGCCTGCCCCAGGCCCTCGCTATCTGACCGTGGATCCCACTTAAATCCTTTCCATTCCTCTTGAAGGAGCGGAGAGGGCTTTGCCCCATAGAATCATCAGAGATCTGATGGTCTCAGCTTTAGCTCAAGGAAGATGCCCCTCAAATGTGCATCCTCCAAGCATGTGGGGACCTGATGGGAGGTGGTGCATCCTGCCTGTCCCTTGGAGGACCCTTTGATGAGGTGTTTGACTCATTACCCATCACGTTGGGAAGTTGCAGGGGGCGTCAGGGCGGAAGCAGGGGCTTGGGGTCTGCTGTCAAACTTTGGCACTTCCTTCTGGCTACGGATTGGAGCTTGCTGGATTATCTGGGAAGGGACTGCATGGGCTGCCTGACAAAATAAGGACACTCAGGTACATTTAAATTTCAGGTAATAATAAATGATTTTTTTACAATAGCATGAAACATACTTTTATAAATGTGGTGTGTTATTTGTCTAAAATTCAAATGTACCTGGGCATTCTGTATTTTTATTTGCTGAATCTGACAACTCAAACAGCGTCAAAAAAAAACTGGCGCACAGTAGGCTCACAGCAAAGCATTTCCTTCACGATGTTTGTCCATTAAATAGATACTTTTTGTGAGCCTACTAGGCACCAGGCCCTGGGGACACAGCAGGGAATATGACAGTATCAGTTTCTTATGGCTGCCCTGACAAATTCCCACAAATGTAGTGGCAGAAGCAGCACACATTTATTAGTTTACAGCTCTGGAGGTCCGAAGTCCGGCACAGGCCTCACTGGTCTAAAATTAGGGTGTTGACAGGGCTGGTTCTTTCTGGTGGCCCCAAGGCAGTGTCTTTTCCAGAGACTACCACGTTCCATGGTTAGTAGCCCCTTAATCTTCAAAGCCAGCAGTTGCAGTAAGTCCATCTCATGACACCATGGCTGGTTCTCTCTTTTGTCTCATTCAGGATCATCTCCCTACTTTAAGGTCAGCTGATTAGCAACCTTCATTCCACCTGCCACCTTAATCCCCCTTTGCTGTGTAACCTAGTGGAATCCCAGGTTCCAGGGATTAGGATGTAGATGTCTTGGATGGCATCACCTGCTAGCACAGGTCCCTTCTCCCTCCTCCTGTCCATGCCCAGCCCCTCTCCCAACCCAGAGGAACCAGGCACCAGCTTGGCTTCTGGGCCTGGAGAGAAGTCCTCAAGTGATGGCGATGGTGACAGCCATGACAGCAATGAGAGCAGCAGTCACAAAGATGGACTGCACGGTTCTTCAAGCACAGACGCTTCTGTGAGTGTTTCTTTCTTTCACCGCCCAGTGATCCTGTGACTTGCTGGGTTCACATAGCTTGAGTGAGTGGGGATGTAATGGTGCATTAACAGGCTCAGAATCCAAAGCTTTCCCTCCACACTGCCGTCCACAGGACCACGAGCTTCCTCGGGTCAGGGACCACGTTCCTCAGGACCATGAGCTTCCTCGGGGCAGGGACCATGCTCATCTTTGTGAGTAGAGACGTTGCTTCAGCCAAGAGCAGTGATCTGGACTCGGAGCTCAGGGCCAACTCCTGCTGGATGTATACCCAGGGGACAGGGGATAGGGATGGGGGGTTTTGTCATCCATCAACCAGGGGTCGATAGCCCACCTTGCAGGGCTGTTGTGAGGATTAAATGAGGTTATCTAAGGGGGACCTGAGACATTGAGAGCCTCAGTAAACGGGAGTCAGGATTAAGACCCTGCACCCAGTCTTCCCCATGGGTCTACGGGTCACGATCCTTGCGGTGTGTGCTGTGCTGTTGGAGGGATTGAGTGCACTGAGCAAGGATCATCCACTCTCCAGCCTGAGCGCTTAATTCCACGCAACAAAGCTTTCTGCGCTCCTGCTGTATGCCAGGCTCTGGGTGAAGTGCTGAGGACTCAAAGATGACTTAGGTTCAAGGCTTCGCCTTTTACCTATGCAAGTTACAGATAAAATCAGATTGCCTCCACATAATCTGATAAGGTCATCATTATTATTTTAAACAAAAATAGTAGTAACAGCTAATATGCTGAGCATTTGTACATGACAGTCACTCCTCTAAGCAATTTTCCTGGACTATTGCATTTCCTTATAGGGACTCATGTGGGAGGTACTATTCTTATCCCTGTTTTACAGATAAGCAGGAAATTGTTGCTCTGCCTGGTTACCTAGATTGTTCCAGGTCAAATGGCTAGAAAGTAACAGAATCAACATTTGAACCCGAGGCTAGGAGTAAAAAGGGCTTGCAACGTGAAACATAATCGGGAGTGCAGTTCCTTTTGGGACATGAACTGTCTACTGAAGCTGAATACAAGCGCAGCCGCCCACCTGGAGATTCCACCTTTAGGCACAATTGCAAGAAAAATGTGTACACGTCCACGAAAGGACCATCACAAGAGCATTCAGGCAGCACTGTTTGTAACAGCCAATGACCAGAAACTCCTTAAATGCTTTTCAACAGAAGGATGGATCAGTGAATTATGGGATAGGTATACAGAGGAATATTATGGAAAAATGAGAATGCACAAATCTTGCCACACACAACAGCAAGGGTGCGCCTCCCTAATATAACACTTAGCAAAGGAATCCAGGCACCGAAGGGTATGCCCTGTGTGATGCTTTAAAATGCTCACAACCAGGTGCACAGGTCTCCGTCTGCAGGGGGCTCAAGCTGGGCTGGAGCCGCTTTCCCCTGCTTGGTCCCAGGTTGGAGACGGCGGAAAGAGGAAAGTGAGCAGGATCTGAAAGTTGGAAGTGGAGCAGCTGCCATGACCCCCAAAAGTCTTTGTGACTGTCCTGGGGAGAGACAGGCAAGGAGGTACTGATTGGTGACAACTTGTTCTTGTTCTCCCTGTCTCCTTCCCAACTGCAAACCTCACTGGCCGCCAGTGACCCTGGGACCACCAGTCACAGAAGCAGCTGTGCCCCGCAGACCGCTCCACTGCCTCCCGTCCCCATTCCCCACGTGCCAGATGGCTTTCTGGATTTCCCTGCAAGCTACACTCACTGATGTTTCTGGAAGCCTCCCTGGGGAGGAACTTGCTTCTGAACCCTGCCCCCCCCCCCCCAGTTCCTCCCACAATTGCGGAGGGTCTAAGTCCCTGTAATAAATCTGTTATTCCACACCACGCATAGTAGTTCTGCCTCCCTGGTTGGCTGGGGCCTGATAAGCGTTATCAGGAGGCGGGAGTGGCAGCCAGGAGGGGCATGGGAGCTTCTGGGCTGTGGGGCTGGCTCCAGGGCAGGGATGATTTCACAGAAATTCACTAAGCTGCCTGCCTGTGATTTGCATACTTGTCTGCATTTTTGTTGTATTTCAACATGCAATCTTTAAAGGGTGTTTTAAAGGGTGTTTTGCTATCACAGTCACTTTTATCATGCTGCATATTAAGTTCCCAAAGCAGAGGCAGAAGGCACAGAAAACGGTTGCACTTGGTGGGTCTGCCAGACTCCTGGGCTGGGATGAGCAGGGCAGGGAACGCCTTATCTTCTGTGAGTTCCCAGGGCCCGGCTGCCCCCAACCCAGGGTGGGGCTCAGTGAAGGCCACTGTGAGGAGGCTGGGTGCACACAGTGGGGGACCAGCGCAGAGGGGGCCTGGCAGGAGGGGAGGACGGGGATGGGGAAGGGACAGTTCCCATTTCTTCAGGAGGAGAGCCTTGAGTGGCTTGTCCTTTACATTTTAAGAGTCTCTTATCTCAGAGGACATTGCCCAGAGCAAGGGACGGCACTCAGAAACTCATAAACCGCTTTCTCACCAGCTCTTCCAGGGACCCTGAGAAAGACCCTCACTTTGGGATTGATGGGCAGGGACCAGGGGGATTCTCCGGACTCTGGCTTTCCTGGGTCTGGGTGAAATTTCAGCCTCTGGGGTCTTAGCTTCCTGCTAAGAAATGGCTTTTGTTTCTTCAACAGTTACTGAAAGAGGATTGCTGTGGGTCAGGGGCTGTTCTTTCTCAGCCAAGATGGATAAACCCATACCCCCCAAGGATCCCTGTCTAGGAGGGAATACAAAATAAGTTTCTCTGCAAATTACATATATTTTTTATATAATTAACATACATATATTCGATTTTATATATAATTAATATGTAACACACATCTACACACATATTGGCATACTTTGTATATTTATTTCTTACCACCTTCTCCTCTACTTTCTGTCCAGGCCCTGGTGCCACCCTGTCACCTGGGTCATCACAGTAGTCCAGAACGTACCTCCCTGCTGGCACCTGGCCCACCACCGGTCAGTTCTAACACAGCAGCCAATGTGATTCTTTAACACCTGAGTTGGGTCCCATCGCAGCCCTCCTCCGAACCCTCCAACAGCTTCCAATTCAGCCAGGTGCAATCTGAGGCCCATGACAGGGCCCGGGGCCTCTCTGAGCCAACCCCCCTGCCCCTCCCCCTCGCTCTCTCCACTCCGGCCTCCTGCCTGCCCCTGGATGCCCCCTGCACATCTGGCCAGGGCACCATCTCTGCACTGGCTCTTGTCTCTCCAGGAGTGCAGAGATCTGGGGATCCAGTGGTGGCCACCCCTCCCTCCCTTCAGGCCGTACATAAACAGCATCACACAGCACCCGCAGTCTCCAGCCTGTTTCCCTGCCTTATTTTTCTTCGTAGGACTTGACGCCTGCAGGCCCATGGCCTCGTGGATTGTGGGTCCTCCCGCACTGAAATGGAAGCTTCCCGAGGACGGGGTCTTTGCTGGCCTCTCCCGCATAGAGACCAGGGCCTGGAATGCACTGTAGCTGCTAAAGAAATATTTGCTGCCTGAATGAATGAATGAATGATTCATCCTTGCCCCGCCCCTTGCTCCCTCCACCCGCCATCCCCAGCCTCTGGGCCAGTGGCTGCCATTTCCGATGAACGTGAATAGATGGTCTCCTGGGAGGTGCCTTTTCCTGCCAGACTTCCAAGGGCCCGTGTTCCGGAGACAAAAGGGCCTCTGGTCCACTCGCTGTCCCTCCCAGCACACAGGCTCATGAAGGGCGAACACCCCGGGATCTGGTGGCTGTTAAAGCCTTTATCACCCTTTCCTCATAAACCTCTACTCTGAAACCAGCCAACCCCCTCATCTTTGCAAAGCTTTTCAGGGAAGGGTAGACGGCAGTGAGCTGTCTGCAAACTTTGAGTAGGATCTGAGCTCAGGGTGCCTCCCTCTCCGTCCCCTTCTGCTCTGCCCTCTCCCTTCCCCTCCCCCTGCCTGTCTCCCAGCCCTTTTCATCTTCTGTCGGCTTCCTCCTTTGGGGACAGCAGAACCTATTCCAGGCTCTGTTGGGCTGGAAGCCCTCAACTTCGGTGGGGAGCCTGGGGCCCCAGGCCACAGGGAACAGCAACAGGGGAGTCAGCCTCCTCATCCCCACGCAGAGGGGGTTCAGCCTCCTCATCCCCACGCAGAGGGGGCTCAGCCTCCTCATCCCCACGCAGAGGGGGTTCAGCCTCCTCATCCCCACGCAGAGGGGGTTCAGCATCCTCATCCTCATGCAGAGGCGGTTCAGCCCCTTCATCCCCACGCAGAGGGGGTTCAGCCTGGGCTGCAGGAAGCAAGCCCCTGACCCGCTGCAAGCTGAGCCCAGACATGGAAGGTTGCGCGGGCCTGAAGGCCAGGCTGGGAGCTTCAGGGGGAGACGCCCGGGGGCTCATTTCCTGAGCCAGGAGGTGCAGGGCCGGGAAGTGGGGCGCAGCGCTGCCCGGCAGAAGCTGAGCCGCACCTGAGAAGGGAGGAAGCTTCTGCTCTTCAGGCCTCCCCGCCGGGGCCCCTGCTGCTCCCACTTCCGCCATCCAGGGCCACGCCGCCATCTTGACTTTCCCTCCAGCCTGGCCTAAGGACGACTCTCTTCTTCCGCGCCTTCTCCACGGATTCCTTGCCTATTAAGATTCCAGAAGGTTCTGATGTCTTGGTGCTTCAGTGTAAACGAGTGTGTTTGGGGATAGCTGTGGGAAGTCAGGACTGAGAAAGGAGAAACAGCTCCCCCACACATTTGTCCCAGGAAACAACAGCCCTCCCTTCCAACCCACCTGGCTGTGGGGATCCGCTCATTCTTTCACAGATACCCAGGACTGGGCTGGGGAGCCTGGCGGTGGTACGAGGCCGCTCTCCAGCTCGCTGGCTGCCGTGTGGAAGTCCCTTCTCCTCGGATTCTGATCTAGAGACGGCCCATAAGCTCCTGGCGAGGATGAATTGAGTTCAGTGATGTTCAGCTTGGCATAGTACCGGTCCACAGTGAGCCCAATAATTGTTAGCGATTGTCACCTTGACGGTGCCACCCACCTGGATGCCATTCACCTGGACACCACTCACCTAGACATCTCTCACCTGGACACCACTCACCTGGACACCGCTCACCTGGACACCGCTCACCTGGACACGACTCACCTGGGCACCATTCGCCTGGCTGTTACTCAACGTTGGCACCACTCAACTGGGTGCCACTCACCTGGACACCACTCACCTGGGTGCCACCACCTGAACACCACTTACCTGGACACCACTCACCTGGACACCACTCACCTGAACACTATTCACGTGGCTGTCACTCACCTGGGCGCCACCACCACCTGGACACCAGGTAAGTGGACACCACTTACCTGGATGCATCTCACCTGAACACCACTCACCTGGATGTTACTTACTTGGGCACAACTCAACTGGGTGCCACTCACCTAGGTGTTACGCACCTGGACGTTGCTAGTCACGTGGATGCCACTCACCTGGGTGTCACTCACCTGAATGCTACTCACCTGGGTGCCACTTACCTGGATGATGCCACTCACCTGAATGCCACTCACCCGGAAGCTGCTCACCTGGATGATGCCACTCATACAGATGCCACTCACACAGATGCCACTCACCTGAATGTCACTCACCTAGGTGTCAGTCCCCTGGATGCCACTCACCTGGTGCCACTCACTGGGATGCCACTCACCTGGTGCCACCCACCTGAACACCACTCACCTGGGTGTGTGAGAACGGTGGAAGTTCCTGGAACACAGCTGGCGTCCATCCTTCCCGATGCTGCCCTGGATGATGAAGCCATGACGTTTGCTCTCCCATTCCCTCCCTCCTCTGAGCCCCCGTCCTCCCCGACCCCCATCTCCTCTCCCCTTACCTCCTGCACAGCCAGCCCTTACATGGCTATTTCTTCATGTCATCTGCCACTTCTGGGCAGCCAGGCTGCCCCAGACTCAAGCCCTGCAAAGAGAGGGTAGGACTTGAACCACCTCACCTGGCACAGCCCACCTGTCCCAGCATGGGCATGGGCTTCAGACACCAGCCCCCATGGGACCCACAGCTCCCTCTGCCCCTCTGGCATTCAGCCCCCAAGAGGTGGCAGCAACCTACTTAGACAGCAGGTGCCCTTTCCCACAGCTCATGGGCAGTGCTTGGAACTGCTCAGCAGGGAGGCTGCCGGCTGCCCCGAGGCTTCTGCCTCCAGACATTCTTCCTGAGCTTGCCCAGGTGGGTTTTGGGTGGGAGTCCATTCATTCATTCATTTAATGACGACGAATGTTCTCTACTATAATAAGGAGAGTGAAAACACAGAGCTGAGGACAAACAGACAAAAACAAAAAAACCCAAAATAGTTGCTCTGGAGAGTGGCACTGGGCACTGGGCATGGGGAGGAGTAAAGCAGGAAGCTGGTGTTTTCATTTTCTTCCCAACTTTTAGGTTCAGAGGGTGCATGTGCAGGTTTGTTATGTGGGTAAATTGCATGTCGCAGGGGGCTGGTGGTGCGATTATTCCATCACCCAGGTAATCAGCATAGTACCTGCCAGGCAGTGTGTCCATCCTCACCCTCCTCCTACCCTCCACCCTTGAGTAGGCCCAGTGTCTGTTGTTCCCCTCTATGGGTCCATGTGTTCTCATCATTTAGCTCCCACTTATAAGTGAGAACATGCTGTATTTACTTTTCTGTTCCCGTGTTAATTTGCTTAGGCTAATGGCCTCCAGCTGCATCCATGTTGCAGCAAAGGACGTGATCTCATTCTTTTTATGGCGGCATAGTATTCCATGATGTGTGTATACCACATTTTCTTTAGTCTACCGTCGATAGGCATTTGGGTTGATTCCATGTCTTTGTTATTGCAAACAGTGCCCCGATGAACACACACATGCATGTGTGTCTCTTCCTTTTGTCTATACCCAGTGATGGAATTGCTGGGACACATGGGGGTTCTAAGATCTCTGAGAAATCTCCAAACTGCTTTCTACAGCGGCTGCATGAATTTACATTCCCATCGACAGTGTGTTTTCCAGGAAAGGCTGTTGAGGATTATTTGATCTTTCTTAACCACATGCATTTATTAGATCAGGAAAAAGAATAATACAAATGGGATTACACCACTCCCCACTGAATCCCCTCCAATGACACTGGGGCTCCCAGAGCAGATCTCGGGTTCTCTCTGTGGACTGAGCCATGCTGGCCTGGCCCCGCCTCCCTCTCCAGCCTCTGCTGCAGCCACACTCCACTTGAAGGCCTGCCACACGGTCTTCGCACATGCTGTTCCCTCCCGGGTGGTCTTTTCCCAGCTATCGCTGTGGCCAGCTCCTCACCTTCAGGTCTCAGGTTAAACTTCATCAGACCCTCCAATTCTAATGATCTGTTTGTGTGGTTGTTTGACCAGTTCCCAGTAGACTCTAAGCTTCCTAAGGGCAGGGTCATATCTGCTCACCCACGGGTGGATACCTGCCCCCAGCACTGCCCTGGCTCCTGTGTAGTCTCTGCATTTTTTTGGACATAACAAATAATGTAGTAGTGATCTAGCCCCCAGGACAAGACGTTGAGAAGCCTGTCTCCCATGCAGCACTGGTGCCTTCCCATTAGCCAAGATGTCGGCACAATCCCTGTCCTGTTTCTTAGGCCTCACCAGGGAGGCCTCTGGGCAGTGAAGACAGATCAGGGAACCTGGCCTGAGCACAGGCTTGAACAGATGTGAGGGAAAGGGAGAAAAAGCGTCTCCCACAAAACATCTCCCTGATGTCTTGACACGGGGCTTTAATTCCACCATAAAAATCGGTCCTTGAGACTCTGGAAAGGCACCTGTGGAAGACAAATGAGATTGAAGGAGATAATGCCTGTGGCAGTGAAATACAGGGCGGGATAAAAAAGCAAGGGCTAGAATGTTCTTGCAGTGGAGCGGTGGTTTCGCCCCACCCATCTGGTAGAATGGCAGACATGGCTTCTGTGGGGGTCTCCTACCTGACCCCGGGCTGGGTTCTCCCATCCGGGAGGGCGGCGCGCCCCTTGTCCTCACCACCAGGGGGCGCAGAGGAGCCCCATCTCAGCACCTGCAGAGTGTACAGGTGGGGGGCACAAGCCCAGTTCCCACTTGGGTTTCATCCTCAACACCTGAAAAACTTAAGGAAACATTTACAAAAGAAAACACACACACACACACACACACACACACACACACACACACACACACACACACAACTGCAGATTCTTTAATCCCAGTCCCAGAGAATCTGATATGGCGTGGACCCTGGGAATTTAGTGGTTTTGTTGGTTTTTTAAACAAGTGCCTTGATTGAAACTGATGTGGCCAGGTTCATGAACCATGAGTTCACTACAAACCGACTTTTCTCTAAAACCGCACAAAGGAAATTAGCCACAGTCATCCCTGATCATGAAGGGGAAGAGAACAAAGGAAAAAGGAACCTGGATGAGTCACTTTTCTCTGATTTTCCACCGGCCATGCCCCCAAGTTCCCTGGCCACTGTGGACACATAGAGAGGGCGGGCGCCGGGACAGAGCCACCCTGGCCACTGTGGACACACAGAGAGGGCGGGCGCCAGGACGGAGTCAGGACTTAGTTGTCCTGCTGTGATGAGAACGGACAATGTGAGGTTAACAAAGGTAAAGAGGCTGGAGGGAAAGAAGTCGTTAGCACTGTCTGTGAATGCCCAAGACCCACGTTTTCAGTTTTTCACTTTTTCTGTGTTGATTTCTTAACTCAGGTGCAGACGGCCAACAAATCACAGCCCTTGGCTGCTGGTGCACCATTTTCATCACTGGTCCGAGGGAGCCCTTCTCTCGTTTTATTTCTCCAGTCCCCTTCCTGAGGGTTTCCTACTCTCATTCCTTCTCACTATGTGGACAACGGTTCCAATGGGTCTAAAGTGTGTTCTTAGTGCGGAAATAATTTGCACAAACGGTCTTGTGTTAAATATTTCATTCTATTTTTCTCCCCTCCCACCCTACCCCTGAGCAAATTAGTAAGACCCACCCACTCTATTGGGTCCATATGCACTGTCCCTAGCTGGCACCCCTCACTCCATGGGGGCGCCCCCATGCTATACTGTCCGCTGTCCCAGTGGTGGGCTCCTCAGCTCTCACCACCATAAATGACACCGTGAGGGACATGGTGGCACATGTCCCTTATGGATGTGTGAGAATTCCGCTAGCTGCTCACCCAGCATGGGATGGGACTGGGCTGTAGGGTGTGTGAACCCTCATCTGATTAACTACAATTAGTCAGACTTTTATGCCCTAATTGTAAGAGAAAAAATATTTAGTAAATGCGAGTGTCCCATGACACAATGCTGTTGGGCCCCAAAGGGCAGCACAGAGACTTTGAAACTGGACACAATCCGTTCTGACTCTTCCTTTCTGTGCGTGTGGGAAATAGAGAGCACCGTTCTTGTCCTTCACACTTTGGTTTCTGCTAAAATGTCTAAAATCAAGGTGAGGAACCCTCTCTGTGAGCCAATGTGGAAGAGGATTTGGGGATCCCCAGGGGGTGAGCTGGAACCACGGCATCGGCCTCATCTGGGAGCTTGCTAGAAATCCACAACCCAGACCCCAATCAATCAGAAACTGCAGGGGTGGGGCCCGGAAGTCCGTGTTTGAACAGTTCTCCAGGGGACTCTCAGACATGTTGAAGTTTGGCAATAAATAAGGGCAAACCTAGTTGATATCTAGGTAGGAGATATACATCAGGGGTGTCCTCTTTTGGCTTCCCTGGCTGGGCCACATTGAAAAGAGAAGAATTGTCTTGGGCCATACATAAAATACACGAACACCCACCATAGCTGTTGAGCTAAAAAAAAAAAAGCAAATGAGGAAGAAAATCACAATGTTTTAAGAAAGTTTAGGAATTTCTGTTGGGCCACATTCAAAGCTCTCCTTCCACATGTGGCCCCAGAGCCTTGGGTTGGACAAACTTGATACAGGTCGATCAATAGATACAGATTGACTGACTGAATGAAGCTGGTTTTGGCAAATCATAGAAAACAGAAGCGCAAGCTTGAAATTCCCCTCAGAGAGCATTTGGTGGTCTGACCCCCAGAATCTTCCTGGAAAAGAAGGCAGGAGTACTTAGCAGATGGGACTGAGCTACCAACCATCTGCTTCAAACAGAAGATCTCAACTGTTCTCTGTTTTACAAATGACACATCTCGGGAAGCTTTCCTTAGAAAATAAGGTCCCAGGATGAGATGAGCTGAAAACTCCTAGCCCATTCCAGTCTCTCCTCGTTTTACAGACAAGGAGACTGAAACCCAGAGAGACGAACTGCTTCCCTAAAGGTCACACAGCTATTCCTGGCAGAGACAGGCTGACCGAGTTCATCTGCATCCAGGGCTTCCTGTGTGCACTGCACCAGCCCTACGTGGGTATAAGAAGGTTCTGGACGGGCTCTCAGAGCCGTCGAGGCAATCCCATGCCAGGCAGCCTGATTTGAGCCCCCCAAGGACCCGGAGCGAGCTTGCTGGGGCCTGCTCAGCCCTCCCCACTTTGCAGCCCACCCCCACTCAGAAACACAGAAAGTCAAACTGGCACACAGCTGGCAGCTTCAGGTTCCCGGCCAAGTTCATTTTGACATTACAAGACAAAAAGCACAAGCGTGTTCCGATGGGACTGGCCGTTACTGTGGTGCCATTCAACAGGGTTTACGATTTTCCTGGAGCCTCTCGGCCGGCCGGGTGATGCCAGAGAGTAAGCCAGAAAAAGAAAATTCCTAGGTGACGTAAATGCAGTCAGGACGCTTGCGAGGGGCATGCACTTTTCCTGCCCCGGGAAGGGGTGGGGAGCGGGGAAAGGAGCCATTTTAGATCCAAATAGAGAAAGAGAAAACGAAAAAAAAAAAAAAAAACCGTGCTGTGTATTCATTTCATTGCATAAGATCCTTGTGCACTCACTGGCTTTGTTTCCCAACCAAATGCCTTTGACTTAATAAATGCTCTGGGCAATTAGCAGACAGGGGGCCCCCCATGAAATCATCAGAGCTGAGATCACTTGAGAGGGTATCAGACAGTCAGGACATTAATTGCATTATTTTATTTCCAGATAAAAGTTATTTTGGTGGAGCCAGGCTTGCCAGAGAAGAAACTGATAAGATCAGATGCCGTCTCTCACTGCCAGATATCCTATTAGGGGTCTCAGCAGACGGGGGATTGGGTGACAGTCCAGATCTGCATGGACAGCAGGGGTTTTTTTCAGGTCAGAGGAAAAGCCCAGGGTGCCTGAGGAGTCCCCTTAAGCCATGGAGAAGCAAAGTGGGTTGTGCAGGCCCTCTGGGGGCTTTAGATAAACCTAGTATGCTTCTGATGGCCCGAGCCACAGCAATGGCTTTCACAGGAAAGAAAAAAAAAAAAAATCCTGTTCTCTTTCTTTTTCAAGAGAGGGACTCTTGGTTCCTTAGTAAACATAGATGCTATACTCAGTGCACAGCCTAACGTCGGTCTCTCTCTCTCTCTCTCTCTCTCTCTGTCTCTGTCTCTCTCGGCAGTGGCCCAAAACACTCTTCCAGGCAGAAGAGAAAAGAAGACAGAGGGGGGTTGGGGACTGTGTCAGGTAGTGAGCTGTTTCCTGGAGAAGCCTGTGTCTGGTTCCAGGGGAAGTGAGTTTCTAAGAGAAGGCATCTGTAGGAATTTTGCCCATCAACCATGACACCGGCACTGCTGTTGGAGGGATGAACAGCTCAAGCACAAAGTCCTGTCTCCTTTCTCCCCTTCCCCATGTCTGTGCAATCCCATCAGAACTGGCAGACCCTTATTAAAAACAGTTGGCCACTGAGAGGCTATGCCCCGTGTGAGACAGAAGCCCAGATGGTAGGTGGTCTTACTTTCAGGGCGGGGTGTTCCGGATGGTAACAGCCTCCAGGGCAGGAGGACCATGCTGCCTCTTACCTGGTGTTCTTAGGTGGTCCCTGCCTCCTTCCCTTTGACAGGTGTGTGGGAAGGATCGAGTGTGAAGGGATGCTCACAAGCACTGAAAAGATGACCTGGCTCTTGTGAAATGACGGAGGTGGCCTGCGAGGTGTCCAGACCCTGGATTTAATGTGTATCACGTGGTTCAGTCAGTTCCAATGTTGAGACTATAGAGAACGTACCAGAAGTCTCACAAATACTCAAGGAGTCGTGATTACTAGGGCAGGCTGAGTTGGGTCTATCTAGTACTCTGTAATTTTAAAGACCTGGTCAATCAATGTTACAATATAAATGGGATCACATAGACTACCTTTCTACTTCAAACAACTCCAGAGGCATCCTGCTGTGGGTAATAGAAGCTGATTCCCTTTGTCTCCTCTTCCTCCTCGTCGTCAACCTCCCTCATAAATCATCCCCCAGCACTGACAGGATACCATCATAATGATGGTTATATTTAAATATGTGAGTGCCTACTCTTTGCTAATCAAACTAAATTATTAGTTGCATCATTTCATCTCAACTTCTTACAGTTATTGTATTTTTTCTTTTCCTTTTATTGTGGCAAAGTATACTTAATGTAAACCTTGCCATTTTAACTTTTTTAAAGTGAACATTTCAGTGGCATTGGGTCCACTCACGTTAGTGGACCACCATCGCCTCTGTCCAATTTCAAAACTGTTTCCATCCTGCAGAACTGATACTCAGTACTCATTAAACGACTCCCTCCGGCAGCCACACTGGGAGTTGACCCTCTCCACCCATGCTTCAGGCACTCAGGCGCTCATCCAGGGATCATCCCGTACCTCAGACTCTGCCAAGAACTGTCCAGCCCCAGGGCCTTTGCAAGCGCTGGTCACACTGCCTGGGATGCCCGCTCCCAGCTCATCACGTGGCTGGCTCTTTCTCTTTCATTGGTCTCAGCCCAGTGGCCTCTTTCTCATTAGAGAGGCCGCCCCTGCCTGCCCTGGCTGGCCGTCCCCTCCCCCACAATGACTCTATGACATCATCGTGTTTCTTCTCCTTGGAGCCCTCAGACCCTCTGAAATCCTCTGGTCTGTGTTTTGTTTCCTCCATCTCTCTCTCTCTCCCTACTAGAAGGCAGGCCCCAGGAGGGCAAGGACCTGGCGTGTGCAGCTCCCAGCCACAGCCCCAGGGCCGGGCGTGCAGTAGATGCTCAACAAGGCTTCTTGCCTCCCGCTGGCCTCTCCTCCCTCCAGGGAGACAGGATTTGGGGGTGTTGTTGGGGTCTAAACGACATAAAGGAAAGAGACACTGAAGTGGGTGAGCTGCCTCACACTGCACTTCCTGCTAGAGTTCAAAGTCAGCCCTGTCCCTGGAACTGCCGTGGCCAGTTTAGATTGTTCCAGAATCCCGCTGCAGGCTGTTCAAAAGACTCCCAGCTGCTGTCAGGAAATAGCTCAGGAAGGTCCCTGTTAAACACCACCCCCATCCCCGTAACCCTGTGCAGCCCCCCACCACCGCTATTTTCTATCTCTGAGAATTTGCTGACATTAGGCAAGCCATGTCCGTAGAATTATACAATGTGTGTCCTTTTATGAGTGGTTTGTTTCACTCGACACCATATCCTCAAGGCTCACTCATATCATAGCAGGTGTCAGAATTTCCTTCCTTTTTAAGGCTGAATAATATTCCGCCGTATGGATGGACCATGTTTTGTTTATCCATTCTCCTGTCAATGAACATTTTCGTTGCTCTCAGCATGTGGCTGTTAGGAATAGCGCCTGTGGATATTTGTGCACACGTGTTTGCATGGATTTGTGTTTTGTTTTCTTGCCTGTTCATTGGGTGTCATGTCCAAGAAGTCACTGCCAAGTCCAACATTGTGAAGCTTTCCCTCGCTGTTTTCTTCTAAGAGTTTTATAGTTTAATTTTTACATTTAGTTCTTATGGTAATGCCTTTGATCCATTGTGAGTTAATGTTTTGTATCTGGTGTAAGATAAGGGCTCAACTTCATTCTTCTGCATGAGGTGTTCAGTTTTCCAGATACCATTTGCTGAAGAGACTGCCCTTTCCCCATTGAAGGGTCTTGGCTCAAGATGCTTGAATGTCAAAGAAGTCAAAGGGCTTCTTTCTGGGCTCAGTGTTCTGTCCCATTAGTCTGTCTGTCTGTCTGTCTGTATGTATGTCAGGACCACAGTGTTTTGATTGTCATTGTCTTCTAGTAACTTTTGAAATCAGAAAGCGTATGACTTCCAACTTCCCGGTTTGTAGTTTTCCATTTTATATTTTGTCCCCATTTTACAGATTAGACAGTGGAAGCTCAGAGAAGGGAACTGACTTCCAAGGTCACAGAACAAGCAAGGGTTGGACGGCATTTCAACCCAGGCTTGTTTGACCCCAGTCCCTTTCAACAAACATTTGTGTCTCAGCTTGGATCACAGAGCAAGAAAGTTACAGCCCTTCCCAGCCCGCTTCCTGTTCTGCTGATAAATTCAGCTGGGGTGGCAGCCTCGACACCTCTCAAAGGCTCTGGTATGGTTTGGCTGTGCCCCACCCAAATTTCACCTTGAATTGTAATAATCCCCACGTTTCAAGGGCAGGGCCAAGTGGAGATCATTGAGTCATTCGGGCAGTTTCCCCCATGCTGTTCTCGTGGTCGTGAGTAAGTCTCACGTGATCTCATGGTTTTATAAATGGGAATTCCCTGACACAAGCTCTCCTGCCTGCTGCCACGTAAGACCCGCCTTTGCCTCTCCTTCGTCTTCTGCCGTGAGTGTGAGGCCTCCCCAGCCATGTGGAGCTGTGAATCCATTCAACCTCTTTCCTTTATAAATTCCCCAGTCTCGGGTCTGTCTGTATTAGCACCGTGAGAACAGATGAGGCTCACTGGACCAGCTGGTGGGGGAGGAAGCAGCCCATGCTGCCCCTCTCAAGCAGGACCATTTTGTTTTCCTGAGTTTCCCTCTTCCACTTCCACTTGGGGACCCCCACAGCCATGGCCAGAGAGAGGGAGCTTGGGATCTCAGTGCCCGGTACAAACCCACTCTGCCCCTCACTGCCCTTGGGGTCCCCGCTCCGTGGGGTCAGGGACCGGGGTCCACAAGGAACCCCTTGTCGTCATCTTCCCACTCCCCACTCCAAAGGGGCTTGAGCATGTTCCCAGGCTCGTTTTCCCCACTGAAGGAGGGGTGGCTGTGTGAGTTCTTTCATTTCATGACCCTCTCTGTTTCCTTATGTGTTCAGCAAAGGTTTGACCGAAGTCAGGGGTCTCATCATTCCTTTCCTAAGCTTTCTTCAAACAGCATGGGGCGTGGATGAGATACATGTGCCCTGTAGAAGGTGGGGCCGCAAAGCCCTGCCAACCGACCTTTCCTGCTTTCTGCCTCTAAGGTGCAACCCTGAAAGCACCTGCTGGAACCTTTGGGGCTCAGGGAGCGCAGCCTGGAAGCAGCGGGATACTCCCCAGGGCTGCAGTCCCCCTCGGAAGCTGCTAACCACAGGTGTCTGTCTACACTTCATTCAGATTACATAAAATAAAAATGCACCTCTCTGGCTTCTGAGCCACCCTTCAAGAACACAGCCACGCGTGGCTAATGCCTGCTGACTGGAACCCTGGATGGCCCAATCTAGAATTTTTCATCCCCCCAGAGCATCCTGGGCAGTGCTTCTCCCGGGGAGCCCTGCAGGCCGTGACCTCCAGCTCTGAGCCTGATCCCACGTGAGCAGGAAGAAGACAGCCCAGGGAGGCTGCCCACAGCCGCAAGCTCATTTCTCATGGGAAACCACAAATGGGAGATGCCGAGAAATTAGAATAGAGGATGTTCTGGAGCAGGTGCTCCTGTTTACAGGTACCTGGTTCTAGACAATCACGCATGAAAGAAAAATGGTGATATCTAAGAAACAGAGGAACCCATGGGCTCAACCAATGAGGTCGTAAGGAGCTCTAGGATGGGGCTGTCGCAGAGGTCTCACATGTTTAGGTGGGTGGAGGGTTTCAGAGCATGACTGGTGGATAATAACTGATAGGCACTGTTGGCGGACGGCGACCATGCCAGGCATATAGCAGGGTGCTGCGTCTTCTCTAATTCTCACTGCGGCCAATGAGTTTAGAGATTTTCACCCCCATTTTAGAGATCAGCTGAGACACAGAAAGGCCAAGCAGCTTCCTCAGTCAGAAAAGGGGCAGAGCCAAGGTTCACCCCCTCGCAGAGGCGTGCACCAGTTCCACAGAGCCCAGGACGGGGCAAGGCCAGCCGTGGGGGACAGAGAAAGGCCTAAAGAAAGAGGAGGACAGAAAGAAGGGCCCATGTTGGACAGAGAAGAACGACGATTGAGGCATGAAGGTCAGGCTCATGGAGGGCACTGGCCTGTGGTCTGCGGTGGCATTGAGAGCACGCATTGGTCCTTCCATCACCGTGTATAGCTGGTGCCCTCGGAGATTCCATCTGCTCTTTCCTACGGGGTCTGTGAGGTTGGACTTAGGGAGCCCATTTCATGGAAATGAACGCTGAGTATCAGAGGGAAGGGTCTGCCAGGGGTCAGCCTCTGTATTCGGTCTCCCCAAGCTACATCTGAGATTCACCCAGAGGGGACCTGGGGAAACACCTGGTTGTTGCGAGCAGCCAATCTCAGACTTCGGCTTGCATGAGGGTTCCCTGGAGGGTCTATGACAGGGCCGGGGTGGAGCTGAGAACGTGTATTTCTAACACGCAAACTGTTTTCATGCTGCAGACCTGAAACTCATTAAACAACTCCCTCCTGCAGCCATGTTGGGAGCTGACACTCTCCACACATGCTTCATGCACTCGGGTGCTCATCCAGGGATCATCTTGTACCTCAAATACCCACAAGAACTGTCCAGCCCCAGGACCTTTGCACATGCTGGACCCACTGCCCGGGATGCCCTCTTCTGGCTCACCACGTGACTGGCTCCTTCTCATTCATTGGCCTCAGCCCAGTGGCCTCCTCGTCAGAGAGGCTGTCCCTGCCTGCCTTGGCTGGCCCACCCCCTCCCCCACAATGACCCTGTGACATCACTGTGTTCCTTCTCCTTGGAGCCTTCAGGGGTCTGGAATCCTGTGGTCTGTACCCAGGTGGCGCTGCTGCTGCTGGTCCAGATACCACCTTTTGAGAACCACCGGTTTAAGGAACATGCCCCTCCCTGCTCATTCAGTTGAGTCCTATCCTGAAGAAGATATATTTGCATTTGCTGTTTTTGTGTTGCTTTGTTTTGTGTTGCCGTAAAGATGTGAGATGCTGCTCCTGGGACTCCAGGCTGATTTCTGACACCAGCATGTCTGCATTTTTGCAGAAGACCTGAGAATCCTGGGGTTCGAAGCTGTGAGGTTTTGGGGTTTCTCTGAGGCAGTGGTGGGAGGAAGACCTTTCCCCTGAGCCCTCTCTCCTCAGCCAACCAGGAAGCTCAGAATTTCACAACCACCCTGACTCCCAGCTCAGCAGGCACCACGAATGCTGCAGTTCAGCACTTGTGGAGCTTGCAAGGGTTCAACTGATCCTGAATCTTGCTCCTTTTGACCTGGAGTATTTTGTAGGCTCTTTCTTATTGACAAGCTATGTATCCCAGGGAAACTCTCTCCTCTCGCCCTGGTCCATGCTGGAAATGCCGTGGAGGGCTTTGCTTCATTTCACTGTTCCCAGTCTGTCTACCTTTACAAGTTTCTCCGATTTTCCTTCCTAAACAATCGTCAGAAGCCCGTCAAAAACCGTGAGCACTCTCCCCTCTGCCCCACTCTGTTAGCTGATTTTATAACCCTCCTCCTCAGCGTAAACAGAGCTGATCACTTTATACCCTTTGTATACTGTTTCTTAATATGAATGAAGTGAAACAGCTAACCAGTAGTCATTCAAATTATTGCCTAACATAAACTGACAAGGCGCGTTGAAGTGTTTAGCCTCAGAAACTGTGAACGTGGTCACAGCTTAGTAATTAGCTCACGTTTACTTAACCCCAACATTCATTTTGTTATTATTATTATTTTTAATCAAGGAAACCCGGTTCATTCTGTGGGGTAAGGATTGGATCTGATCTGTGGCCATTTATTTTCTAAGGAACCTACCCTGCCCTCACTGCCGACACTGCCTCAATCAGCTTCCCAGGGACAAATGTGAAATCAACCCCACCAGCTCCAAGACAAACACAGTCTCAGGGCCTGGGCCCTGAAGCCACGATGGGCAGGGATTGCTCCCAGACGAGGGAATGCTTTCAAAAGAAACAGAGAGTTTTTACCTTTTTGCCAACAATTCTGTGGGCAACATTTGTTTTCTATTTTCCTTTCTTTCTCCCACTAAATCACTTTTATAAACTCCTCAAAAGTTTCAGTTTATTCAGTGACAATTAGTTTATGGCATTTCTGAAGTGGATTTAGATTCGAGTGATAAAATTACAAGCCAAAATTGCAACCATAATGGAAAATCCTGGTTCATGTTTGGCCTTTCAGACCACAACTGAGAGATTACGGGTGGACGCCAGCGGGCAGGGGTAGCAGTCACTGAGTGTTTGCTTCCCCACGGAGCAGGGTCCCCATCTGCCACCTCCTGGGGTGATGGCGGGACAGGAGGCATGGACGTGGCACAACATGTGGCGGGACAGGTTGAAAAAGAACACGGGCTGGTTGGCAGGTTCACATCTTCTCGCCCCGAGACATGTTCTTTCTGGCCTCAATTTCAGAACCAGCACTTTCCTGAATTCCAGGCCAGCTGATTGCATCTCAGTTTCTTGGTGTTTAACGGAGACCTTCCTGAGCTATTTCCTGACAGCAGCTGGGAGCCTTTTGAACAGCCTGCAGCGGGATTCTGGAACAATCTAAACTGGCCACGGCAGTTCCAGGGGCAGGGCTGACTTTGAACTCCAGCAGGAAGTGCAGTGTGAGGCCAGCTCACCCACTTCAGTGTCTCTTTCCTTTGCGTCGTTTAGACCCCAACAACACCCCCAAGTCCTGTCTCCCTGGAGGGAGGAGAGGCCGGCGGGAGGCAAGAAGCCTTGTTGAGCATCTACTGCACGCCCGGCCCTGGGGCTGTGGCTGGGAGCTGGACAGGCCGGGTCCTTGCCCTCCTGGGGCCTGCCTTCTAGTGGGGAGAGAGATAGAGACGGAGGAAAGAAAACACAGACCAGAGGATTTCAGAGGGTCTGAGGGCTCCGAGGAGAAGGAACACGATGATGTCATAGAGTCATTGTGGGGGAGGGGACGGCCAGCCAGGGCAGGCAGGGGCGGCCTCTCTGATGAGAAAGAGGCCACTGGGCTGAGACCAATGAAAGAGAAAGAGCCAGCCACGTGGTGAGCTGGGAGTGGGCATCCCAGGCAGTGCGACCAGCGCTTGCAAAGGCCCTGGGGCTGGACAGTTCTTGGCGAGTCTGAGGTATGGGATGATCCCTGGATGAGCGCCTGAGTGCCTGAAGCATGGGTGGAGAGGGTCAACTCCCAGTGTGGCTGCAGGAGGCACCCGCTTCCTTTATCCCCTCTCCACCTGCCCCCCGTTACTCCTGCTTCCTCCCCCTGCCACATGGCAGGACCCTGACGGTCTCAGCTTCATCCTCTTCTCATCCCACAAGTCCTCCCCAAAAGACCCCATTCCTCTCAACCTTCAACCACCTCTGGCAAGAAGGAGGGGGGAACTGAGGCTGCTTTCTGACCCGGGACGCTGAGCCTGTGTACAGAGAGAGCACAAGCTGGGTGAGCTGCTTGCCAAGGAGTGAGTGGCATCTGCCCCCATCAGTGGACATAAAAAGCCCCGGGGGTCAAGTTGCCATGGCTGCCCTCACGGCTGCACCAGGAGGATGACCGTGTTCCCGCTCTCAGTCCTGCCGAGGTGTCTGACACCCTGTACCCAGGAGCTGGGGGGCCTAGGAGCTTGTAAAAATTGTGCAAGTGCCAGATGCTCATTGTGCACAAATCTAAACTCAGAAAAGCACTGAAGGAAGAATCCAGAAAACCACAGTTCCCATTTTGGTATGTGAACAAACAAAGGCAGATCCCAAGCTCTTTCTCTTCCCTAGATCGATACAGACAGACAAACAGGTGGATAGATAAGTATAGATCACTGAAAGACAAATAGAGATGGATGATAGATACATACTTACAGATGCACAGACACACATTAAATTCACACTCTGCAGGCTATTTTACCATCTACTTTACTGAATTAAAGAGTTACTGAGTATAATTAAATTTTATATAATAATTTGAAACTGTGTCATTAGCTTTTTAAGTCTATGGCATCGCTTGTATTTTTCTATTGATTTCTTTTCTTTTTTTTTTTTTTTTTTGAGACAGAGTCTCACTGTCACCCAGGCTGGAGTACTGTGGCACGATCTTGGCTCATTGCAGCCACCACCTCCGTGGTTCAAGTGATCATCCTGCCTCAGGCTCCCAAATAGCTGGGATTACGGGTGCCCACCACCATGCCTGGCCAAGTTTTTGTATTTTTAGTAGAGACAGGTTTTCACCATGTTGGCCAGGCTGGTCTCGAACTCCTGGCCTCAAGTGATCCACCGGCCTTGGCCTTCCAAAGTGCTGGGATTACAGGAGCGAGCCACCGTGCCCAGCCCTATTGATTTTTAAATTGTAAGGAGAGTCGTGCTCTCTATGAATTCACACAGTAAGAGGGTGAGTCAAGTGAGCAGGGAGGCACGCTCGGCATCACTCATCCCCAGCTGCGCCCTGCTTGCTCAACAGTGCCTGTGTGTCCTGCCTTTCCTACTGTTTTATTTATATGGAAAGACACCACTTGGTATTTATTTGAACAGAAATGGTGTCACATCATGGATGTATTTCCTGCAACTTCCTTTTTCCCTTGCCGAGTCCTGCACGAACATCTCTTCTGTCAGCGCATGTGGATCTTCCCAGCCTTTTACATGGCTCCCAAAGCATTCTTACTCCCTAAGAATTCACCTCCACAAACCTCTTGTGAGAACACCATCCAGCAGCTGAGGGCCCTTCCTAGTACAGTGTAACCTCATCTTAACTGGATTCCAGCTGCAAGGACCCTGTTTCCAAATAAGGTCACATGCACGGAGACTGGGGGTTGGGGGACGCAATTAAACCCCTAGCAGCATCCCAGTTTGGGTTCTTCCAGGAGCAGGCAAGACTTCAAGCACAAGTTGTTTATTCAGGAGGTGCAGGGGACTGGGGTGTGAGCGCAGAGGTGAAGGCAGACCTGCACGCAGAGTGTTCAGGGGACACCGCAGAGGACTGGGGTGTGAGCGCAGAGATGAAGGTAGACCTGCACGCAGTGTTCTTCATGCAGCTGCCCCACTGCGTGAGGAGAGCTTGCTCCTGCAGGGAAATGGGAAAACGGTGCAAAGTCCATGCCTTGGAATACTCTGCCCGAGGGGCGAGGGAGCAGGAGTGCTCGCAGGCCACCTCCCGAGAGTTGTATGCTCCTCTCCACATGAGGCCTGAGAATTATATGCTCCTCACGGCATGAGGCCTGCCGCACTGGGTATTGGCAGCCCGGTGTGGTTTGGGGAAAAGCCCTCAAGCCCAGACATCGCTGGAAATGGGCCAGAGCCTGGCACTCAATGGATAGCCAGGCACCAGCAACATCAGCTTCCTGATAGAAATGCAGAGTCCCAGGCTTCACCCCAGACCTGCAGAATCAGAATCTGCATTTCAGTGACATCTGCATACTGGGTGTGCATGTGGCAGCTTGAGAAGCACTGAGCCGGCATCGACTGGGAAGGCCAAGTAAGGGGTGGGGACATGGTAGGCACGCTCAGAGCCGGCATTCTAGCCAGACCTCCAGGCCCCCAGTACTCCCCACCCAGCTACTCTCCTTCAGATGCAGTGGCCAGGAAAGTCCTCCAGCAGGACAGAGTCAGGATGGCACTAACCCATCAGGAAGGCAGACTTTGTGGTTGAAATAATTGCCTGGCAAAGAACAAAGAAGGATGAGACTAAAGCAAGGTAGTCCATGACTCCCCAAAGTCAGAGACAGAAGCACTGAGGACCCAGAGCACATAGACCAGAGTGGACCAGGGTTCTGGTTGTATCATGGTCAGGACCCTGCACGTACCAGGGCCACTGGTTCCAAGTCAGCAGTGGCCAGCCTCCTTGAAGAACAGCTGCTCATTTCTGCACTCACTACAGCTTTCTGGAGGTCTCCCAGCCCTGCTGATGGATAAACAATAGGCCTGCTTCCTGTTCAGTTCTAATAGGCATGTACAGTCCCAAGAAAGACCTGTCCTGGAGCCAGTGACCACAAGGAGCCAAGGAACAGCCCTGCTCATCTTATCTCCTCCCAGCCTCTACCTTGACCATGACTCCATTCCTACCCACTGTCCAAGTGATCAGTCAGGCTACACACTCTGCCGGGAACTGGGGAGCCATTGAAGTTTACTGAGTAGAGGAAGCACTATGATGAAAGTGCTTTAGGCTGCAAGAGTTAGCAACCAAGGTGGTTGAGAGTGGGAGATGGCAGGGCACAATCATAGAACTAACTGCTTATCTGGGAAAGTGTTCCATCATTTCATGTAAGTATTCTTCAAGCCCTGGCTTAGGAAAACAGGCAGAAAGATCTCCCTCTAACCACGTGAAATGCCAGGCATCCCTTAAAGCCCGTGGCAATTTTCCATTGAGAAGCAAGCTGGCCTTTAATGACAGGAAAAATAGCTCATTTTATCATGTTCCATCGATATCATGTTACATTATCAGGTCATAACTCCACTTCTCAAATAGTGTGTGCCTATGCATTCTGTGTGCCAGGGGCTGCCCTCACAGGGGATGCTGGACAAGACATAGTCCCTTCCCCCACAGAGCTCATAGTCTAGAGAAGGATCCGGACAAGTCCCCAGGCACACACAAGGCAGGTAATTAAGGAAATCATGAGGACAGGGAGCTATGGGCACACCAGAGACTGGAAGGCTCCAGCCAAGACTGAAAGGGTCAGGGAAGGCAACATTCAAGTGGGCAAGGCCTGAGAGACCAGCAGGCGTTGACTCAGCTAAAGAAGAGGGAGGAGAGAATTCCAGGCAGCCAGGCAGCACGTGCCAAGGTCCTGAGGGTGCGGGTGCATCTGAAGAAATTCAACAAGAGATTCCTTGTTGATGACTGAGGATGGAAATGCTGGGGTGGAGGAGAAGACTAATGAGATGAGCACATCCATAAAATATGCATGCAGTGGGATTTCATTTTGTAAACTCACAGTTGCATTCACACATACACAGAGAAAGACAGCAGAAGAAAAAATACCAGAATGCTCAGAGATGCTCTCTGGGTAATACAACTACAAATGACTTGGTCTTCTTCATTCTATTCTGTAATAATCAAATTTCCTACAATAAAAATCGTAGCAGTTACCTGTGGCTCATAAAATGCTACACAAGAAACAACCACAATATCTTAGCAGCATGCTAATCCAGGTTGGGCTCAGCTGGTATGGCTCATCCTGCCCCTGGGGTCAGTCAGCTAACCTGAGCATGTTCCGCTCATGGTGACAGCAGAGACACATGGGAGCAGCATGCGAGGACCCTTAAGGCCTGGGCTTGGAACCAGCATGCCATTGCTTCTACCGCATTCTATTGACCAAGGCAAGTTACACGATGAGCTCAAAGTTAAGACACGGGGAAATGCATTCTGTCCCTGTGGTGCTGGGGAACTGCAATGTCTTATGACAAAGGTAGTGGATCTGGGGAGTGGTGAGGAATTTCAGCCAATGTTGTAGTCAGCGTGAGCGTTGCAGGAATGTTATTGGAGAGGAAGGGCAGGGAGGAGGTGTGGGAACTGGAAATCAAGCTCCTGTCAATGTCCTCGAGAGACAGGTGAAACACAGTAGTGTGTTGAGTTAGACATGTTAACCACCCAGGATGAAGAAGGCACATCTAGATCCACATCCTAAGAGCTCAGGGGCATGGGAGGAGAAGGCAGAGAGAAACCAAAAGCCAACTCTCCATTTGGGGAGTAATGGACATCACTGTTGCCTCAGTTTAACCGTCTCCGAAATGGGGATGGAAAAGCCTCTGACATGCTATTTGTGAGTGCTCAGAACAGTACCTGGCATGTAACACACACAACACAAGTCATTTTTAAATACAAACAAAGCATGCATGGGACAGTAGGCTTCTTCAGTCCCTCCCTTCGAATTGGCCCTGTCTGCAGAGAGATGATAGCCCCCACCCAGCCTGCAGCCCTCCGCACGCCCCTTTACCTAGCGTCTTGCGCACTGCTTCTCTCTTTCCATGAAATAAATACAACACTTCCCTCCGGCAAAAGAGAAATAAAAGCAGTTCCTTAATGCATAAGAAGAAAGTATGGAAGAAATTCCAGTTTGATGGTCTACAGGTATGTTTGTTTGGACTGGCGCATATAAATCAGTGCCTGGCTTACATCAGATTATCACAGCGGAGTGGGCTCTGAGCTGATTGCACCTTTACAATCTGTTTACGAGGAGGGCTGAAGTGAGGCGTTCTGGAAGAGGCTGCTGCATAAGCCTTTAAAAGTTTTCATAATTGCTCAGCTTGGACCGTTCTGCACTAGCAGACACAGCCCCATGGAGTAACTGAGGGATGTGATACCTTCTTCCCGCTCCCAGCCACCCCCGAGCCCCGAGTGCTGCCCCAGCACCACCCAGGGATGGTCCCTGGGAACACTGGAGGATCTTTCCCTCGGCTGCTTTTCCCTGGGGATATATGAATGTGTCTGGGAGTTTACAAGACACACTTACATGCGCAGTCATCTTCCGTGTCCTGGTTACCTCTTACGGCTCAGTCCCCTCCCCATACATCATTCCAGAAGGTACTTCTTTCTTTGCTACATCCTCAGGACCTTTGGACATGCTATTGCTTCTGCCTGGAGCACGGTCCACCTTTCACAGCCTAGGAGATGGATGGAAGCTGAGCTGGTTCCCGCCCATCTCCCAGGCTGAATGTTGTCTTCCCTGATGCTGGGATGGGGGCTAGTGTGGGCTGCATCGTGCCCCTCCAACATGTATAGGCTGAAGTCTTAACTCCTGGCAGCTCAGAACATGGCCTTATTTGGAAATAGGGTCATTGCAGATGTAATGTTGGGTGAAGAGGAGGTTGCACTAGAATAGAGTGGTCTGTGATCTAATATGACTGTGTCCTTATAGAAAGGGGAGATTTGGACACAGACATGCACACAGGGAGAAAGCCACGTGAAGATGAAGGCAGAGGTTGGGGTGACACTTCCACAAGCCTGGAATGCAAAAATCACCAGTAACCACCAGAAGCCAGGGAAGGGGCCTGGAACGGTCCCCACCCACCCCGCCCCACTTCCCCCACTGCAGCCTCAGGAGGAGCCAGCCCTGCTGACACCTGGGTCTGGAACTTCTGGCCTCCAGGATGTGAGACAATGAATTCCTCCTGTCGAAGCTGCCCAGTCAGTGGCACTTGGTTAAGGTAGCTCCAGGAAACAAGCACAGGGGCACTCCTGGGTGCCCTGTCCCTCCCTTGTGCCAGCTTGGGAGCCCTCTCCCCATGGATGGGCGTTGGCCTCCGCTGGCACCAGCGAGTCAGAAGAAGTGGCTGGAATGGTGGGTGGAAGACAAAGCTGAGGGCATGCTGCATGCCGGAGCATGGGAGGGAGCTAAGGGTGCTCCTGGGAAGAAATGGCCTGGGCTCAAAAGTAATTCTGTGTAAGTGCGTAGATGTGCTCCTGGAGTGTTTCTCAAGGCTCGGTTATGAAGATCACAGGTCTCACGCTTAAATCTCCATGGGCAAATAACTTGGGTTGGAATAGGTTTGCCTGAAGGGCAATCAGCCGGGGGCTGATTAGTAAGAATGGTTATGTATGAAAGTGCACTCACCGAGTTCTCAGACTCAATTATGTAGAACAGGGTCTCAGCGTCATACAGGGACAAAGGGCAGCCGAGGTCAACAAGCGCAAAGAGCCCGTTCTTGGCTCTGGGGCATTTCGGGAGTAAAGTCCAGTGTGGCTGGATTTTCTGGTGTTTTAAAACAAACAACCAAAATGAAACTGGGTATCTAGACGTTTAGGTGCCATTTTCATATTTTTGAATATTGACACTTAATTTTTTAAAATTTGTCACGGCACTGTGTGGAGCCATGAAACCACAGGTCTGTGACCTCTGGGAGGGCAGCAAGGGTCAGCTGAGTGGCTTCTGGGGCAACCCTGGCTCTGGGTTCCTCCTGGAGCTCAGTAACATGGAGATATCACTGCACACACATTGAGGGGTTCTTTATGTACGAGGGATACCTGTGGTATCAGCTTCTTTCTCCACTGGGGTTTCATGCTCTGCAGTGATAATCACTATCTTTTTTTCTTTTCTTTTCTCCCTTGGTCTCCCTCTCTCTCTCTTTTTCTCTCCCTCCTCACTCACGTATTTGCAGGGAGTAATGAAGCTCTGGAGACAGTCAGAGCAGAAACCTCAAAAGTGTGGAGCTCAGAGCCGGGGTGCCAGTCATCGCTGTCCCAGGCATGACTGAGGGTCTCAGGGATGACTGAGGGAGAGAGAGGGAGATTATTTAAGCCCTTCTCCTGGGCTTTTAGTTCTTTTTATTCGTAATTTTTAAGTCATGTGATATACATGCAGAAAAGTGCATATATGATCAGCTCGATGCATTTGTACAAACCGAGCACACCTGTGAAGCCAGTGCCCAGACCAAGAAACAGAATGTGACCAGCATCCTAGGAGATGTGCACATCAGCCCACGTGATCCACGCAGTGCTGACCACACAGGGCATTTCTCCCACTTCACAGATGAAGAAACTGAGGCTCAGGGCAGGGAAGGATCCTTTGAGCCCCTTCTCACCATCACCTACCCTCGAGATAAAGCACAACCTGACCTCTAACACCATCAACCAGCTTTGCCTGTTTTGTAATTTAAATACATGGACTCATACGGCGTAGGGTCTCTTGTGTCTGGCCTCTTTCCCGCAACACGATGTGTAAGGGACTCATTCGCATTGCACGCAGGTGTAGACCATTTGTTCTTAATACTAACACAATCCATTTGCATGAACATATGATTTTTCTGTTCTGCTGTGAATGGTGTTTGGTTTATTTTGAATGCCGGGGCTGTGAACAAGCAGTGCTGCTCTGAACAGTCTAGTGTGTGACTTTCGATGAACATATGTAGGCATTTGTGTTGGGTGCACACTGGGGAGTGGAATTGCTGGGGTGCAGAATCTGTGCCCATGTAGCCTTGTTGGGTGCTGCCACAGTTTGTCAAGGTTGTAGCAGTACCCTCTGCCACCACCCCAGCTTGGTGGGGGCGGGGGTGCTCCCCTGTGAGCCTTGTTGATGCCTTCTTTATCACGGTCGTCAAGGCAACAGAATCTCCAGCCCAGACCTCAGCATGCAGGTACATGAGCAGCACCCCCAGCAGTGCTGATAATACCCCACTGTTCAGCACAAGCATTGGGGCCCAGCCTTGTTATTCTCATGCCTGAAGCCTGAAACAGCAGAATTTATTTCTTCAGGTTTCACATATTGGGAGCTGAACTCCAAAGGAAAGCCCAGCGCTGGACGCAGTGCAATTGTCTGGAGAAACAATTCGCTCAAGGAAAGACCATTTTCCTTCACCAAGGTCCTAAAAGGGGCAGCCCCATGGGTAGAGGGCCGCTTGTGTGGGTGCCACAATCCCCAGGTGATGTGGTGTGAAATCACAATGACTTACGGAGTGCCTTCCTCTTCTCCTGGCACAGCCTCTCCTGTGGACGAGAGCAAGCCACAGGTACGTGCTGATGGGTCTGCGACAGCTGACACTTGCTAACTTCCTTTTTGCAGCAAGAGCCAGATCTGGAGCTCCAGCAGGCGTCTGCGTCAGCTCTCGTGTCATGTGGCCCTGTGACATTTATTCCTGAAAGTTACCTGTCTGCATGTGGCAAGCGTTACTGGTGTGCCACGTGCAAAATTCATTTGAAATGTCTCTTTAGGATCAGTCTGCTTAGATTTAAAGTAACGTATCAGTAGAGATACTTTTGAACAGTGATAGGCAGAGCACTGGAGTTTTGGAAGCACTGCCGCAGGGGCGTGAGGGCTGGCCCACGGGTCAGATGGAGGAGGGGCTCTTGTACCTGGTTTTCTGGGCAAGGACACTGAGCCAAGTGACTGGCCCTAGCGTGAGGCATGGTGCCAAGGGCTGAGTTCAGGTCCACCTGGGAGCACCCCTCTCCTCTGCTGTTAGCTGCTGACCCACCCACCTCATCGCATCTTCCTGGCAACATTGCCCATGGATAATCCCACCTGAAATTTGTGTGGAACCCGCTTTCATGAAGGGAGTGCTATGGAAAAGCTGCTCTTAATGTTTTTTTGTTTTTGTTTTTCTTATTTTTTTGAGACGAAGTCTTCCTCTGTCACCCAGGCTGGAGTGCAATTGGCTCACTGCAGCCTCTGCCACCCAGGTTCAAACAATTCTCCTACCTCAGCCTCCTGAGTAGCTGGAATTAAAGGTACATGCCACCACACCTGGCTAATTTTTGTATTTTTAGTAAAGACAGGGTTTCACTATGTTGGCCAGGCTGGTCTTGAACTCCTGACCTGGTGATCTGCCCGCCTTGGCCTCCTAAAGTGTTAGAATTACAGGCATGAGCCACCGTGCCTGGCTAATTTTTGTATTTTTAGTAGAAACGGAGTTTCACCATGTTGGTCAGGCTGGTCTCGAACTCCTGACCTCAGGTGACCCACCTGCACCGGCCTCCCAAAGTGCTGGGATTACAGGCGTGAGCCACCGCGCCCGGCCTAATGTTGTTTTGTTTTGTTCTGAGATGCCATTTGTTCTCTGGCTACAAAAAACCTGTGTCCGAGACGCTCAGTGGGTTCCTGAAGACACAGACTTTAGAAGCCCCTTGAAGGACAAGTCATAGCTACAGACCTGGACTCTGGGGACACAGGCTCCTCCAGGACTAAGGGCTGCTCGTAGCCATGGTCGCTAACAGGGGTGAAATGGTTCCTGCCTGCCGGGAGCTTTGTCTTCATCAGCTCATCCAATCCGCACAGCACTGCGCTGTGCTTCTCCCATTTCGCAGATGAGGAAACTGAGACTCGGAGCAGAGAAGGATCTTCTCCAGGACCACACAGCTAGCACGTGATAGATGTAGAATGGAAAACCAGGTCGGTCTGATGTAAAATCACACGCATGTACGTGTGCACAAACACACGTGAACACAGGTACATATGCAGCCTCTTGATCACGTGTGGGAATTTTGTTTTCGGACCAGTAAAACAGTGACCCGCTTTTATTTTTTTTAAATTTCTTTTGTTTTTGAGACGGAGTCTCACTCTGTCACCCAGGCTCTAGTGCAGTGGTGTGATCTTGGCTCATTGAAACTTCTACCTCCCAGGTTCAAGTGATTCTCCTGCCTCAGCCTCCCGAGTAGCTGGGATCACAGGTGCCCGCCACCATACCCAGCTAATTTTTGTGTTTTTAGTAGAGACAGGGTTTCACCATGTTTGCCAGGCTGGTCTTGAACCCCTGACTTCAAGTAATTTGCCCGCCTCAGCCTCCCAAAGTGCTGTGATTACAGGTGTGAGCCACCACACCTGGCCAGTGACCTGCTTTTTACTGCAGGCTGGACCCCAGGTCTGCAGGGTTTCTGAAGCTCAGGTGAAACACGGGTGATAGATGATCACTGGCTCTCCTGGCCCGGGGTGTAGTGTCTGCAAACAGCGCAGGCAGCCCACTCACTCAGAGCCCTGGCCACCAGGACCCCTCAGTGGGAGGACAGACCTTAGGAAGGGTAAAAGGACTCTGATCGGCATCTGCAGTGCTGTTAATAAGCTAAATCATGAACTCCCATAGAAAATTCAGTCATTGCCTCAAATGGGCAATTCAATAAAGGAAAACATGGAAATCGACAGCATAGAGGAAAACTTTCCCTTCTCAGCAGTAATCCAAGTCACACACGTAATAAACACAGAAAGGTTTTTTTTTTCATTGTTTAGTTTGGCAAATACTTTTTTCAATGTTATACCCAATGTTGGAGAGGAGAATAAAAATTGTTACATGTTTTCTAGAGGCCATGAGAGTAATTTATAGATTTTGATCCAGGAACTTTATTTCTAGGAATTTATTAGGGAAAGAATCATAAACGTGAACAATGATTTGCATACAAAGATGTTCATTGCAGCAAAAGTCATTGGAAATAACCCAGAGTATTTCTGAGACAATGTCCTCGCTGTTGCTACCTCTATTTATCCATCCTCCCCTTCCCCTATCTTCTGTGTGCTTTGCTTCTAGTGACCTGCACCTGTGACTCTCTTTGAAGTCCTGTTCTTGAGCCACAGGGACTGCTTCACTCATAGGTGCAGAGGAGGCTCCTCAGACCTTGTGACCCTCCTCAAGCAGTCCTCCTGCCTTAGCCTCCCAGAATGCTGGGATTACAGGTATGAGCTACCATACCCAGCCTATCCATTTTCAAAACAATTCTTGGCTTGCTTCACGTCATTGAAATTATTAGTTATCTACACAACATTTATTCTTCCCTTATTTCTTATTAACAGAGCCACATTTTAATGGGCATCTAAAAAACTACATTTCCCAATCTCCCTTGCAAATAGGTATAATCATGTGACACCATTAGAGCCAATTGGCTGTAAGCATCATTACCCCTAGAGTCAAACAGAATCTGTTCATTTGACCTTCACTTATTCCAGTCTTTCTGCCTGGAGCAGGAATGCACTGGTGGAGTTGTAGCCATCATCTCGACGCCATGAAATAACAATAAAAGAAAGTTAGAGAAAATGGAAAAGATCTCGACTCTGACAGCGTTGTATTGAACCAGTGCTATTAACTGCAACCTGAGGATTTCTCAGCACTCGAGAAAAGAAAACATACCAAGTGTGTTCAAGCCACCAATTGGTGGGGGTGGAGTGAGGTCGGGGGGTTCTGTTAGTAGCACCCAAATGTGATTCTTTGATATACTCCATCACATCAAGGGAAGGTTCTGATGGCAAACTTTCCAGAATAGACCCTTTTTTGGGCTTTTGATGCACCCACAAAACCTACTTTCAGAAATGCCATTTTCTCTCTAATCAGACAAAGAATGTTCCAGCTTCCTAGGGACCCACAGGCTGTTGGAAGAACTCCACATCTCTCTCTGTCATCAGCGTGCTCCAGCCCCTGCCTGGAAGGGTCTGAAATGACAGCCTTTAACTCACCACGCTGGTGAGGAAACATTCCCTGTCTACCACATCCAATCCCAGCAGGAAGACAAAAACTGGCATCCAGCGTGGCCTGTGTACTCAGTGTCAGAGAAAAGGAATTTATAGGAAACAGAATCTACCTCTTGCTCAACCCCTAGAATGAAAACTCAATGCTTAATGAGATTATTACAGCAAATATGCCACAACGGGGACCGGTTACATGAATCTGGATATCTTCCTTCCATGGAAACCTATTCACTTACAATGAGGCCATCAAATACTTACTGCCTGTTAAAATGTTCACAATATATTGAGTGGGACGAAGGGTTACAAATAGCTATGCAGAATACAGATTTTAAGTACACACAATATACAGAACAGAAAACAGACAAACAAAAACCTAAAAGGGAGTTGTACTCAACATCTAACAGGCATTTTTCTTTAGCGGGATTATACGTGATACCTACCATCATTGTTTGTTGCCTGGATAAGAGAAAGAACAATGTGATAAGTAAGGAAGCCCCCTCTGCATTTTGTACTCAGATTAATGGATCTGATTTCAGTTGTAAAGAGGTCAGCTGGGTCCCTGGCAAATTTTATCTTCCACCATTATCCAAATAAAATTGGCTAAATATACTTTTAACAACAGGGCTCTTTGGGTACCACATGTCCACCCCCACCCCACTCCACCTACCACCTTTTTTTTCGGGGGGGAAGCCCCCTTTTGTAGAAGGTTTTCATCCTGACATGCTCAGTAAAAACATAACTGGAGTCAGTTGCTTTCTCATCAATCCAACTGGCTCCTCTAAGCCATTCAGAAGAGTGGTTTTTACATCTTCAGCTCAAACCACTAGGGAAGCATTTATACAGCACCAGGTATTTGCTTGCTCTGAGTGGTATCCAGAGAGTCCTCAAGGCTGCTGGCCTCTCTTTGCTCCTGCGGGGAAGAAGACTAACTTCCGAGGAGGAGAGGGAAGACTGAGGGCAAACTCACAACTGTCCTAAGGAGGATCTTTCCAAAAAGTTCCAGAACTATCTGAAAATGATGCCCATGCATCTCAATAAATCAGAGTCTCCTTTAATGAGACTGGCAGCCCTGTGCCTATTTTTAAAAGTTTATGACCCTGGATTTGCGAGGAAAACCAGCCAGGCATTGCCCAGAGCTGTGCAGAACGAAGCATTTCTAAGTTTCCATCTCACTCCCGAGAGGTAATCCATCATGATAAGGAGGGGCAGGGAGGGAAGGAGCCGGGCTCCCTGCAGCCTCCCGCCTGGTGTAGCTGTTTAAGTGGCAGGCACCTCAAGCCCAGTCCATTAACCAAAAAAGGGTGCTGTGCCTGAGCTATTTCTAGCTCCCTGCCAGGGCTCAGAGAGGCACAGCCCTGTGGATTCCTGCAAAGTGAAGTGTCCCGCCTGGCATCATCTGACATAGGCTTTCTCCCCCAACGCCAAGACCTGCAACAACCTTGTTCAGAGAAACACAAATAGGTGCAAGAACGGCCTTATTGAGTCTCATTATTAGGTTTGAGTCTCCTGTGGCTGCTGTAACCACTACAAGCCAAGGGGGCTCAAAACAATAGAAATTTATTTTCTCCCGGTTCTGGAGAGCAGAAGTCTGAAATGAGGGTGTGGGCACAGCCATGCTCCCTCTGGACCCCTTTGCCCTCTTCCAGCATCTGTTGGCTGCTGGCGCCCCTTGGCTTGTGGTGCATGGGTCCAGTCTCGGCTCTGCCTTCACGGCGTGCTCTCCTGGTCTTCTCTCTGTGTCTCTGATCGTCGGGTTTAGTGGCTGCCTGGATAACCTGGGATGATCTCATCTTGAGATTCTTAATTTCACTATATCTGCAAAGACCCTTTATCCAAATAAGGTCAGCTTCACGGGTTCTGGGTTTAGGACATGGACATATCTTTCTAGAAGCTGCCATTCTAGCCACGATACCTGAGCAGCTGTCCATCTCTTTCCAGGAAGCACTGCAACTCATAATTCCAGGGCATGGCCCAGCGCTCCCAAGTTCAGCCTCCCATCCACCCCCAGGTGACATCATCCACACCTCCAGGAACCAGTGGCAGCCTCTCCGCTCTTGCCCTCAGAGGTCCTGGGTCCCACACATTTGCATGAGTCTTAGACCCATTAAAATCAGGGACTCTGAAGTCAGCCTTCAGTTCCAGTTCTGGTTCTACCATTTATGTTACCTGGGCCTCAGTTTCTTCCTCTGTAAAGTAGGCTTAATCAGAGTGCCTATTCCCTAGGACTGTTGTGAGAATATAAAAAGCTGCTATTCATAAAGGACAGGGCTGGCCCCCACTCAATAAATGCGGCCTAAGATTAACTGGACAACTGTATACAGATGTGTCACCTGAAACGGTTAACCCAAGGCGGTAAAAATGTGTCTCAGTCTCCCCATTCATCCAGCAACAACTGACAATTTGGCAGCAATCTGTGTTATGTTAAGATTTCCTAGTATATCTATTTGTACTGTTGCTTTAGGAATCATATGAGAGTAAAAAGCATGTTTTGCAGAACATATTATGAAAACAATTATAGGGTATATGCCTATCATTAAAAAAATCTTGATGATGTTATGCATGCATATATGAGGAATGAGAAGGCAAGAATAAATGCCTGGGTGAAAAGTTTAAAAAAATAAATAAATAAATGCGGCCTTATACTTGAATACTTCCATGTCTTGATTTGTGGTTCTAGATTCTTGACCTTTCAACATCAAGTCTAAGAGAGCCAGCCTGTGCTCCTTGGTGGATCAAAGATGGGTTCATGTTCCAGAGCAACAACATCTCAAACCATTGAAATCCACAGAGCTCTTCATTCAAATGTATTTCCAGAACACCTGACACATCAAGCAGATACATAGAGGCAGAGCTGGGCCGGCAGCTGCTGCGGGGAGCGGGAGGCAGAGCCTGGACCTCCCAAGAGGCTTTTCTTCCCATAGGCTGGTGGGTGCCAGGGGCCTTGGTCCGTGGCCTGCTAAGGTGAAACAGGCCAGGAGGGGACCTTCACAGATTATTCTGCCACCAAGCATCAATTATTTCTTATTTCCTTGCCCCGTCTTTCCTCAAATATTCCCAGTCCATGTAGAAAGCCCACCTGAGCTCACAAACCTTCGAGCAAAGTGAAGGCGAAGGAACTAGACAGAGAAAGATTTCACATCTTTGTTTTTTTTGAAAAACCCCACATGTTCATTGTAGGAAATTTGGAAACCACAGTCAAGCACTTAAACTGAAACAAAAATCAGACGCGGCAGTGATGGTTCAGTCGCCTCCGTCCCGCCTTCCGCAAATAACCTCAGTGTATCTGTAAAGTCAAAGGCTGTTACTATTTACACTTGAATTTATTTCAAATGGTCATATTTTTTCTAGACCACCAAATAAAACATTTAATTTTTATATCATAACACACATACTTCCTCGTAACCTATTTGTCCTGTAACTATGTTTTGCAAACATTTCTTATAACTTTAAATATTTTTTTCTTTCTTTTAGAGGCAAGGGTCTCACTATGTTGCCCAAGCTGGTCTCAAAGTCCTGGCCTCAAGTGATCCACCCGCCTCGGCTTCCCAAAGGGCTGAGATTACAGGCGTGAACCACCACGCCCAGCTAAATATTTTAAGAACATAATTTCTCACCATGCGAAGCATTTATTTGTGGATATGACCCATCCTTTATTTGCCCAGTTCCTGGTTACTAGTTATTTATGTAATTGCCATTTTTAGGAGACACACACACACATACACACACGCGCGCACACACACACACACATTTAATGTTATAATCTATCTGTAAATATTTACAGAACCTCTGAGTATTTCCTTTGAACCAGTTCCTACAAATATGATTATTTTTGAAGACATGCACTTTTTAGGGCGTTTGATACACTTGGTCAAATTGCCCTCCAAAAAGATTGTAACAATTTACAATTTTACCAGCAATATATGATAAGAGTACTTTTCTCAAACGGTTCCTATTGAATACTATAATTTTTAAAAACTTAGCCAATTTGGCAGACAAAAAAGAAAGAACATCTGTATCTGTGTGTGTTTTCTTGTTATTGTAGATGAATAGTCTTCTATGTTAGTTGGCCAGTGGGATTTCTTCTTTTATAAATTGCTTGATAATACTTTTTGCCCTTCACCTCTTAGGGTGATCGACTTTATCTTCCTGATTTTCAAGTGTCATCTGCATTTTACGGACAGTGATTTGCCTTATCCCTTCATTACAACGGGTCTCTTAGCCTTCCAGAGGCCAATGAGAAAGTCAGACCATCTTCCACAGATGTTGGAAACATTTTCCCCAATTTGTTGTTTACTTTCTAATTTTGTGATGGATTCATAAAAGGTTTTTACACCATCCAATATCTTAATCTTTTTCTTTATGATTTCTTTCTCTACCTGTAAAATTCAAAAGGTATGAAAAATCCACTTTTCCCCACCTGGTGTGGAAAAATCTAGTAGAGATGAAGACTGAGTAAAACCACCTTAATCCAGGAATGAGCGAAACGAATGAGATAACATCATAACCTGTGCTAGAAAGAGAAAGTTCCACTTGGCTTTTAGATTCCAGTTGAGTTCAGGCTTTGTGTTTTGTTTACTAACTCTCTTTTCCTGAATAATGAATCTATGTTTAAAAAATGCCTTCTCAGATTTGCTTGGCACGGCAGCTGAAATTTTTATTCTAATGTAATAAGGGATTTTTTTCCTCTCCTCCCTCCTAATCAGGGTATCTCTTTAAGCATATCCACATGGAGGTTTTCATAGCTCAGTCCCAGATAAAGGAAAGAAACACATAACTGCTTAAATACTTAAACTGCTTTCCCATAATTGGGAACCAGAGACCAAATGCCCTGAAACATTTGGGTGATACTCTTTGCCTTATAGGGATCTTGCTTAAGCTCTTTGTAAAGTAGGTGCCAAAATCACCTTATTGTACTAGAATCCCAGCTACAACCTGATGCCCTTACTCCCAAGGGCTGGGTTTCCAGGTTA
Source organism: Mandrillus leucophaeus (assembly GCF_000951045.1). Classification (NCBI taxonomy): domain Eukaryota; kingdom Metazoa; phylum Chordata; class Mammalia; order Primates; family Cercopithecidae; genus Mandrillus; species Mandrillus leucophaeus. Next base: position 3,492,801 of record NW_012098098.1, read on the forward strand.
AGGTGCGGCACATCTGCTCGCCTTTTCCAGGAGTGTTTCTGAGACTGTGTTTGCATTCATAGAGACTCATTTATCACTAAACGCTGAACCTCTTCCAGGTCAGTACGCAACACACGTGTATGCTCTCAAATCATTGTGAAAATGCAGATTTCCAGGCTGCACCTCGGATGATGCTACTTCAAAGGGACTGGGGGGACCACAGGCGTCTGCATTTTTAACAGTACCCTCAGGAGCTGCCGCCGCTGCTGGTTCATGCTCTACCTTTCCAGAACTCCCTTTGCAGGCCAAATCCTTCATCTTACAGTGGAGGAAAAGTCTACCAAAAGTGGGGAAATCTGCTTTTAGGTTCTTGCTCCGAGAATCCAAGGCCACATCCAGGCTCGCTGCCTGGTTTCTAATTTCCAACCCAACCCTCCCAGGACCCTGCTGTCATGTGGCAAAGCCTCCGAATCCCACCCTGCATTGCTGCAGAGTGTCCAGTTTTCCCAAATTCTTCATTCGTGGGTCCCCGTCCGGAATGGCCATGGTGTCCGGTGGTATATTGGCCTCCTGTGGCTGCTGGAACGGAAATGTATTCTCCCAGTTCTGGAGGCCGGAAGTCCAAAGTCAAGGTGCTCCAAGGTGCCAGCAGGGCAGAGCCCCCTCTGAAGGCTTGTCAGCTTCTGGCTGTTGGTGGCAGTCCCCAGCTTTCCTTCGCTCACAGCTTTACGACCTCAGTCTCTGCCTCCGTCATCACCAGCCTCCCTGCTGTCAGTCTCCTGACTCTCTCCTCTGTATGTCTCTGGCTGTCCCTGTCCCCTTCTTCTACGCACACCAGTCATTGAACTAGGGCCCTCCTGGCCCCGGTATAACCTCATCTCAACTAATGACACCTGCAAAGACCCTGTTTCCAAATAAAGTCACATTCTGAGGTTCTGAGAAGGACACGGATTTTGGGGACCCTATTCAACCAAATACATGTGGTTAGAGAAGTGTCCAGTCCTAGAGGGGATGATCTCTGAGGGCCCGTCCTCCCATCAAGGGATGCCTTCAGAGTCACCCAGAGAGCTCCTGCAAAACACACACGCCAGTGACTGCCAGACTGCCTGCACTAGAATGCCTGGGTATGGGCATTGCCCGTGGGCTACAAGTGTGTTTCCTTGGAGATTCAAATATATAGCTGTGACCCCTCCCCACCACACATAAGAAGGAGTTGTCACTAGGGGCAGCTGCAGAACCAGGAGCTATAATTCTCAGCCCCCTTATATCTGAAGGTGGCTCTGGGACAAGCTGTCATGGTGGCATGAGCGGATGTCATGGGAGTCACCTCTACCTCTGGTCAAAGGCTCAGAAGAGGGCGTGTCTGTTTTGCTCTCCTTTTTCCCAACCACCAGTTGGATGATAAAATCCACAGGGCTTAAGAGGTGGCAGGGCCACCAGGGGAAGGATTCTGGTTCCCCGACTCACCTCATGGAGGAAAACAGCGACCAACCAACACCACCTGCATACAGCTCTTACCTGGGCAAGAGATTGCCTCTTACTGCCCTGGGAGCTCATTATCCCAGCAGCCAGCAATCCTTATAATTACAACACAGTCCCAGTTCAGAGCCACAGTGCTACAAAGATATTGGGCCCTCCATGTGTCTATCTTTCCTGAGTTCCTTTTTTATATTACTTTCGATAACCTCAGATTACAACACAGTATATGACTAATGTTTTATATCTTTATCAAAACAGAAGTCAAAAGCGTTGCCACTCCCTAACACCCTCCTAGAATTGAGTAACAAGAGGATGCAGATGATCCTGAACAATTTCCATTTTGTCTTGCTTGCCAGGAAGCTTATGATACAATTTATTTTATTTTATTTTTTTGAGATGGAGTCTCACTCTGTCACCCAGGCTGGAGTGCAGTGGCACGATCTTGGATCACTGCAACCTCCACTTCCCAGGTTCAAGCAATTCTTCTGCCTCAGCCTCTCAAGTAGCTGGGATTACAGGCGTGCACCAGCTCGCCCAGCTCATTTTTGTATTTTTAGTAGAGATGGGGTTTTACCATCCTGGTCAGGCTGGTCTTGAACTCCTGACCTCAAGAGATCCACCTGCCTGGGCCTCCCAAAGTGCTGGGATTACAGGCGTGAGCCACTGTGCCAGGCCTCAGAGCAACATTTAATGTTTAATTACAGGACCTCATGCATTCCAGATTCCTGGGACTCCATCTGTCTGCTTCTAAGTTCTTTCTGATCAGCCTCGAATGCTGCGTTCCCATGAGCTGTGTATGTTTTAAGGTTGTGAGCCAGCTCCAGTTTTTACATTTGGTGGATCCTACAGAAGAAAGACACACACAGACACTGCGGCAACACGCAGGCGGAGCTGTGACTACTGGTTCTCGGCCACTGGAATTGCCGTGGAGAATGGAGGAGCACGTTTTTTAAATGAATGAATGAAACAAGCAGGTATTGATCTCCTGCCATAAACCTGGCGGTGTGCCAGGCACCCAGAAGACTAGGCCGATGTACAGCTCTTCGCCACCAGGGAACTCCTGGTCTATTGAGGGAGACTCCTGTGCTCATCAGTCATCATCATATCAGGCAAAGAGTCATAATAAACACTGTATACTATGCAACCAGTCAGTATGAGTACGAGGAGAAGAGAGTCATCAATTTGCACTGGAGGGGGTCAAGGAAGTTGTCACAGCAGCCACAGCATAAGGATTAAATAAGACATTGACAGGTGGCGAACAGAGATGCCTGGAGCAGAGAGTGTAGCCAAGACCCAGAGAGTAGAGAACACGCATGGCATTTTGAGGAATCTCTTGTATTTTGTTTTTCACGCCTCATCCTCTTCACCCACGGAGGTTTGAAACTAGGGAATCTCCTTTTATTGTTGTTGTTTGGTTTTTTTGGGGGGTTACTTAATATGTAAAGTTACTTAATATGTAAAGTTACTTAAAATATTCACCAGGTCCTGGTGCCACAGTCGGAGCTTTTCCTAAGATGAAATCCAAATTCACCCGTCTTGAAGGTTCCGACCTTCGGGGACTTGCTGGAAGAGTGACATGTTTCCCTTGGCAGGGGCCCGGTTTCTTCCTGTGCCAACAATAAGAGAGTAAGATAATGTTGGTTTCAGATCTTGATTCTTAAGAAAACGCCTCCGGTGTTGCACTTTCTGTAACATAATGGAACAAACAGGACAATTCCAAGAATTGTGCTCTGGGTCTTGCGGGGCCGCGGGGCTGCTTTAGAAGGGTCCTGGGTGAGCCTTCAAAGAGACTCCCTTATTCAGCACCTAACCCGCCCCCACGCCCCGCAGGAAAACAACACAGCACATAGCAAAACAGGCTATGAAAATTCCCTTTGCAAGAGCTGCTTATGCCAGAAGAAACCACAATGTTAAGAAGAATTCTTTCCCGTGGGCACCCACACTGCACACGCCGGGGCTGGATGGCAAACGCTCACTGTTTTTGCCGCCGTTTCCAGAGTGTGTTTCTTGAGACTTGACCCAGGGATGCATGCAGGGCGCAGTGAATTTAGGCCTCCATGGACTTCAGATGGTTTTTTGTACATCTCCAAGTGAAGGTCAGGGGTCATGTAGGGGCAGAAAACACAGCTGAGAGGGAAAGGCCCTGCATTCTCCAGCACCGCCACCCCTGCCCACCATGGCGTCCCCAGATCCCCCTTCCCACACACAGCCTGGGACTCCTCCAGACTGGGGACCGTGTGTCCTTGCCCTTTCTTCTGCCCCTCAGCGCTACCATCCCTGACCCCAGCCCCTCACTTTTGCTCCCTGAGCTGGGACAGCCATTGCTTCTGTCGGCCCGGCTACAACCAGACTGTGCATGGCCTGTGTGTCACAACACTGGATCATGAGCCCATGGATAGTGCGGCTCACTCTGGACCCATCTGTGTTTCTGCCGGGACTCGGGGCGCGTGGCAGCCAGGAAGGGAATGACAGTATCTGTGAGAGCCACGAATGAAGGAGTGATGCGCTGTGTTCCCAAGTTCCCAGCATGGCTGAGCACCGGGGCCCGCATGGTAACCCTCGGGAGGGTGCCTTGCTGGCTCCCGCCTTCCCTTTGTCTCGCCTGCTCCCCTGCCTGAGCCTCCTGGGCTCACCTCCCAGTCCATGACTCCTGCCTCGAGCTCCATGAGCTCCGTGGAAGCCTGACCTGGGACAGTGAGCATGTTTAGGGGCCCTAGCGTTGTCCGTCCTCTGAGGAGTCCCCAGTCTAAGCCCTGAGGGTCAACTTTTCCCTGCCCCCTACTGCTCATCTCTGCTTTATAAACACCAAGGACTCTGGAGAGTGGCCATCGGCTTCCCAAATGCCATCTCTTTCAACCCATCCTGGCCCCTCGTGAGGCGGGGCGTGCTATCATCCTTGTCCTTTCCATGTTATGGGTGGGGATTCTGAGGCTCAGGGAGATTAAATTCATGGCCCACAGTCATGGCACTGGTGGGTGGTAGAGACAGGATCTGAACCCAGGTAATCCGGTTGCATGATCCAAGCTCTGAATCATGAGGCTCGAGCTTTCTGGCTTCCGGGTCTGTCTGTGGACTCAGCACCCTGGAGGCAAGGTACACAGGGAAGGGCAGGGGGCCCATTGAGTGCCACTCAAGCCCCACCCACCCCCTTCTGCACCAGTTGCCCCAGGGCATCAGGACCCACACCAGGAGGTCAGCCTGCGCTCACTCACACGCCACAGGCACTGCACACCAAGGGCGCAAGCCAGGCATAATTTAATACACATCCCCTCACGTGATCCTTAAAGACCCTGGGAGAGGACTCGTGACACCCATTTCACAGATGTGGAAACCGAGGCCTAGGGAAGTGAAGTGGGTCAACCACCTGAACATATTACGTTTATGTGTATAAGGGGGTGAGGAATAACTGTTCAGGGTTGCAAGCAAGAGAAACAAACTGGAGATGCAGAGAAGAAAAGGGATAATTGGTGGAACACACTGGGTATAGAACTGGAAGACTGGAGAGCCGAGTCTGGACATGGGGATGGACGGGGGCTGCCTTACAACGAGAAACAGCCCCTGGTGTCCCTGCTGTGACGAACATATTCCCACTGTTCCTCGTTCTTTCTTCCCTCTGCTCACAATCCATTTCCTAGGTGGGGGAATGACCCATTGCCTAAGCTTGGGTCATGGTGGACCCCATGTTGCACAGAGGGCAGGCCATGAGTGAACAGGGCTTCATCCACCAGAAGAAATAATTTCCGCTAAAGGAGATCTGAGTGCTCTGACCAAAGGAAGGTAAAGGGGGACTGGGCGGCTCAAGATCAGTCACCGGCACCACCTCAAGTTTATGCAGCAAGGTCCTTCATTCATGCCTGCATTCATTCATTCCACTCTTCTTTATTGAGCACCTACTGTGTGCTAGGCATTGTGCTAGAGCATGAACTCAAATCACCTGCCTCTGCCTCCATAGTTCCTGTGGATTGTTCTGTGGGGTAAGCTAGACCCTGCACCATCCTACCCGCAAGCAGCCTGGCAGAGTCACGGAGCAAGCTCACGACCTAAAATTCACCCAGTTACCGAGGCACAGTGGCCGTGTAACCCCAGCCAGCAATGCCCCCTCCCCTCCCTCACAGACCCCTGACAAATCTCACTAATTTCTCAAGCACAGCTCCATCACGCCGAGGTCTGTCCAACAGAGGGGTCACTGATAGACTCAACACCATCCTTATCTGACCTCTGGTGGCCTTCCCAGGGTCATGACCCCAGCAATACCTGGCCTCAGGAGTGGGGGTCTCTTGGAGACAGATGGGCCCCCAGCAAGCGGTTCATAAATCATCCCGAAAGAGATTTGAGTCTCTGTATATTCCACAATAGCCTGTGAGGGGCCAGGGTAAGGCATGAGGGGAAACCGGATCTTCTGGAGAAGGAGTGAAGATAACGAGGCACAATGGCTGGGCTTCTCTGGGCTCCTCATTAGCAAGGCGGCCCAGGACAAAAGCTGACAGCCGGGAGCGGCTAGAGGACACCATGGGTCCGTTTGCAGGTGCTGTCTGCCAGCTTCGGTGGATCTTTCAGCAAGGAGGGATGTGGTGAGCAGCACAGGCACCACACATGTGAACATGCACAGCATATGTGCCCTAGTGGCAACCTGGACCATGGGAGGCCCAAAAGATCTGACCCAGGGAGGCCAGAGTCCTTGCTGTGAATCCAGACCTCTGGGTCTCTTTGGGGAGCCCTTTGGATGGCCCTGAATTTGCCTAAGGGCGTATTATCAGGTGGGTATTTCATGCTGGGTGCCACACATCCATGCCCTGTGCCTGTATCTCCATAACCATGGTTCTGTGAAGGACACGACCCTAAGGACTGATTGCACCTGGAAATGTGGAGCTCATTCTCCACGCACAACCTGACATCCCTCTTAGGGCTGAGGGCTCGCTGGGCTCTGGGGCCTGGTGAAGGAACATGGTGGGAAAAGCATGATCCGTGGAATCAAGTGGACCTGGGATTCAGTACTGGCCCTCACGGCCAGCAACCGTGTGGCTTTGTCCAACTTCCTTAACCTTTCGGGTCCTCGGTTTACTTCCAGAGTCTTCCAGAGCATTGGCCACTTGGCCCATAACCTGCTGAATTGCCTCTGATAGTCAGCTGGGGGGCAGCAGGGTGGGAGCTGGCATTTGGAGGCAGAGTTGAATTCTCAATTCCTGCTGTTTGACTTTGTGCAGGCTGTCAGTCTCTCTGGGATTCCTTTCCTTGCTTGTCCAAGGGTCATATCCTTCACAGAACCATGGTTATGGGGATGTAGGCACAGGGCACAGATGTGTATGAAATACCCACCTGATAAAAATACCCACCCAATAAAAATGACCATCATCAGCACGTGGTGCTCACCGCCAGTGGCCTCATCTATAAAATCACTTTCCAGGCTGTGGTGCGTGTGGCTTTGTGAGAACTTCCAGAGGCACACTGCTTTACCTGCAGGAGGTACTTGAGAAATGGCCATTTCTCTTCCTCCTGGTCTCAATTGCCCTTAATTGCTTTAATTCCTGATGACTCTGAATAGTCAGGCAGTCCTGAAGGTCCCGGTGGCTGGAACCCGTGAATGGGGTGCTCAGGAAGACATGTGCAGGCCTCTGACACCCCCGACTTCAAACTTGAAGGCACATTTTTTTCCTCATCCCTGGTGACCCGCTGAAAACAGATGCATTTTGTGAGTCTTGTTTTTTATGAGTGTGGTGGAGACATTTCGTTATGTCCTCAAGATCCTTTCAGTCGTCTCCCCATCAACAGAACTCAGCAAGTGTACATTTCCCAGGCTCTCTTGCAGCAAGAAGTAGTCATGTGACACCATTCTAGCCAATGAGATATGAGCTGGGACTGTTGCTAGGAAGCAAACCTGTATTTCCTTGATACTTCTTTCCGTTCTTCCTGGCTTGGTCGCAACCTGCTGTTTCCATTTAAGGATGCATCTTATGACCGTTTTTTTATTAGCTCCCTTGGGCCTCCTGAATTCTTTCTTTAATGAAACTATTTTATTTTGGGACTTGGAATCATCCATAAGTCATTTTCACTGGATTTCTAAGTGTACCATTTTGTAACAATGTGCTATGTTTGAGTTACAAATGTGGGCACATTGTGTCATTACAAGAGGTACCGCATTTTAAAATTTCTAATTGAAGCACAGAAAAGTACAGGTATCATAAGTGTGCCACAGGATGAATTTTTGTCAACCGAACATGCTCACGTTCGTTTTTTGCCACGGATGTGCTCATGCTGGCTCGTGTGGGAGATGGATTTTCTTCTTTAGGTCATTGCATGGGTCTCCTGGGGCTGCTATGACCTAGGTAACCAGCACCCAAATTGAGAAACAGACATCGCCCGCTCCCAGGAGCCTTCCCTTCTCTGAAACCTGCCCCGTCGGAGTAACCACTATCCTGACTTCCATACAGTATTCGTTCCCTCTGTCTACGCTTATGCTTTTATGTATAAATGAAATCATACAGTGTGTTCGTTAGTCTCTAGATTCCTTGACTCAACGTTGAGTAGGTGACATTCATTTGTGTTGCAGCCTGTGGTTGTGAACCATTCATTCTGGCGGCTGCACAATATTTCACTGCGTCTAAACACCACCACATCTTGGTTTCTAACAGCTGTCCGGTATCCTAACATGTGGGTGTAAAGTGCCGTACTTAACTGGTCCTCTTTGAATGGACATTGGGAGACTTTCTGTTTGGGGGTGATGACCAGCAATGTTGCAATTATATTCCTAAACATATTGCTTGGTGTGCTTTCACCAGTATCTAGGCAAGTTTCTAGCTTGTCTTTTAAAATTTACCTGCTTCTGAATTGCTGGGCTAATTAAAGAATCATACGGTCCTTTTGTAATTAAAACAAATCCAATGAAACACATTCAAATTGCCAAAGTACCCCCACAGCAAAGTGGGGTCACTTACTCTCTCCCTCTCCTGCCTCCGTGAAGCAACATCTTCCTCCTCCTCTGCTGGGGCAGCCTTGAAGCTCACGATCCTTCCACTGCTCATCCCTCTCCTGTCTGGAAACAATTTGAAGCCTCATGAATTTTATAGGCTCTAAGCATCCATCAGCTGACCTAATCATTTTCAGAGACGTGAAAGTCAGAGTTACCCACGGTTCTGCCAAATCTTCACCCATCGGAAACTGGAATGGGAGGGAGGATTGTTAGCGGTCCACTTCTCCAGAGAGAATGGTCTGAATTGAGGAGGAAAAGGTCTAGTCAGACCCATTTTCATTAAAGAAAGAGAATCTAGGAGGCCTGAGAGAGCTAATAAAAAGGGCTGTAAAATGCATCGGTAAATGAAAAAAAAATAAAGAAGGTTTGTTTAAGGCATGCGTATTACATATTCTATTGCAGTAAAAGGAAATCATTTACACACACATGAAAACAAACCCCTACCACCTTTGAGGCTGCCAGGTACATTAGAGATATTCCAAAAGGGGACATCAGGAACTGCAGAGAGATGAGGGGAATGAGAGGAGCCAGACTTGGACCTTGCATGGTCTTCCTTTCTGTACTATTTAAATGTTCTAGCCATGAGCATTGTATTGTTTTTCTATTACTGTGTAACAATTTACCACAAATTTAGTGGCTAAAACAACACACATTTATTAACTCAGTTTCTGTGGGTCAAGGGTCTGGATATAGCTTTGCTGGTGCCCGGCTCAGGGTATCACAAGGCTCAGTCAGGGTGTCAGCCGGGTTGCACTCTCATCAGATGCCCAACTGGGGAACGATTCTCCTCCAAGTGCTCTCAGGTTATTGGCAGAATTCTTTTCCCTGCAGCCATAAAAGTCATGGCAGCAGGTGTCTTCAAGGCCAACAAAAGAGTCTTGTATTTCTTATTTTGTATTTTTATTTATTAATTCTCTCCTACACTTCCTTGTTTTTTTCTGCTGTGTGTAAACAGTTTGGCCCATTGCCTTCCGTAAATGACCATCCTCAGTATGTCAGCCACTTCCTCCATATCACAAAATGGTTGCCATGGTTCCAGCTGTCATTTACTGTTTTCATAATTTCTGGTGGAAGAAGACAAACTGTTTCTTCATGTCTCTTTTTAAGGTCAATAAAGCCTAGACAGTCAGCACTCTGTACTTTCCACCCACATGTCCCTCCATGAGCCAGAACGGTCTAGAGCTAGGCAGATGGGCTCATGTAAGAGAACAAACTGAGCCTCCAGCACTTACTACATGACAATGGGCAAGTCCTTTCATCTCTCTGTGACCCAGCTTTCTCGTCTATGAAAGCTGGTAACAATAGCATCCATTTCAGAAAGTTGTTGTGATCATTAAATGAGGTTATGAATGCATTTGAGCCCAGGGAGTTTTTAAGATCCTCACTATGGCGGTCATTGTTGTTGTTATTATTATTACTAGCCTGGGGCAGTGTCTGGCTTAACAAATACTTGAGCTGATGACTGATTGACAGGTGGGAACGCTGACATCTGCGGAACCCAAAGAAAGGAGCCGAGGTGTGGGAGAAGCAGGAGCTGACAAGCGGCTTGCATGGGACCACCCAGCGCGCGGCCTCAGGCCTGGGCCGAGCCTTCGGGAGTGACTGATTCCCTGTCCAGAGTGTGGACCCCGAGCCGGCGGGCCGCCCCCAGTCCGTCTAGGCCCTTTGTTTTCATCTGGCCTGCCCCGTGGCCCTCAAGCGAACACTCCGTGTCATTACCGCGCTTGAGACGCTCAGGTACCAGCTCGTTTGTCAATCAGCACCAAGCCTTTCGGTGGTCAAAGACGCAGAGGTCTTTGTGCAATGACAGCCGTCCTCCCCGCCCAGAGGGCCCCCAGCTGCTCTGTGAGGAGCCGTGAAGGAACAGCTGGCCCTGGGAAAGGGCTGATAACTGGGGCCAACCCTGGTGGCCTGCTCAGCCTGAAGAGGAGCCCAGCCCGGCCCTAGATCCACCTCAAGGGGATTTAAGGATGCAAAACAGGGCCAAGGCCTTGTGAACTGTGGCCCGGGGACTCTGTGTGCAATTGGACTTTCTCTTCACCACTCTAGCTGAATGGCTCTGGAGGAATTAGCCTCTCTGAGCCTCAGTCTCCTCTTCTGAAAACATGAGAGTCATTGCTGAGTCTTTCCAGCCTGCAATTCTACATCCAGTTCTGGGAGAGAACTGGGCAGCCCTAGGAAGCCAGAAGGACACGCAGGTGGCAAGGTGCTAAGAGGGACAGGGTTGAACTGGCTGAGGCTCATTCTCCAGACTTCACCTCCGAGGCACCCTCAGAAGCCGTGTCTGCAGGCGCCTTCCCCACAGGCCAAGGGGAGATGAGGACCAGGGGAGGTGAGGACCAGCATCAGCCACAGTGCAACACGTGAGAGACGGATTTTCTCCTTTAGGTCATTGTATGGGTCTCCTGGGGCTGCTGGGACAGATGAACGCAAACTGGGGGCTTAAACAACAAAAATTTACTTTCTCAAACTTCTGGATGACAGGAATCCAAGGTCAAGGTGTGGGCAGGGCCGTGCTCCCCCTGAGGGCTCGAGGGCAGAGTCCTTCTTTGTCTCTTTCAGCCACTGGTGGCTCCAGGTGTTTCCTGACTTGCAGATGCCTCACCCCAGCCTCTGCCTCCACTCTGCACGGCCTTCTTCTCTGGGTTTCTGGGCCTTAAGTCTCCCTCCCCTGTCTCTTTTAAGGACACGTAGCCATTGGATTTAGGACCCACCCTAAGTCCAGGATGATCTCATCTTGAGATCCTTCACTGAATCACATCTGCCAAGATCCTAGTCTTAAGCGAGGTTCCATTCACAGGTTCCGCGGGTTAAGATGGGGAACATTTTGGGGGCCCCCATCCCACCCTCCGGGGGGGCGATGAAGTGTTTGGAGGCCTGCTCTCACGTGTCCTCTCAGTCCTGGCTTTCGTTTATTCAAAGCTGCTGTTCCTCCTGGGGCTGCCTGGTTACTTTCTAAGCCCCCTGAGCACCACGAGGACCACACTTGCTGCTCAGCTGTCTGTCCCCAGTGGCACACACAGGATTTGGCCCAGGGTTTGTGGGTGTGAGACACATCATTGTCCAATGAGAGAAGGCCCAAATGATTGACCGAACCAAAGTTTAGTGGCAATGGTCTCTGCGTCTCCGGGTACACTCAGTGGCTGGTGGCCACGGCTTTTTGGTGCTTTCTCTTCGTGAACCATTCATTTTTTTGGAGCCTGAAGTCAAGTCCAAATGACCTGACCTGCTGAGGTCTGGAGACCAGGGAAGCAGCCCACCAAGAGAATTTCCTTCTGAAGATGCAGCCCATCCCCAGGGCTCCAATGCCGCTAGGACACAAGGAGGCCAGGAGAGCTGGGAGGAGGGACAAGCCAAGTGGATGGCGCAGAGCTGAGTTCTCAGCATGCAGAGGAGCCCCCAGACACGGATGCCATAAGGTGCAGGGAGAGGCCAGCCCTAAATCCTCATTCAGTTCTGCAGCACACTCCCCACCCTGCTCTGTGCCCCGGAATGTAGCCCGGGATGCTTGTGGCTGGTTCTGCAACGTTGCCAGCTTCCTGTCATTGCCCCTTAAAAGAGAGAAAATTCCTGTTGTTTTAGGATTAAGTAATCAGCATGTCATTTATTTCTCCAAACCGCAAGTTCAGGGCCTGCCGAGGAGCTGACCTTGGCACCAAGAAAATGCTGGGCCTGTGGCTGAGCCCGACCCGACTCTGGGGAAGCTGTTGCTGCCCGAATCCTGGAGGGAGGGCTGGGCTGGCTCCACATTCCCAGGAGCATCCTGTCGCCTCTGTGGACTCTGTTTTCACGTCTGTAAAATTCAAAAGCAACAACAGGCACAAGAAATGCTATACTTGAGAGCTTCCTGTGGGCAGACCCTGCTCAGGGAGCTGACCTGGACTACTGTATTTAAACTTCCTAACAGTCCTATGAGGTAGGTGTTATTATCATTTTATTTCACTCAAATGCAGCAGCAGGGACTTAGAGAGGTTAAGAAACTTGCCCAAGGTCACACAGCCAGCGTGCTGCAGCCTCAGGACTTGAACTCAAAACCTGAACTCTTGTGATTTTTCTCTTACCCAATGACCCACAGGGAAGAGAGAAAGAAGGTTGTGATAATGCCTTGCATTTTAAAAAAATGTCAATCCTTTATTTGAGTAATTAAGGGGTAGTTGTTTCACCTTTGATACGATTTTTAAGCAAACCATCCCACAGTTTTTAGCATATTCAGATATATTTGCAACTATCACCACAGTCAGTTTTAGAACATTTTTGTAACCTCAAAAAAAGGCCCCTATGCTTAGCAATCAGTACCACAGATCTACTTTCTACCTCTGTGGATTTGCCTGTCCTGGACATTTCACATCAGTCAGACAACATGTGGCCTTTTGAGTCCCGCTGTTTTGCCGAGCGTGATGCATTCCAGGTTCAACCATGTGGTAGCATGGATCAGAGCTTCTCTCCTCTTTATGGCCACTGGGATCCTGGGAAGAGAAGATGCACAGTAACCCACTCAGCTGCTGCAGCTGCAGTCACTGCCACCTGGATGCTGTTTGTTACACAGAGTCACCGAGGGAGAGCTCTGGGGCACCAGCTGACTGCCAGGGGGTTGGAAATGTTGGGGAGCCTATAAAACTGTTGACATTTGGCACTTCTCCTTCTCGGGCTGGGCTGGTGCCCCTCCCCTTGAGCCTTGACCAGTCTGGGTAGAAAGGACACTTGCAGCTGCTTTAAGAAGCCTTTAAGAAATCCAACTTCCCTGATGCTGTTGTGCCTACAGAAGTCCAAGCCTATCAGGTAGATAGGCACAGAGTGAGCTTTCGGGCCCCTCCACAGCTGGGTGCAGCCTTGGCCACTCAAGTCTTTCCAACTGAGCCCCAGACATCACAGGGCAGAGAAGAACCAAACTTCCTATCTCTTGTCTAAATTATGAACTCACAAAAGAGGGACATATAGTGATAATAAGTAACCATTTTAAGCATCTGAGCACTGGGGTTATTTGTTACACGGCAACACATGAATGCAAGAGTGAGTGCCACTATCTCTGCTGCAGTCTGCCCTTCTGGTCCCCAAATACTTCTTTCATGCCCTCCTTCCAAGACATATCATACGGTCACTCCCCAAGCTAGATAACTTGAAAGTTCCACCTAAAAGCGATTCCAACCCAAAGCCCAAGATCTCTGGGGGATGTGTGGTGGTCTCTATGACAGAGTTGGACATAGAAGCTCCTGGTGGGGAGTGTCAATTATTGAGACAAGTTGTTTATCTTCCATACACATCCAGTGGGCAGGTGGGAGCACAGTGAAAGAAGAGAAACAGGACACCCCTGGTCACACTCCCATCAGAAAGAGGAAGGAGGAGCACGGGCCTCCGGCCTGTGAACTCGTGAAGTCCAGGGGCAGCCCTGGAGGGGCCGTCCTGGAGTGGGAACTCCACCCTGACCAGGCT
>NW_012098098.1:3507760-3520517 GCF_000951045.1 Mandrillus leucophaeus
CTGACCTCAGGTGATCTGCCCGCTTCGGCTTCCCAAAGTGCTGGGATTACAGGCATGAGCCACCGTGTCTGGCCAAACTCCTCCCTCTTTTTTAGAGGCAGCCAAGAGTGACCAATCACAGCACCCATCCTTTATGTTGTTTCTAACCTCTTTCCCTAGAACTGCAAGATAATCTTGCCGGTCAGCCACCTCCAGAGGGACTGCACTCTTACAAAACATTTTGCCACCTCCTAACACAGGGTGCCACCTCTCTGGCATCTGCCACGCTTCCCTGTCTCCTGCTGCCCGCTGCTGAGCCCACACGGCTTGTTTCCTGTTTCTGTTATAGCAACCGTTTTGACACCAGTCTCTCAAATAGTCTGGATAGACTAGATTGTGTGTACTTTGGGAAGAAATTAAAACCTGAGCCTCTGAGGCTTTACACAACAAAGGTTTATTTCTCACATTACATGTTCAGGGTGCTCTGCTCCAGGTGGTCATTCAGGAACGCAAGCTCTCGGTGGTGTTGCCATCTTGCAGCTGCACCATCTGGAAACCGTGGCTGCCCAGGAAATCACAAGCTGGGGAAGAGTCCGAGGGACCCACTACCCAGGGGTTGTCCTCCTGGGAGCAGCGTGCATTCCTGAGCTCATAGCTCGTTGGCCAGAACTAGTCCCATGAGCCTTCCTAGCAAGGGGCTGGGCTATGCACCGATCGCATGGCTGGAGGGTATCGGTGTCTTTGCCACACTGGGCTCAGATTTAGAAACGGACGCATTTAATGTGGCTTTCCTGTTCTAGGAGGTTTCGGGGAGCAAAGTTTCTACACGACATAGGGCATCTATGTATTAGAGGTAGTTAGATGTGAGGTAGTTAGATGTGAGGAATTTGCTGTTCCTGGAGTCAGCCCGAAAAGTCTAGAATCTGGATTCTGGAAGACTGTACTAGACTAGCCAAGTGTCAGAACACACGCCTCACCAAGAGCTGCCTCTGAAGGAGTCCTAGGGCCTGTGACTTTGTCCCAAGTCAAAGGCATCCGCTCCAGCCAGAGCTCATTGGAAAAGAGCTGGCCACTTGGTTCAAAGCCACCAGCCAGGCCATCAGCTGGCCTGCAAGGTGTCCTAGTCAGAAGGTTCTGCCCACAGGGGTGGTGCTGACTCAGCGCCAGCCAGATCCTGTCTCCGGAGGTGCAGAGTCTGAGACAGAGCGAGAAGGAAAGGTTCGTGGCGGAGGCAGGAGCCCCAGGTCGCATTGGGAGACACAGAGGCAGGGCAGATGCCTCAGGCCATGGCAGAGCAGTCGAGGGGCCGGCGACTTTGGCTGGTGGAGTGGGGACTGGCACCCACGGGGGGTTCCTGAGTGGCTCTCCAGCCCCTGCCTCCCTGAAGCCAGTGGAGGTTCCTGAGTTGGGTGCCATAGGGGCCACCATCTAGCATCACTCAGGACCACCTGATGCTGGGGTGTCAGCCACGTGATGCTCTGTAGCCATGGCCCCCAGATGAAGGCACTGCCTCGTGCTGAGTCACAGCCCCCAGGACCCACCAGGATCCAGGAACTGGGCACAAGGGCCCACTCGCTTTGTCCCTCAGCAGACAGCCTGGAGGGCCATCCCAGGCTCAGAGCTCCCGCAGGGTTGGCTGAGGCTGGTTGTGACCACATTCCAGCCAGCTCCTCCCTCTGCCTGGCCCTGCGTCCCCCACACCCAGTGGTGCTCACCCCTATGTACCCTTCACACATGAACATCCCAGAGGGGACACACCTGGCTTTGCTGCCCCCTCCCTGTGTCCTCCTGAGCCCTGTGCTTCCTGTGTCAGACCTCGACTTCTTGAGGGAACCCAGGAAGGCCCTGATGTTAACAGACACAAGAGCTGAGCTCCCGCTAAGGGAAGAAGGGGACTTCCCCTCTCAGATGGCAGCAGAGCCAGTAGGGGCTTGTTAATTCCTCAACTCAACGTCGCCATGCTTCTGTAGCTCGGTCTGGAGCCACCGTAGCTGCGCTCTTGGCCACAGCCTTCTGTGATGCTCTCATCCACAGCCAAGGACATGATCAGAAGACCCTGCCCAAGATCCCCGGGCCCAGCACCCTGGCTCGCGAGGGCACGTGCCATATAATCCCTGCCCATCCCTCTCACCATTCATCTGCATGCTCACGACCTCCCCTCCAATGGCTCCCCACCTCCGCACATGCTGTTCCTCCTGCTGAAACGCCCTTCACCATGCAGGGGACTCCAACTCCTCTTCCCCTCTTACAGGGCCAACTCAAGCTCCACCCTCCTGCGGCTCCACCTGCAGCCCTGGCCACTCCTGCGCCCTCAGCTCTCATTGCTGTCCTGCCATGGAGCCAGGTGTCCCTCATCTCATTGTTTGAAAACGCTAATTGTTCATGCAGCTTCTCACCACATTCCCAGGACCTGGCAGCATCCCCTAAGAGAGGACCTTACCACAGGCCTGGCAGGGAGCATCCACCCAACAAAGATTTGTTGAACAAATGGGTGGAGAAACAAATGATTCAAGGAATGGATGTCCAATTAAATGCGTGATTAAAGGGATGGTGCTTGAGAGAAAGAGGGAGGGAAAGGGAAGGGAGGATGGAAGGAAGCAAGGAAGGAAAGGAAGAAGGGAGGAAGGCAGGAGTGGGGGAGGGAGACAGAGAGGAAAGGAGGGGCAGAGGGAGAAAGGAGGAAGGGAAAGAAGGAGGGAGAAGAGAGGGCAGGCAGGCTGCTCCTCCATCTTTCTAAATAGGTTATGGTGGTAACCCAGGAGCTATTTTCATAATTCCACAAAACCTAATAGAAATTGTACACAAACCCAAATCAGACTGGCTTAAAGGTCAAGTCTCTCTGCTTTTGGCAATGGCTCTGCTTGTTATCTCATGCTCTGATTGGCTGCCGTAAGTGTGTGGTGTGATGAGTAAAGAATGAGGAAGTTGTTATCATTTGGTAGCCAAAAAAAAAAAAAAAAAGTTTCAAAACTTAAGATCCAAGGGGGTGTCGTCACAAGGGGGTCAATGTTGAGAGCTTCTGATCCAGGAAATTGCCACGGATATAAAAGCAGACTGATCTGTTATTCATAGCTTTTTAAACCAAGGGTAGCAATTTTTTAAGTGACCCAAATAAAATAGTATAGAATTAACTTGCTTGTTTCTGTGCTAGTAGTTTGTGTTATTTAGGATTGGCTTTAGAGTGAGATGGGTAAGACCCAGTTGCAGGCCATAGGGTCACTGTCTCTGTGGACCCAGCGGGGAGCGTGGGAAAGGCTGGGCCTGCAGAGCTGGGTGCATAGCTGGACTCAGCCCTCCAAGGAGCTATAATTGCTCAACGGTGCCTGAGCATGTGAGAGACCATTGAGGGATGGGACCTTGAGGTCATCCAGCTAACTCTCTCCTCTCTGCATTAATCTTCTCCACAGCACCCCCAAAGGTGCTTGAATGCTTCCCCTGATGGGGAACTCACTACATGTGTGGGCGGCTATTGCACTGTCCTGACTGCTAGAATCGGGGGAGGTCTTATGTTTGCTGAGAGCACATCTCTATGTCCACTGTTTTATGGACCTTGTCTCATTCCATCTTCCCAGCGGTCTTGTAGGTCTGTCTTGCTGCCAAGTTACTTTAAAAAAACTTTTAAGTTCAGGGGTACATGTGCAGGTTTGTAATATAGGTAAACATGTGTCATGGGGGTTTGTTGAATAGATTATTTCGTCGCCCAGGTACTAAGCCTATTATGCAGTAGGTTATTTTTCCTGATCCTCTCCCTCCTCCCACCCTCCACCCTCTGACAGGCCCCAGTGTGTGCTGTTCCCCCTGTGTGTCCATGTGTTCTCATCATGTGTTCTTGTCACTTATCAATGAGAACTTATGGTATTTGGTTTTCTGTTCCTGTTTTATAGATGGGGAGACCGAGGCCCACTGAAGTCACATGACTGCCTTTGCCGAGGGAGCCAAGTCCAAGCCGGGATGGATGCTGCTGCAGAGAACCAGTCCTGGTCCTCCCCTGCCCCGGCGGCTCCCTGCGCTGCAGTCTGCTCCAACCCATCCCTGGCCTGGGTCCCCAGGATGCAGCTCACGCGCTTCCCATGAGAGGAGCCCGCAGAGCCCGGGGCCTGGGCTTCCTCCCTGTGATTTCCTGGCTGTGTCTGCACCCTCAGGAGCCTGGCATCCTTTATGCAGGGAGGAGGGGAGGGCAGCCTCTGTACGCTCGCTCCGGGGCCTCTTTGGTCTGGCCTCTTTATCAGGCTAAACATCAGCTATGAGCAAGTGGTTCTCTGCTTGAATGAGGCCTAAGATGTCCCATTAGAGCCACTTTCATCAAAAGTGAACTTGAGTTTTGTTTCTTTTGTTTTGTTTGAGTGCACTGGGGGTAAAGGGGTCCATGCGTGGGTGCCTGGCGGGGTAAACATGACTTTACTTAATTCCCTGTGAAAATGCTCTGTTCCCTAATGATGCAGATCATGGATTATTTTGGACACTTGCAGGTGTGTAAAAAAAAAAAAAAATTCCAGTCCATTGCTGCCTTCTAACCCCTCAACACTCAATGTGTGGGTGGGTTCCAGGACCCCCTTGCACATAAAAATCTACAGATGCTGAGACCCTGATATCAAATGGTGCAATATTCACATATAACTGGGCACTTCCATGTACTTTAAATCTCCAGATGGCTTATAATGCCTAATACAATGTAAATGCTACATACAGAGTTCTTACACTCTATTGTTTTTTATTTGTATTATTTTTATTATTGCATTATTATCTTTTGTTGCTTTTTCAAAATATTTTAGATCCGCAGTAGGTTGAATCAACAGATGTGGAACCCACAGATGCACAGGGTTGACTGTACAGCTGAGAAAAAACAGCAAGTTCCAGGCCAGGGGCACGATCCTATTAACAACAACTATATACACAGGTACAAATACAGCCTCACTCTCGCACTTGTGCATCTGTGCACAGGAAAGATATGGAAATAGTTTTTACCAAAATGCCAGTGATGGTTGCGACAATCCAGTGAGATCATGGGCCCTTTTGGTTTTCGTCTTTCATCTTTGTATACCCTTATTCACATTCAGTGAAAAAAAAATAGGGTAGAAGTGAATAATAAATTTCCTAATTGCTGAATCCAGCCACAGTGCAGGGAAACCAGAGAAAAGGGAAACCTGTTAAACTTACACAAATTGATTAAAAACAGCCACATCGATTTTAAAAAGATAAGGCCTCTTCCTACGTCACAGCTCCAGAACTGGGAGTTCAGGGAATGACCATGTTTCATGAAGAGCAGTAGAGAGTCACTTGTAGGGAGGGCTGAAGGCCCTGCAACGTCACCTGCAGCCTGGAGGCAGGAATGGGTGCATCAGCCTCTCGTCCCCACAAAGAACAGAGGAGGTGCCCAGTGAGTGTCTAATAATTGAAGGTAAGTGATGCATCTTAAACCAACACAGTCTTCAACACTGCACAGCTCACAGACAGACGCATCACATCCAGAGGAGGGTGGCAGTGCCAACCCAGTGAGCCCATGGCCAGCAAGGTATGAGATGCCAACGTGGCCCCAGGCCCTGGCTGGGGGCTTGGATTAGGGGGATCTCAGGGAGCAGGGCTGTGCCTCTTAGAAGTCACGCACAGCTAGGTCTCAACCCCACCTGACCACTTACTTCCACCAGGTGTCTGACCTTGATCTTGAACAGGACTGGCCAGCATCTGAGACCTCGACCCAGCAAACAGCTTGAGAAAACATCAGAGGTGTTACTTCAGTGAGCAGCACCACTCTCAGCCCTAAACAGGAAAACAAGGAAGAAACATGCTTGGGGCGCCTCCTGGGATGTCACAGCACCCAGAGACGGAGGTTCTGGCTTCATCTTCACACAACTAGAGCCCCTTGTTTCGGCTCCATTTTATAAACAAGGAAACCAAAGCTTAGAAGGTGAAATTACTTTTCCAAGTTAGAATAATCAGACAGGTTTCCTGAGGCCTCTGGGCACCCGTAATAAGAATTTATTGATCAAAATTGAATGAATGAATGAATGAATGAATGAATGAATGAATGCATTAATGATAAAGCCCAAAACAAACCAAGAAAAGGTAACAACTAGAAGAAAAAGACATAATGTGAAAAGTTAATTGATTATAATCTATGGTACTGTACATTAGGTTGTATAACTTTTACTTCACAAAAACTTATTTTTGATTCCTAACAAATAAAAAATGCTAACACATATGGTAATAATATTCTATAATAACATTTTACTTGTTATTAATAAAAATATTAAGATATTTTCATTAAATATTAACACAGACACACAGAAATCGCTTCCTGGCTTAACACACACTTGGCTGAATTCCTTGGTCCACGTATCACCCTGAATCTGAAACATCCTTTCTGCACCAGCCATTGACCCAGGAATTAAAACAGAGCATTGAACCTCACTAACAAGTGTGTGTTTACAGTTTCTTCACCCAAAAAGTATTTCCACTTATCAAGAGATGGCATTTCCTCCAGGGACGTAAGCATCCTGTGTGAGGCGAGAGTGACTCAGAGGGAGGGCCCGGGGAACAGCTCCCAGCAGCATATGTGTAGTGACTGTGTGAGTGGCCTGTGGCCGCCACAACAGTGACCACAAACTGGGCAGCAAAAGAGGAGAGAAATGTATTCCTCCCAGTTCTGGGGGCCAGAAGTCTGAAGTCAAGGCCTCCGCAGAGCCCTGCGCCCTCTGAAGCCTCCAGCGGGGATCCTTCCTGCCTCTTCCAGGTCCTGGTGGCCCCAGGCGTTCCTTGGCTTGTGGCTGCATCACTCTCATCTCTGCCTCCGTTTTCACGTGGCCTCTCCTCTATGTGTGTCTGCGTCTTCTCTTCTGCCTCTTATAAGGACACCTGTCATTGGCTTTACAACCCACCCTAAGTTCAAGATGACCTCATCTCAAGATCCTCATCTTAATTTTGTCTGTGAAGACTCTAGTTCCAAATAAGTTCATATTCACGCAGTCTGGAAGATTAGAATGTGGACACATCTTTTTCAGGGACATAATTCACCCCACTGCAGTGACCGCAACCGGTCAGACTCGTTCACCCACTTCAGTGACCACAGATGGATCAGACTCATTCACTCACTGCAGTGGCCACAAGCAGGTCAGACTTGTTCACCCACTGCAGTGACCACAGCTGGATCAGACTTGTTCCCTGTAAAGGGGATTTCTCATGAGACGGAGTCACACGAGGGCAGACACTTGGTTATCCTCGCCCTGGTAGCTTCAGCATCTGTGCTGCATGTGGTAGGGGCTTGATCGCTCTGAACAAGCACACCAGTGAGTAAATGAACGAGCGGCCTCACGGAGCAGCGATGGTGACTTTCTGATGAAGACCAGGTTTTCAGATGGCCGGAGGCCTTGGCTTTGAGGTGTCGGTGGGTGCCATGGTTTATATGGCACTGGTTTTAGCCAAGTGCCCACTGGGCCATGCCATATCATTTAAAGGGTGCTATAGAATCCCAGAGTTATTGAGTAGGAAGGAAGCATGGACACTCCTCAGTCCAACTTCCTCACCTGGAAGATGAGAAAACTGAAGCCAGAGAGGAGGAAGGATTCACCCAGGTCCCCCAGAGTCAGCAGCTAAAGAGAGTAGAGAATCCAGGAGCCAGTGCTCCATTGAGACCCAGCACCCTTCATCATCGTCTGCATCGTCCTAATCTCAGCCACGACTCCCAGGGAGTTGGACTTTTCCTGTTCGACACTGTGTTCAGCATCTCACATACATCAATTCATTTAATCCTCTCAACAACCCAGTGCTGTACATAGAATCTTTATCCCCATTCTACAAGTGGCACAACTGAGGTCCTCAGATAATTTCCCAAAGGTCTGACAGCTAGAAAATCATGTAATCTGATGCCTGTGCCAGTGCTCCAAGCCAGAGGTAGGCAAAACCGTAGCTTGCAGGACAAATCTGGCCCATCACCTGTGACCATAGCCAGAGTCTGCCACAAAAACAGGAGAATTCTCTGAGAACACATCCAGTTTAATTAGAGTACAGTCACACCCTTTATTCAAAGCGTCATCTCCGGCTTCTTTCCTGCTACAGTGGCAAAGCTGAGTAATTGGGAGAGACGGTAGGACCTGAACAGCCTAAAATACTTGTCATCTGGTCCTTCATGTAAACGTCTCCTGAACTCTGCTCTATGCTGCTGATACTGTATCATCTGTTCTAGTCACTGTATGTAGTACCATTTATATCAAACATTTAAGGGCTTTGTATCTATAATTCGAGAAATTTTTACATTTGAGTCTCAAATGAAACCCACCAACAATTAATTTACAAGGAAGCAGGTACTTCTTGAACATGACGGCCTTCCCCACTGTGTTTCTATTTTCACAGGGATGTTTTCAGACTGGATGATCCCGAAAGTGACCCCATTAGAAGAAGAAGGAAAAAAAAAAAAAAAAGAAAGAAACAACCCTCGCCCCTGCAACCTCTTAAACAGCCCACAGCATTGGAATCGGAAGGTCGTTCATGCTGATTTTCTACGTGTCGGGAATTTCATGCCAAAAAGCGACTCTTCTACATTAATAACGCATCTCCCCATCCATGACAGGAAATAACATTACAAAAGCCGGAAAGGACATCAAACACGCTGGCTTGGCAGCCACATGTATATGTGAAATTACTGTCAGAGTTCAAAGGCAGGGCTGAGACGTGGAGGGTGCCATGCGGCGGCGTTACCCCATGATGCTTTGGCCTCGTGGGAATAAGCACAGTGGCAGGTTACTGTGACCTGGCCATTGGCTTCCTGATGCCCACATTGATTCTGGCACGTGGGACTGCAGGGCTGGGATTGGAGCTCCCCACACATCCTACCCCAGCTCAAGAGGCTCACACGTAAAGCAACCTTTCCAGGTTTGGGCAGCCTGGACCAGTGCCTGCACCCAGGGCTGGCCCACGCTGCAGAGCTGGCTCTCACGGAGCACTGCACTAAGCATTAAAGCCTTGCCTCCAGACTCTTACACAGCCTTGAGAAGTAGGAGCTGTCACGCCCCCTAATTTATGGATGGGGAATTGAAGATGAATTGAGGTTACTTGATGTACCCATTGCATGGAGTAAGTGGAGGAACCAAGGTTCAAGCCCAAAGATTCCATCACTCACAACCCCCAGGCTTCACTGCTTCAATGTGGAAGCTTCTTTGAGAGATGCAGCCAGCCACACTCAGGCAAGGTTGGACCTGAAGGTGTGAAGAGCTCACCTTTCTGGATAAGGCAAGTCACTGACCCCCTTTTGGAGATGGAGTTTGCATCAACCTTCATGGCAAGAGGGATCATGACATGAATGAGAGGGCAGCAATTTGACCAAAGGCTCTTCTAACTAGACAGGTAACTTGGCTCATCATCCTGACTCATTAAACTGCCTGGTGAGCTCCTATGCATTCTTCAAAACCCAGTTTAAACATTCCTTTCACCATGAAGATTTCCTTGCCCCATAAAAAGTCAATCAACGCTTTCTTTGTGCCCCTGCAGTGTATGTGTTGTGAATGCTTCTGTCTTGACACAGACTGCTTTGCCTTGAATGTATGTGGCTCGCTCTCTGTCTAGTACTTTCATGAAAGACAGGAATTGTGCTCAGTGTGCCTGTGGACACCAGCTTGGATGAACAGGAGCAATGCTAGTAACACCCAGCACTAGTTAATCACGTACTGTGTGCTGGGCACTCCTCTAACGGGGTCATGTGCACTTATCCTTAAAACACCGTAGGAGGCTGGTGTGATTATTATTTCCAATGGCCAAGTGTGTAGGCTCTGAAGCCAGGCCACCTGGGTTTGAATCCTGGCTCTGCCTGTGACCTTGAGTGAGTTACTCAGCCTCTCCGTGTCTCGGGATTCTCAGCGACATGGGGATAATCACAGCAGTCACCCAGTGAGGGCTGGAGCCAACTCCAGCAAGAGCGAACTATTAAAGCTTAAAGGATTTTGCCATCATTAAACATGACGTTGTGCACACTTAGAGTGGAATAAACTCTATTAAAAACAAACGTAATAAACACTCAAAAGTCATCACTTCCTAATGATTTCCCCACATTTTACTTTCCTCTCTGCCCTTAAGGATACTCATGTTTATTGACTCACTTTGGTGGAAACACTCAATAATGATGAGCTTGCACACTGCTTCCCAACTGTATGTTCAGTGGCCTCACACCGGTTGAAATCAGACAGAAAGAGGGGATTTACACCATGGAGACTGGCAAGTGCTACAACCCATGGTTCCTTTAACCTTGGAAAGCCGCTTGGTAAGCATTCCCCAGCACACCAGTGTAACTACCTCATAGCAAGCACACAGTAAGCTGTCAATATGCATTAGCTACTATTGCTGTTACTACAGAGAAGACAGAGGTTAAATCACTAGCCCAGGTTATGAAAGATCCAGGTATGACCCCAGACATGGCAGCTCCAAATCTGGTCCCTTAACCAGCTCGAACTCAAGGCAGACCACAGAGCAGTGGCCAAGAAATGTATTCGGTTGAATAAACAAACATTAAATTAGTAGATCTCAAATCTGCTGGCCGCAGAAGTGCCTGGGGAGCTTTGTTTGGACACAGATTCCCACAGCATCCCTTGTGATAGGCTCCAGAGTGTGCCTTATAGTGAGTGCGTCGGGTTCTGATTCTGTCCCTCCCCGTACCCCAGCCCCATCCCCGTCCTGCTCGTCACCTGCTCGTGCCCCATCTTCCATATCTGCCTTCCTGCATCCCTGCGGGGGTGAGTGGGGAACTGTGAGGTGGGGAATCACATAGGGCAGGGCCCCCTCTGTGCACAGGCCTTAACCAAGAGAGGGCTTGAAGACTGGACACTGTTGCAAGCAAATCAGAAGAACTGCCTCCTCCAGCAGACAGTGACCGTGGTGCACAGGGAGCCAAGAGAGGCCACAGCTTACCTGGGCTCAGAGGCCTGCATGTATCTGTGTCCATGGTAACAGAAAACAGGCTGTGATCGTACACTGCACTTGCAAATTCACAAAATGCTGCCACATTCCTTCTCCTTTCATCTTACGATAACCCCATGAGATCAGCAATGGATGCATAAAAATAATCCCCCGTTTACAGATGAGGAAACATGTGACTCATACAGCTCAGAGCTGCTCATGCCTGGAGCCTCAGGCTTCAAAGCAGTGTTTTTCCTTCAAAAGTGGGTGTGAGGGAGAGAAGTGGAGAAGATGGGGGCCGGAGTCCCAGAAAGTCAACGTTTATGCATTATGTTGGCTCTGCCACTCACTAGCTGTGTGACCCTGGAAAACCTTCTTACTCTCTCTGTGCCTTAGGTTTGCACCTTTGAAAACCCTAAGAAAATGATTGGCAGTCTCCTCTTATGGTTGTGGTGAATTCATAGATGTAAAAACGCCTTTTAGAATGTTGCACTGAGTGGGGTTCAATAATGGAATAAACAGGAACCACAGCAACAGCTGTAATGATATTGTTGCCTTTATATATCTTGTGGCATTTCTGGGTTATTTTCTTTTAAAGGCAGGCTATTGATCTATCTGGAGTAAGTGAAGGATACGAAGATAGGAAGCCAAGGAGCTCTGGACTGGAAGTTGGGGACCATGGATTGAAGACCTCATCCAGTCAACATTTATTTCCTGGACACATACGATGTGTCCGGTCCTCTGAAGGTCCCCTCTGACTCCGTGGCTGCATGGAGCAATAGCTCTATGGGTCTACATCTGCAACTGATGGGCTCACGGCCTTGCTCTAGTCCCTTATCTCTCTGTATCTGTCATCCCATCTGTAAAATAGAATGAGTCAGAAAATAAACCCCATAAAGTATTTGTGAGCCTGGAGTTTTTAAATAAGATTTTGTCTATAAGGTGTTTTAGTCTGGGGCAGCAGCTTTCAACCCTGGCTATACATTAGAATGACCTGGGATGCTTTTTTAAAAGTGCCACTGCATAGGTCTCACCTCAGAGCAACTGAATTAGAATTGGAATTTCTGGAGGACAGAAGAAAGACATTGGTTATTTTTTAAAGCTCCTTGGGTGATTGATTCTAATGTGTAGCCAAGGGCAAGAGCCTGGGCACTAGGGCCTGCTGCAAAGGGTTCCATAAACCCATCCATTCATTCATTTTCTCATGAGACAACCTTTCTGGTACAGTATGTCAGGCACTGCTTTAGTTATTAAACAAAACAAAGCCCCTACCTTTGGGGGGTTGCACTTGGTGGGGAGGCAGTCAATAAATACACAAATGGATGTGGGATATAATGTGAGCTAGGAACACAAGCAATGAAGAAGTGAAAAGGAGGATGGGGGCTGCTGAGGGAAAGGGGGGCTGCCAATTGTATGGAGTGGCCAATTACTACATCATCATCACCATCATCACCATTACCATCATCCCTATCATCATCATCCACATGGTCATCTCCATCATCATCATTATAATAGACCTGAAGGAAGCAAGTAAAGGAGCCAGGAGGGGATATAGGGAAAGAGCATCCCAGGAAGGAGGAAGAAAAGGGCCAAATGGTGGTTGTTATGTCATTATTGTTTTTGTCATCATCATTATCATCACCATAATCCCCATCACCATCCCCATCACCATCATCATCATCATCATTATCACCATCATCCCCATCACCATCATCCCCATCACCATCATCACCATCACCATCACCATTATCATCACCATCACCATCACCATCATCACCATCATCACCATTATCACCACTATCACTATCATTAGCACCATCCCATTATCATGACCATCATCATCATCATCACTGCCATCACCATCATCATTACCATCACCATCATCACCATCACCATCATT
>NW_012098098.1:3520567-3522234 GCF_000951045.1 Mandrillus leucophaeus
ATCATTAGCACCATCCCATTATCATGACCATCATCATCATCATCACTGCCATCACCATCATCATTACCATCACCATCATCACCATCACCATCATTAGCACCATCCCATTATCATGACCATCACCATCATCATCATGGCCATCGCCATCATCACCGTCATCATCATCACCATCATCCCTATTATCATCATCATCCCCAAGATCATCACCACTACCATCATCATCACTATCATCACTATCACCATCATCATCATTACCATCATCACCATCATCACCATCATCCCTGTTATCATCATCATCCCCATGATCATCACCACTACCGTCATCATCACTATCATCACCATCACCATCACCATTACCATCATCATCACCATCATCACCATCACCATCACCATTGCTGTCATTATCACCATCATCACCACCATCATCATCACCATCATCACCATCACCATTACCATCATCACCATCATCACCATCACCATCACCACTACCATCATCATCACCATCATCCCCATCATCATCATTACCATGATCACCACCATCACCATCACCATTACCATAATCCCTACCATCATCATCCCCATGATCATCACCATCACCATCATTATCATTGTTGCCTTTTTTGTCATCATCATCCTCGTCCATCCTTTACGTGACCTCCTTAATCTCTGGCAACCCAGTTCCTAATCTGTGAAAACCTTTCAATAAAGTATACTTTATGCTAGAGTTGCTGAATCATCAGAGACCTGAGGCATTGACTCATAGGGCAAGAACAAACTCAAAATATCTTTGAAATCTTTTTTTCACTCTTAAGAAACATGAACATATGTACCATATTTTATAATACCTTCATGCTTGTGTTCATGTTTGTTTACTTTCCATTGAGTCGAACTGACATTTTCAGGAAGAGAGCATGGCATTAGAAGCCATGTTATGAAGACTGTGGATTCTGGAGTTGAATGGTATTGGTTTTGAGCCCTGGCTTTGCCATTCACTGGTTGAGTGATCCTGATAAATACTTAAAACTTCTTGAACCTCAGTTTTCTCACCACTAAAAGAGGGTGATCATTACAGCCATGTTAGAGAATATCTGTGGGGATTAAATGAGATCATGCATTTAAAACACTATAAATAATGTCCAGTACTTGGCCAGGCGCGGTGGCTCACGCCTGTAATCCCAGCACTTTGGGAGACCGAGGCAGGTGGATCACAAGGTTAGGAGATCGAGATCATCCTGGCTAACACGGTGAAAACCCATACCTACTAAAAATACAAAAAAGTAGCTGGGTGTGGTGATGGGCACCTGTAGTCCCAGCTACTCAAGGCAGGAGAATGGCGTGAACCTGGGAGGCGGAGCTTGCAGTGAGCTGGGAACATACTACCGCACTCCAGCCTGGGCAACAGAGCAAGACTCCGTCTCAAAAATAATAATAATAAACAAAATGAAATAAATGAAAGATAAAAATAAAAATAGTGTCCAGTACTCAAGATATGCTCAGAAAACATTAACTCTTGTGACTTGTATCAATGTTTTCTTTTTTATTTATGTAGGCTTTACTAGTCTAATATGTATCTCATATATATCTCATATTTTATATATGATATATACATCATATATGATATATCTTCAGGGAGAAGAAGAAAATGCAACATAAATTAGGGAGATTAG
>NW_012098098.1:3522284-3615411 GCF_000951045.1 Mandrillus leucophaeus
TATATATATATATATATATATATATATATCAGCAAATTATTTTCATGAAAGTCATTGACAGTTTCCAGGGAATTCTGACATATAAGAATAAAAACCCATTCTCAGCAATGGGGCAGACTTGGCTTTGTGTCTTCTTTTAGCCATTGTCCTTCCTGAGACAAGGAATTCTAACACAAGTGGTTTATTTGGGAGGAGATGCCAGGAAACATCTGTAAGGGAGCAGGGAGATGAGACAGGGAAGACGGCCAACAAAGAGATCCGTACCAAGGCATTTACCATTTTGGGCAACTGGAGCTCAACCCTGCTGGGGGCTTCTATGAAACCTTGGAAAGGATGCCTCAGCGTTGTTTTATCTGAAGCAAGGGAGCTGAGATATTTATGCTCCCAGGGACTTAAATCCCTGGCATGATGGTCTGCCAAGCATGTGGGGCAGAGCAGGCTCCAGCCACCAGAGAAAACTTCCAGCTGGGAGATCTGGGTGCTGAGAGTGGTGAGGGCTGGGGAACAAGAGCTGCCCCACAGGGTCTGTTTCCATATATAAACCTCAATTTCCCTCTCTGTAAAATGGGAATATTTAGAGCACCTAACTCATGATATTTGGGGTGATAAAAAACAGATTATGATTATAAAGCACAATAAATGCTAGCTGTCATAGCTACCACTGTGTTTATCCCTTGGACTTCTTGTAACCTCTGCCGTGGAACTGGATGTCCTAAAGGTCGAAGAGTCTATGTTGAGGTCAGATATGGTATAACGAAGAGCAATGTCTTCTCAGTCAAGCAGGGCTGGGTTCAAGTGTCAGCTCTACCTCCAACTGGGGAACCTGGACCAGTGAGTCAAGCTCTCCTAACATCAGTTTCCTCTTTTGTAAAATAAAGTTGATAGAACCACTTCTTAGCGTTATTGGGAGAGCTGAAAGAGATGCTGCATCAAATAATCTTGAACAGTGTCTCTTCAAGCTTGGAGAGATGATAAAAATTAATGTTTTCCTAAATTCTCCTTCCTTGGTTAACCACTCGGCTATGAAGATTTTATTGGCTGGGATGAAGAAGGAGGACTAAGAAAAGAAGAGTCAGAGAGAGGAGAACAGGAGGAAGATAAAATGTAGACACACACTCACATGCACACACACAAAGACACACACACACTCACACAGGCAAAGGCCAACTGAAGGGACGCCGTCAGCGTATAAACAAAAGGTGGGGGGTAGCCCCGATCCTCTCCCCTGACAGCCAGTGGCGGCAGTGATGAATTTGTGAAGTTATCTAATTTTCCACTGTTTTAATTAGAGACTTGGGCTCTGAGGCCTCGCAGCTGGCTTCTTTGTGCTGTGTTCTGTTGCCTGACAGAGAAAAATGTCTCCTGTAACGTCAGCCAAGCTCTCCGCCAGACCTGAGCAAGCGAAACTTCTGGGATTCATAAACTTGTGGTTTCTGGGTAGAGTGGCGTTTAAACCAGGCCTCAGTGGGGAGAGGGCGACATGGCCAGCTCTTCTCCCCAGTGAATCCTCGGAACCAAGGTTGGGGGCCACCATCATCGAAGGGGTGCAGCGGAAAAGGCACGGCCCAGAAAGCCCCCTGAGGATTGTTCTGAGGGTCCTTGGTCCTAGTCCATGTGAAATGGAGTCTCCCTGTGCCGTGTAATTGAGCCCAGCTTAGAAAGGCCAGCGCTCTACTTCTCCGAGACAATGCCTTTGATTGCAGAGTGTGTGATCTGAGCAATTTAATTTATCGCTCATCTTTTGCCAAGTGATCTTTTACAATGCTGCATTTAATGATTCTACAGCTGGGGCAGAGGCTCTCCTCACCCTCCCAGCTCTCTGGCTGCTGTCTTCCTGTGACTCACTTTAACAGGAGGCGGGTCAGGAGGTGGAGGAGGAGAGAGGGGTGCATACCTAGTCAGGCATACCTAGATTCCTGTCTTGCTTCTGCCGTGGCCGGTAGGCACGGACTGGGAAGAGTTCCATCCTTGAGCCTGTTTTCTCCTCTGCAGAGTGGCAATCACACAAATATTGATTGGATAAGGAAGATGCAGGGATTGGATGAGATCATGAGTAGCAGAGAGGAAAGGAAATTGCTAACTTAGAAAACAAAATGGCCCCTGTGAGATTCAAATAGGCTTTGGGGAGGAAAATGCTCTAGCTGTGTTACCGATGCTTCAGACGGGTCGGGTGCAGCGGCTCACGCCTGTAATCTCAGCACTTCGGGAGGCCAAGGCAGGCAGATCACCTGATGTCAGGAGTTCAAGACCAGCCTGGCCAACATGGTGAAATCCCACCTCTACTAAAATATAATAAGTAGCTGGGTATGGTGGCGGGTGCCTGTAATCCCAGCTACTCGGGAGGCTATGGCAGGAGAATTGCTTGAACCCCGGTGGGGGGGAGGTTTCAGTGAGCCGCAATTGCACCACCGAACTCCAGCCTGGATGAAAAAGTGAGACTCTGTCTCAAAAAGGAAAAGAAAAAAAAAATCTTCATATGTAGCATTGCTGAGAGCACCCCTGAGGCATAAGAGAACCCACTTTTTTCATGGTGGACACAAACTCTCTGGACTCTGCACAGTTGTCCAAAAGGAACCATCAGGCATCGTCCTCTCACCTCGAAGCATTCTGTCACATAGTGGAGGCCAGTCTTCCTATCTCCATCTCAGGGAAGAAATGATGCTTCATACTACACGCTGTACATGTAGTGGACACCCAAAATATGGTTGTGGTTGGCTGGTTCCATGACAGTAGAGAAAATTATCATGGAACCATGCCCACAACAGGTGGAAGAAAGATGGGTGTGGTTTGGTCTCTTTGTTGGCTGAAAAAGGAGCCACCCCCAAATAAATGAGCTTTGGGAGTCCCTGAAAGATACCTATGATAGATTGATTTCTCTTTTTTTTTTTTTGAGTTGGAGTCTTGCTCAGTCACCCAGGCTGGAGTGCAGTGGCGTGATCTTGGCTCATGCAAGCTCCGCCTCCTGGGTTCACGCCATTCTCCTGCCTCAGCTTCCCGAGTAGCTGGGACTACATGCGCCCAGTACCACTCCTGGCTATTTTTTTTTTTTTGTATTTTTAGTAGAGATGGGGTTTCACCATGTCAGTCAGGATAGTCTTGGTCTCCTGACCTCATGATCCACCCGCCTCAGCTTCCCAAAGTGCTGGGATTACAGGTGTGAGCCACCGTGCCTGGCCGATAGATTGATTTCTTGACGTGAAAATAACTTAGCTTAGAATCACACACACAGTAAACTTTCAAAATATGAATCAATTGCCTACTTTCTTATTAAAAAAAAAATCTTAACCCACCTTGTGTACATCGTAAATGCTCAAATGACGATCAAAGTTGTGCATTTTTTGATCACATAAAATTGATTTTGACTTCTGCCCCTGGCTAAAATGGATTAACAGGTGTCACAATGATCCTCCCACCTGAAACATATATTTTTAAAATAAATAAAATACATGAAACTACAGGTTTCAAGACATTGGATATCAGGCAGTGAAGGATGATTATCTGATAACTAGGAAACAAATGAGCTTAAAAGCACTGAATAGAACAAGCTGCTTCCAAGTAGCTTCACTGTGTCCTTCACCAAAACTCAAGAACAGTTATAGAAATACAGAAATGTCCAGCACCCAATAAGGTAACAGTCACAGTATCTGGTATCGAATCCAAGATTATTAGGTAGGCAAAAAAGCAGGAAAATATAATCCATAATGAGAAATCACCAATCAAAAATAACCAGAAATACTATAGATAATAGAAGTAGTAGATAAAGACATTAATAGTTATTATAACTGTGTTCACAAAGTTAGGGAAAGATTGAATAAATAGAGATGTGCAATTTTTAAAAAAAGACTCCAAACAAGAGGGTATGTTGACTCATGCCTATAATCCCAGCACTTTGGGGGGCCAAGGTGGGAGAATTGCTTGAAGTCAGGAGTTTGAGACCAGCCTGGGCAACATAGTAAGATCCCATCTCTATTTAAAAAAATACAAAAATTAGTTGAGCATGGCAGTGCATGCCTGTAGTCAAAGCTACTCAGGAGGCTAAGGCTAAAGGATTGCTTAAACCCAGGAGATTGAGGCTGCTGTAAGCCAATATCATGCCACTACACTACAGCTTGGGTGATAGAGCAAGATACCTTCTCAAAAGAAAAAAGAAAAAGACCTCAATCAAACTCTTCAAGACAAAAAGTAACAATGTCTAGGAAGAAAAATACACTGAATGGGATTAATAATAGATTAGACACTGCAGAATAAAAGATTGGGGAAAGTGAAGCCGTAACAACAGAAACTATCCAAAATGAAACACAGAGAGAATAAAGACTGGAAAAAACGATGTGTACAGCATCAAAAAGTCACGGAACAATTTCAGTTGGTCCAATATATGTATGTAACTGGAAGCCCCAAAGGAAGACGAGGAAGGAATAGGAAAAATATTTGAAAAACAATGACTGAAATGTTTCCAAATCTGATAAAAACTATATACCAATATCACCACAAGCTCCAAGCAAAAGAAATATGAAGCAAACCACACCACGACACATCATAACCAAATTGTTTAAAACCAAAAACAAAGAGAAAACCTTTAAAAATTACAGACAGTAGATAAAGATGACAGCAAACTTATTATCAAAACAATGTAAACTAGAAGACGGTGGAGCAATAACTTTAAAGTATTGAAAGAAAACATAACTTTCAACCTAGAGTTTTATACTCAGTGAAAATATCTTTCAAAAGCAAAAGTGAAATGAAGAATTTTTCACATACAAAAACTGGAAGAATTCATCATCAGCAAACTCACTATAAGAAATATTAAAAGAAGTCTTTCAGGCTAAAAGAAAATAGCAGATGGAAGTTTGGATCTATACAAACGAATGAAGAATACCAGATAAAAATAAAAGACATCTTTTTTGTAATTTATATCTCTTTAAAAGATAAGTGATGGTTTAAAGCAAAATAATAACTATGTATCTTGGGGCTGGTAATATATGAAGTAAAATGCACAACCACAATAGCAAAAAGGCAAAGAGAGAACAGATGAGGATGTACTGTTGTAAAGTACTCATATGTGAAGTAATATAATGTCCCTTGTAGGTAGATGGACATAAGTTAAAGATCTATATCTCAAACCCCAAAGCAACAACTAAAATACAAAATAAGAGCTATAGCTAATAATCCAACAAAAAGAAAGAAAATGGAATTGTAATATACATGTTCATCAAAAAGAAGATAGATAAGAGGAAACATAAAATGAAGGACAGACGGAACAAATAGAAAACAAATAGCAAGATGGTATATTTAAATCCAATCATATCAATAATCACATTACATGTAAATGGTCTAAACTCAATTAAAAGGCTGAGATTGTCAGATTGAATAAAAAAGCAAAACCCAACTACATTCTGCTTATGTGAAATACACTTTAAATGTAAAGATACAAACAGGTTAAATGTTCAAGGAAAAGGAGCGATAAACTATGAAAACACTTATCAAAAGAAAGCTGGATTGGCAAATGTGTGGATTTATTTAAGGGTTGTTGAACTCTGAAAATGAGAAAGACAATCATGGGAGACCAGAGAGACAGAGTGAGCCCTGACATATGGAAAAGCATATTTTAGCAACTGTATCCTTGAGGCCTGAAAGATTAAAAATACGACCTAACCTTGCTTTTGTAGATATGGTGCTCTTCAGAGAGCAGGGAATGTTTAAAATACGAGGATTTGGCTCAAGGATGTCTCTTGCAGTGCCTCTGAATTGTCTGCCAGCTTCTTGCACACTTCAGATGCTCAGAGATGCAGGATAAGCCTCTGACTCAGTCAGCTACCCCAGCACCAAGCCAGGAGTCTGAGGGTAGAGCTGGGCAGGTCAATGAGCCATCTCTAACCCAGTGACCTCTCTCTGTTTATAACATCTCATGGAAGAATGGTGAGTAATCAGAGTCAGGTCAGTGAAGGCAGCTTCTTCAGTCAGGAGCACTAATTGCTAAAATAAAGAGAAACAGATGCATTTCCAATGCCTTAGAGCCTCTCTGACATGGCATTCAATGCTAACACAGGGCTTAAGATTTCTTGGGCATACTATGGGCAAGGCACTTTGTGTGTGTGTGATCCTCTCTCATTCTCACAAAGGCACTTCAGGAAAGCAAAGCCATATACCAGCCAGCTTTTGTTGTGAAACAAACCACCCTGAAACACCGGCTTAAAAAAGCAATTATTTGGCCAGGCGCAGTGGCTCACATCTGTAATCCCAACACTGTGGGAGGCTGAGGCGGACGGATCACCTGAGGTCGGGAGTTCAAAACCAGCCTGACCAACATGGAGAAACCCCATCTCTACTAAAATACAAAATTAGCAGGGCATGGTGGTGCATGCCTGTAATCCCAGCTACTCAGGAGGCTGAGGCAGGAGAATTGCTTGAACCCGGGAGGTGGAGGTTGTGGTGAGCCAAGATCACGCCATTGTACTCCAGCCTAGGCAACAAGAGCAAAACTTTGTCTCAAAAAAAAAAAAAAAAAAAAAGCAATTATTTATTTCCACTCATGTATCTACAGATTGGGTGGGGAGCTCAATCAAGTCAGGGTGCACTAGGCAAGGTGGCTCTGCCTAAGGTGCAAGTCCAGCTGGTTGAGCTCAGATACGCTCCATGTGTTTCCATTCCGGGGCCAAGGCTGAAAGCACCTCAACTACCTGGGGAATGATCCTCTGTGGCAACGGCCGAGCAGCAAGAAGGTAAGCTCCACTGCAAACTCATTTCAAACCCCTGCTTATATCACCCCTGCTAGCATGCCATTGGCCAAGTTAAGTACCAAACCATACTCCCCAAGTCAAGGGACGGGGGAGTGTATGCAACCTACAGTGGAGGAACTGAGAAGATGCAAGGCAAAGGGAGTGGATACAAGAAGGAGAGGGAGAGAAGAGTTGGGTCAGTGCTTGGATCTACACGTATTTACATTTCACAGAAGAGAACACTCAGCTACAGAGAGACTAAGTAATTTGCCCAAAGTTGAAAATCTGGTAGAGAAGAACCAGGGCCAGCAAGTGTCCTGTTTCAATTATACCTCGTGACGGAGTTGGACAGTTGGTATTCTGGTGTCAGGTTTTATAGTACAGACAGGAAACATGGATCCCAGATGTGATGATGGCATTGCCTTTGTGCTGTCTCACGTCAAAATCTGATAACAGCAATGACAGCATCAGAGTTGAGTCCGGTAGACTCTAGTAGATGTTGGTTGTCAGCCCATCATCCAATCCCCCTTCTTACTTGCTGACAGAACCCCAGTTTTTTGCAAGTATTATGGGGAGGCAATGTAGATGGATGAATGAATGAATGGGTGGATGAATCCTCATTGGTCTAAGCCATTCATGGCCATCCTGTTCTTTTCTAATGTGGTCACTGAAACTTCTGGCCAATGAGAAGTAATGAGAATTCTAACGCAACAGGAAGACGTCTAGTAAATACTTTCTTGATAAAGAGAGATTGTGAGGAGTAGTACAATCTATCCCCTTCTTCCTGCTTGTGAAGCTGACTCATAAAGATGTGACAGCTGCCTTACGTTCATAAAGGAGATGTCACAGTACATGAGCAGATGGGAAAGATGAAAAAGATCTTGAGCCTCGAATGATATACGCTCAGATGCAAGTTCCACCAGGGCAAGGACTGCGTTTATTCACTGTTGCACCCCAGTTCCTACACTGTCTCTCAACATAGACACTCAAAAACATTTTGCTGCATGAATGAGTCAACAAATCACTAAACTTTTGAACCAAGCCTGGGACAACCTACCTCAGGTTTCTTCTTAAGTGAAATAATAATCCTTCTACGTAAGCCATATTTTTGGATGTTGTGTTCCCTGCAGCCTAGAGCTTCTTGGAGGTACATCTGGGAATATTCAGAGGTGAGTCCGGAGAATGGACATAACAATATCTACCAAACTCAACAGTCCTCACCGTGATATTTAAGGAAAACAAAATGGCCTAGTCTATTCAAGTCCACCTTGATTCCAGAGCGCTCTGCAGTGTTACCTGATTCTTCCCAGACTTCAAGCACTTACTTGAAGACGCCTCTTATGATGCCCATTTTGCAGAAAAGGACATTGAGGCTGGCTGGGTGAGATCAGCTAATGTACATAAAGTCCACAGCTCACCGGGGTGAAGCTGTAAAGTGCTTCCTACATGTAAAGAGGGACAAGTGATCCAGAGACTGGTGCCTGCTCCACTGAGGGACTACATTTCACCAGGAACTCATCCCACTGGGCACCATGTTTTCACCTGCACCAAAGAGTGGGCTCTGGGAGGAAGTCCCCCGGTTCCCTCCAAAGGGAGACAGCAACAGACCGTGAGAAGGGGCGCCCAGGAGGTGGTGGGCATCCCCGCATCCCGCCCCAGCCAGCAGGAGGAGCATCCTGAGGACAGGAGCTGGGGACTGCTTGGGTTTGTTCCCTGATCAGGGGGGATGACGAGAAGCTTCTGGCAGGTCTGAAATGAGAGAAGAAAATGGGTGAGGGAGAGACAGAGAAAAGCAGCATGACCCTGATAACCCCACTAGGTCACATTCTAAGCCCTGGAAGCCTCAGCAAAAGGCAGTTGTGGTAGGAAGACGCCAGCCCTTTGTGTCAGGGTGGACTCAGCGACGATCACTGGCTCTGACGTCTACCCCTAGGTGCCCTGGGCGACTCAGCTCTGAGTGTCACTTTCCTCATGGAGGTGGAATGGAACCCATGGCCAAAGGAGGACTGAGCCATCCTCTTGTGTGAACATGTGGCTTGGTCCTGGCACTCGGGGAGTGCTCAGTGACTGAGGCCTGCCGGTCTACCCACGTCATCATTCAGCCCATGCTCACTCTGACTCCTCTATGCCCAGGGCCCACACAGC
The DNA here is from genome assembly GCF_000951045.1 of Mandrillus leucophaeus. Classification (NCBI taxonomy): domain Eukaryota; kingdom Metazoa; phylum Chordata; class Mammalia; order Primates; family Cercopithecidae; genus Mandrillus; species Mandrillus leucophaeus. Next base: position 3,531,146 of record NW_012098098.1, read on the forward strand.
CTGCATGCAGGCACCTCCCTCCGACACCCCAGGCATCCTTGCCCGACTCCTCCCCAGTCTCGTTCCCAGCCCTGGGGTTCTGCTGGCCCTGCATTCAAGGGTGGTGTTCCTGATGTTCATCTACTGGTGTGGCATAGACACGGGCCCCCAGAGACCCCTTCTGTAGCAGGCATTGGAATCCACACTTTAGGGGCCAAAGTGTCCAAGGTGGCAAAGGGGGAAAGTGTGCAGAAAACTCAAGGCAATAGCTATGCACCAGCCTGGAAATACTTCAACATCCAGCCCTGAGCACAGCTGAACTGACGCATGAAGGCTGTCAGACCCGACCGACTGCAGTGAATTCTCAAAGTCCCTGCCTGGCTCACTGATTTCCCCACGAGGGAAATTGCCCTTCCCAACCTTAAGGCCACACAGTTCATTGGGACTGCCCCACCTCCAGCCCCAAGGTAGCCATGGGTCACAGTGATGGTGTACTCAGGCCACTCCAAAGACAGTCAAACTTGGGATACTTGGAGGACCTTGAGAGATCAACGAGCTGGTAGGATGACTAGAATTGCTAGCCATCATGTTTGCCACCTTGGGAAGGGACTTGGTGGGGATACATTTCTTAAGAGGAAACTAAAGGTTAGAGAAGGAGAGAGATAGCTTGCTGATCACATTGTGACATCTGGATCCAGCCAAACCTGAAGCTGGACCCCAATGTCATCTGTCCAGCTGAATCTGTCCAGCGGAGCCAATTATTCCATTTTTCAACTGCCTCCTGCATTTGCAAGCAACCAGGACTTCACTGACATTGGCTGGCTCCCTCCAGGTCCCCTGTCAGAGGAGTAATCAGAGCAGCTTCTGCCGGGCTGAATCCTGCTCAGTGGGTAAAGCTCATTCTTCCCCACAGAAGCCCCTCAAGATGAGATACTTTTTCCAATAAAACCTGGGGCAGGGCAGTGGGCAGTTCTGACACACCCCTCTTCCTGTTTCGTTTAAGCCCATCTCTACAGAGTCCTGCAGGCGATCATGATAAGGCTGGCAGCTGGATATGGGGCAAATGCTAAGCTTCTCCCCTTTCCAGTGACATGCCTAATTAAAATCGAGGCCCGAGGCCCTTGGACTTGAGAACATTAACCATGTCCCACTATCGGATGGGGGAGTTCACACACATCCCACCAGGAATGCACAGAAATCGCGGTTCCGGGAGCTGGGGCATTAAAGTTCACCATCTGTCCTGGGGTTGTTCTGAAATCCACCCCCAACCCCCTTCGCTCTCAGGGGTTGGTTGAAGGCACTTTCTGCAGTGGGTGTGATGCATGGCATGATAACGGTCTTTGTGGAAAAAGATGTTAACAGAGACAAGCACAGCCAACCTGCATGGAGGCACGCCTCATGCTTCCCTAGCATCCTCTGGCTCGCTCTCTTGTACTCTCTCTCCCTCTCTCTGCTTTGGTGTCTGTCTCCTTTCGTCTCTCCTCTGTTATCTCCCTCTTGTCATGTGTTTTTCTCTCTCCATTTCACACTGTCCCCACCCTTCCCTATCTTGCACCCTTTCTGTTTCTGTCTTTCTGCTTCCCCCTGTCTCCTTATCAATACCTATAACTTGTCTGGGTTTCTGCCCGTCTGTCCCAGCCTCTCTCTCTCTGGCTCCCTGTCTTCTCTTTTCTTATTATTCCTGCTCCCTACTCTCTCTCAACTCCCTCCCTGTCTCCTTTCTCTCTCTCTCTCTCTGTTGCTTTCCCCATCTTTGTGTCCCATTTCTGTCCCCCAGCCATCTCTGTCTCTTTCTCCTGAAGCATCCATATCTCCCTCCTATCTTCTTTCTTTCCTATTTTCTTTCCCCCTATTCCATGTAATGATCAACCCCATGAAAACCTTCAACCAGGACAGGCTGAAGGGCCCAATCCTTGGGTCCCCATGCTGAGCCAAGTCATGCCCAAATGGTGCAGAGGGGATCAAGAGCCTTGGCTTAAGGTCCATCTTGGCCAGTCTGTGCAGTTCTGACAAAGCCTCCCTTCTGGCGTGACAGGAAGGTCTCCTGAGCATTCAGGAAATGGGAGCCTGCAAATATTGCAGGGAGAAGCTGCTTCTGTTGGACCTCAGGGCTGCCATTTCAGCCTTCCTGTCTCCGTAGCCACCTGCAGGGCCTTCAGTGCTTCAGCTCTGGGGGATGAGCTGCTGAGTGTCCATGCTGGAGGCTGCGCTGGCGTGGGCCACACTCCAGAACCACCATACCCCAAGGTAACAGGGCTTAGTGACTGTGCATTTCCTGGGGCTGCTGTATCAAAGCCCACACGGTTGGGGCTGAAACAACAGGGATGCCTTGTCTCGTGGTTCTGGAGTCCAGAAGTCTAAGACCAATGAGTCAGCAGATCTGTGCTCTCTCTGAAGGCTCCAGGGGAGGATCCTTTCCATGCCCTTCATTTAGCTTCTGGTGCTGGCAATCCTTGACGTTCCCTGGCTTGTGACTGCATCATTTCAGTCTCCACCTCGGTCATCACTTAGCCATTCCCCCATGACTGTCTGTGTTTCTTTTTTCACGAGAATGCCAGTCATCCTGGGTGAAGGGTCAACATACTTCAGTATCACCTCTTCTTAATAATTATTAGGTTGGTGCAAAAGTAATTTCAGTTTTTACCATTCAAAGTAATGGTAAAACTACAATTAGTTTTGCACCAACCTAATACATCTGCTGATACTTTATTTCCAAGTGAGATTACACGTCCAGAAAGGATAGAAACTTTGAGGGGACACCACCCACAAAATAGAGCCACAAAAGGCAGCGTGTGTGCTGGAAGCCGCTGCTCTACACCGAGAAGGGCAGCCACTGAGGGTGAATTAGCCTCCTGGTGATGAACTCACAAAGATGAAAAGAAAGCAGTGATCGGCCAACTACTGCCCCTCCAGCCCACGGTGCATGTTTGCGAACAGTTCCACTGGAAGGAGCCACCCTGTTTGTCCAGGCGTCCTCTACAGCTGCTTCGGTGTCACAATGGCAGGGCTGAGTAGTGGTGACAAAGTTCCCAGGTCCTTCAAAACTGAAAATATTTACTCTCTTCTCCTTTACACAGCAATCTGCTGGCCCTTGAAATGAAAGGATTTTTTTCTTAATCACTTCAGCCAGACTGTGTGAATTAGTCAGTTTTCTGTTGCTGTTAATGGCTGAGGCTGGGTGATTTAGAAAGAAAAGAGGCTCAATGGGCTCAGGTTCTGCAGACTGCACAGGAAGCATGGCGCCAACATCTGCCCAGGTTCTGGTGAGGCCTCAGGAAGCTTCCGGTAGTGGTGGAAGGCAAATGGGGAGCCGGCACCTCACATGGAGCGAGCTGGAGCCAGAGAGTGAGGGGGAGCTGCCACACACTTTTAAATACCCAGATCTTGCATGCACTCAGAGCAAGAACTCACTTATCACCAAGGGAATGGTGCTAAACCACTCATGAGGAGTCCGCCCCATGACTCAATCACCTCCCGCCAGTCCCCACCTCCAACATTGGGAATCACTTTCCAACATGAGACTTGGAGGAGACAAACATCCAAATGGTTTCACTGTGCTTCCCGGAAAGCTGTTTCACCCAGAGGCTGAGCCCCACGCCCCCTGGAATGTATCAGGGTTACAATATGTAACTCTCTTAACACTGGCCTATTGTATGTTCTCCACAAGCAATAAGTTGCATCTAAAGGTGCCCCCCAGGGAAAAAAATGTAACAGAATGACCAAGAAGGCAGAGAAAGAAGATGCTGGGATAGAGGCTGCCACATAAGCTGTGCCTGGAAACCAGGCGGAGCCTGCAGTGGAGCAGGCAGGAGACAGGAGACCTAAATGGCCAGTGCTGGGTCATTGTTTTTTCTTGGGTTTTTGTGGTTCATCTAACTGTACTTTTTCCCCATTAATATTTATTTAGTTTTTAGTTTTTCGGTTTTGGGTTTTTTAATATTTATTACTTATTTATTTTGAGAGGGAGTCTTGTTCTGTCACCCAGGCTGGAGTGCAGCGGCATGATCTCAGCTCACTGCAACCTCCACCTCCCGAGTTCAAGTGATTCTCCTGCCTCAGCCTCCTGAGTAGCTGGGATTACAGGTGCATGCCACTAACATCCAGCTAATTTTTGTATTTTTAGTAGAGACTGGGTTTTGCCATGTTGGCCAGGCTGGTGTTGAACTCCTGACCTCAAGTCATCCACTCACCTCGGCCTCCCAAAGTGCTGGGATTACAGGTGTGAGCCACCGTACCTGACCTATTTAGTTATTTTAATCTGGTCTCCAGGTTCCCACCAATGGGAAGCAGGCCAAGAGCGCTGGAGGGGCACCCCGGCCAGGCTGCACTTGGCTATCCCAACAGCTGGTCCCCATCTAGCCTGCACAGGGTCACCACCGATAGCCCCGGGCCCCTCCCTCCCTGACTTCCGCCTTCCCTCAGATCTTCCTGGCTTTCTCCCAGAGATAAGGCGAGGGGCGCGCAAGGTCACTGCCTTTTCCCAGCCTGCCGCATTGCTGAGAGGCTGCCTGGGGCCTCCCACCAAGAGAGCCAACAACTTGGCTGGACATGGAGGACTGTGGTGGGGGGCTGGGGGTGGGCGACAAAGGCGGCCTGCACAGGACTGTGTGACTCAGGAGCACCCTTGTCCTCCTGGCCTTGGGGCTCTGCCCTCGCTGGTCCTGATGCTGGGCACCTTGTTCCCCTCTGGAAAGCTCCCTTCTTCTTGGGCATCCAGCCCTCCTATGAAGACCGTATCATCACTTCCTCTGAGCTTGTACAACTTCTGTGTCCCCTACCATCTTAGTCACCTGTCTAAGCCCACCCCCAGGTCCCGTCCACTTCCCTAAACCCAAGGCATGGCCTGTGCGTGGACAGAACAGGTGGTCACTAAATGAGTCCACCTCACGCTTTCCGAGTGCCACTCTCAGCCAGGTGCTGTTTAACAGCCACCTCCCCTCTACCCTGTTCCCATTCAGTCTACAAGACACCAAGGGTCAACTTGGACCCCGCTTCCAAGAAGTCACATGTCATGGACCCGCACACAACTTGTGTGTGCCTTCATGGGGGCATCGCATCGGGGTAAAGAGAGGAAGAGAGAGCTGCCCCTTCCCGAGTCGTCAACCTTCTGGCCCTACCAGCATTTTTCCACTCTGCCTTCAGTACTCTCAAACTCAAGTCTAACGCCGGGAGTTAAAATAATATACATTCTACGATGACTAATATGGGGGGAAATCCAGTGCTTCTCAGGAAATAATATTCCACAGGCTGTGTTACCTTTTGCTGGGAAACTCCCAGTTCCCAGCAGAAAAATAAGAAAACCGTCAATTTCCAGGCAGCCGAGCCTGTGCAGAACCATGGTCTCCAACCCTCCTGTCGGCTGCATGCGGAACACCTGTCCTCCAGCAGGAACAGATCCCTTCCAAGTAAACACACACCGTTGGGGGAAGGAGGTCTGGCTGGGGACAGGAATCCATCCGTCCGGCTCCGGATATCCTGGACAATGGTCAAAACGCTTCCTTCCACTGTCTCCGAGAAAAATGGCATATTCGTCCAGCCAATTCTTTTTGCCTTTCAATTGGAGAACCGTACCGAGCACTTTCTGAAAAGCCAGAGCAACCTGGACATGTGCCCTGGGCTTAACAGGCTCATGGCTTTCTGCAAGCACTCCCTCATTCCTTCATTTTTTTTTTTTTTTTTTGTTCAACGGATCTTTCCTGAGCCCGTACTCAACAAACAGTATCTTGTGCTGGGGGGCATTGTGTGGGAGGAGGTCCCTTTCCTCGGGCTTTTGCTCTGCTATCCTCAGTCCCAACGTGTCAAAATCAGCTCATTGTCCACTTACACTCGGTTGCTTCTGCTGGAGCAGCTTTGCTGCAGGGGAAGGGCTGCCCCGCCAGGAACTACACTTCCTGGCCCATGAAGCCAGTAGGTTGGATTCCTCATGATCAGCCCTCACCAATGGAATGTAAGTGGAAGGGGTGCTGAGATGTAAGGATGCAAGAGGCATGTGCTGCCTTCACAACATTCTTGCCTCATCTGCTCGCGGATTGCAGAGGACTCCAGTGTCCTACGAGGGAGACAGCACCACAGAGTAGAAGGAGCCTGGGTCCCTTAATGGCTTCCTAGATACCCGCACTGAACAGCTACATGAGCAAGAGACACAGATCCACTGAGCTAAGCCGCTGAGATGTGAGAACTCATTTATTCCAGCAGCTAGCATAACCCTATCTGATAAACCAGAAGCTACGAATGCCACCTAAGGGTAGATTTCATGCAGGGACCATCAAGCTCAGGAAGCCAGATTTCTCCCATCCATCCTACACAATGCATAGGAACAGACTGGGGACATTGAGCTGCAATCAAAAATGTCTGAGGGCCGGGTGCGGTGGCTCATGCCTGTAATTCCAGCATTTTGGGAGGCTGAGGCAGATGGATCACTTGAACCCAGGAATTTGAGAGCACCCTGGGCAACACAGTAAAACCTCATCTCTTAAAAAAAAAAAACAAAAATTATCAGGGTGCAGTGGTGAGCACCTGTTGACGTAGCTACTTGGGAAGCTGAAGTGGGAGGATCTCTTGAGTAGGGAGGCGGGGGTTGCAATGAGCCGAGATGGTGCCACTGCACTCTAGCCTGGGTGACAGAGCCAGAATCTGTCTCAAAAACCCAACAAAACAAAAGCCCTGAGAACCTGATTAGAAGACATGAACACCATCCAGAAATTATGTGCCTATTTACTTGTTCCTAATATGCAAACTTCATCCAATTTTATTGGGAGAGGGTTGTCAATTTTCCCTGCAACCTATTCATGGGCTTTTGGGAAGAATCCTGCTGCATTTCTATTAACAAGCCTTTTTCAATCCGTGGCGAGACAGCTTTGAATGCAGCCCAACACAAATTCATAAACTTTCTTAAAACATTTTGAGATATTTTTGTGTGATTTCTTTTTAGCTTATCTGCTATTGTTAGTGTTAGTGTATTTTATGTGTGGCCCAAGACAATTTTTCTTCTTCCAGTGTGGACCGGGAAGCCAAAAGACCGGGCGCGCCTGCATTAGCACATGAGAATTTAACCATTAGTCCCTAGCCATCAGCAGGAGTTATTAGCTGAACACAACAGAAGCCATCTCTAGCTGATAAGAAGAGAAAAGGAATTTATCAACAGATAACACTGTAGCTTCTCACTGCCGAGGGGGCTGGAGAACCACACTCAGAAGCTCTGTGCACAGAAATCATAAAACCTCACCGTGTCTGCTGGATGTGCTCTCAGCACCTGTGGGGGTAAATCCTTCCTCTAGGTGGGCCTGGGCAGCGCATCCAGTGCCGACCTCCCCCAGCCACCCTGTCGGGGAGAGCCAGCAATGGCCCCTGCATCTTGGGAGCTCTAAACCTAAAGTCCAACACGGGTGTGTCTTCCCAGAGTGTCCAGACTGTGTGTCCACCTCTCAGCTGCCAGGGACATCAGGACAGCAGTTGCCTGGGATTTTCACTTCTATAGCAATTGCCTTTTCCCATCATAGCACAAAAGGAAGGAGAATCCCCAAACACGGGGTGCTAGGTGGCCAAACAGGATGACAGATGGTCACTGCAGGCAGAGGGGACCTAATGGTCCATCAGGAGACAGCAGACGGGAGTTTCATACAAGGAGACCATTCACAAAGTGTGGCAGGGAAACTGCAAGGAAGGTGGGGTGCCCAGCTCTGGAGGGTGGGGGGCAGGACCACTAGAACCCGAGAATGCCAGTTTGGGGTGAGTCACCCGACAGAAACCCTTTGTAGAAAGATGCAGTCAAACCCCAGTGACCCACCAGGGAGGGCCTTGGAGAGCTAATGCCCCCACCCTCTCCTCCTGCCTGTCAGTAACCTGCCTGTGCTCCCATTGACCAAACTCCACGAAAGACCAGATGCCAAAGGGGCCTGTTACTGCCTCCACAGAAGTCAGCTGCCCGTGGCTGAGAGCAGGTGCGAGCAGGTGGAGGGTGGGCCTGGAGGAGCCCATGCAAGGCATTTGACCCAAGTAGGGGAAGGTCATCTGCCTGATGTGCCTCTGTCTCTCAAAATTAGGAACAGCCATTTATTGCATTTTCCCTGTGTCCAATATCTTGTAATACTCAACACATATTATCTCATTTTTTTCCTGTAAGGATCCTATGAAATGGATCTTCTTTTACCCTTTTGGTGGCAGATGTTTTTGGTGCTCCCCTCATCCCCTAGCCCTTACCCCTCCGAGCTGGTGACCTGCTTCAGGGGCCAGCACCTGCCTGCCTTGACCTAAAGTCAAGGCCCTTGAGCTGGGTGTGACGCCCGCCAGGCAGGCCAGAGGGGCCGGGGAATGCTCGTCCTGCAGAAACATCCCCACTGAGGACTGATGGAATGAGAGTGTCAATACTCCAGCTCCCTCTCTGCTCTGGATACCTGGGAGGTGAATGTTCTCCTTCTGCTTTTAGAGTTTTCCCGTTGAGTTTGAGCTCCATGACCTATACTAGGAACTGGTTCACTAATCTACCCAGTGCTGGCTCCTTTCCTTCCAGCTTCACCTCCCTACTCCATGCTGGAGCTTCCTGTGACCACCTCCCAGCTGCACTCTCCTCTCCAATTCTCATCTCAGGGCCTGCCTGGGGAAGGACTCAACCAAGACCAAGAAACCCAGAGAGCTTAGGTGACTTGCCCCGACCACACAGCCTCATTCGTGCTGAGCAGCCAGGCCCTGCTGCCTCCTCTCTCCTCCCCTGTACCTCCCTGGAGTCGTGGGTCTTAGATGTGGTTGTATTTCCAGGTGCAGAGACTCCCCAGGCTCCAGGCCTGTGCCCAGCGGATGTCAGGGTTCTGTCTTACGTGTTCCAGGAACAGCCTGGGTTTTGCCATGCCCAGGAATTCTCCAGAAGGAGCCTGGTACTGGTTTCTGGGTGGCACCCAGAGTCCGCCATCACCCCTTGAACATGGGGCCCCCTGTTCCCGTCCACACAGCAGATGTGTGAGGAGGGGCTGCTCATTGTCGGGGACTAAGCTCGAGCACAGAAGCATCGACTCTGGGTGGGCTGCGCTTGGAGGTCTGCATTCAGTGCCGCATTTCGTCCTCACAGCAGGTCACACATTCCCCTCCCCCATCTTCCAAAGTGGGGCTCTGAGCGTGTCCCCTTCACTACGAGTCCCTGCCCTGGTTCCTGGCGACAGGCCTCCTGACGCAAAAGTGTTCAGAGAGCACTCATAACACAGTGTGGCTGGAACATGTCCAGAATTTTGGAACAGGACACCAAGGACCATATGAGACATCAACAAGAGAGGAGAATGGGGCTGAATGGGTGGTCTCAGAGGGCTTCCTGGAGGAGGCAGTGCTTGAGCCGGGCTGAAGAGGCAGAGAAGCTTTAAGTAGATAGGAGCAATGGAGCAGCAAGGATGGCCCTCCAGGTAACCACACCGCATGAGCAAAGATGGGGAGCACAGCCAGCCAGTGAATAGGCCATTCAGCTAGAAGGAACTGTGCTTAGCTCAAAGTTCTGGGAGAGCAATCTGGTCAGATAAGCTCTTGAAAGGACAAGAAAAGTAATTTTTCCAAGTGGCCCAACTGCAAGGCACAAGTAGCTGTTCATTGGGGGAGCCCATCTCAGGGCCCATTTTTAATTTCCAGTTCCTGGGGCATTTTAAGCAGAGTGTGAAATCACATTTACACAGAGGGGTGGGAACCTTTCTGAGCAGCCATTTATCCCCCAGTCCCCAAGGTATGTTCCCAAGGCTTGTCAGAAGTTGAATCCATGAATAATGTTTCACACAGCCCCAGGCTTCTTCCTTAGCCCACATACTCTTGGCTGCCTGGGAGAGGCTGAGCCTGTTCTGTGAGAGCAGGCCTTGGTTAGATTCTCTTCTATTTTTGCACCCTTGAATGTCTGGGTGCGCATTCAGCAAGTGGATGTGTGTGTTTAATTTGGCAGTGGGATGTTGGAAGGGCTGGGGATCTGTGGAGGAGATAGTCATTAGCTTAGGACAAATTTGCATTCCTATACATCAGCTCCTCCAGGGGCTGAACTTGAAAAGGAGGTTTATTCATCAACCATGGTGGAATTTGGTCCCCAGGGTTACTGGCTTCCATTCCTCTCCCTGCCCATGTAATCAATCATGTGAATAGAAACGAATCTGTAAAGAACTATGGAGTCATGTTGTGTGTTTAGGAATTTAGCATATCGGGATGGGATGGGATTTGGATCTTCTGTCTGGATGTTCCTAGAGTCTTACAGAGGGCTGGGAGAGGTCTCATCAGGCAGTAAACTGGGAATGGAAACCCAGGTTCGTGAGAAATCAGCCAGAGAGGTTGATCGAGTAGAGATGGTGAGCAGGAGGCAGGGTTCCCTCTTTGCCCTTTTAGTAATGCAAGTCCTTCCCCTAGGTTTTAGTAATACACACCAAGGGAGAGACTCTGTTTCTCTGCCTCCTCTTCAGCTGGATATGGTCATGTGACCAAGTTCTCACTAAGGGAGATGTGCAACTTACCCTCACTTCTTAAGAAATTGCTTGCTCTCATCCCTTCTTTCCCTGCTTTGGGTGAAGACATGGTTCTGATGGATGAGCTTCAATCATGTGAACAAGAATATCATGCTAAGAGATGACAGAGCAAGGGGATGACTGGAGGAACCTAGATCCCTGCATGACCTTGTGGAGCACAGCTGTCTAGCTGGTCTGGACTGAACTGTCCATCTACTAAGAAAAACAAACCTCCACTGTGTGTGGGCCACTGCAGTGGGTTTCTTTATTACACAAGCTTTGCCTGGACTTGGTAACACATGGAGTGTATCAGAAATCTGCTCCTTGAGGAATTGTTCTTCTCGTCTCCAGAAATTTTGTTTTCATCTTGGGAGGGAGTTTCCTGTGCACTTATTTTCTTGATATAATGACAAGCAAGAAAAGCACAGTGAGATTATGCTTATAGCCATCTGTCCTCATAGATGTATCCATTTCCCTTAAAGAAGCATGGGTTAGTTTGGTATATTCAGAGCAGAAGGCAGCAAAGGGGTCCCCATGGAAATATACAAAGGTGGCTTCTGGGAGCCCATGTTTTCAGAAGGCACACAGTGACCTGGAGTCAAACGGAGATGGGTGCAAATTTGAGTTCCACCTTTTCACTAACAGTGGCAAACCCTGGTGCCACTTGATTTCTCTATCCAGTCTCCTACTCCATACACATGTTGCTTTCCAAGTTTCAGAGCACATGGTTCACAAAACTAGTTCTGGCCAAAGAGTTGTGAGTGTGACACTTCCTGGCTAGACAATTTCTGGTGTGAGGCCCTCAAGAGTTGTCTTGTTCTTTTCACCCCCATAACCAGCAGAGTCCAATATGGCACCTACTCTGTCAGCACAGGTCCCTGAGTAGTCTCAATGTCCCAGACAACCTGCAATGAGCATAAAGCATGAGCATAATTAAACCTTTGTCCCTTCAAGCCGTTGAGATTGGGAGCTGTTTGTTACTCAGCAGAACTTAAGACAATCCTGACTGGTGTATGAGCTACATGACCTTGCATGAGCTACTCAGCTGCTCTGAGACTCAGTTTCTTCTCCCTCCATGTCATGAGGACATAGGAATGGTATTTGCTACTAAATTCAGTTTGTGTACAGATTAAGGGAAAATGATATTAAGTGCTTAGCAGAGACCCTGGCGTTTGATCCGTTCTCAGTCAATTGCTCTGATTTCTGCCCTTTGATTCAGAGTGATTTGCACTCTGGCACCAGCTGTCTTCTGCTTTTCCACCTTTCCTTCTCTTCCTTGACTCCATTCCCAGACTGCTCCATTTGGCCGAGGCCCCTGGGGTTTGACGTGTGCTGTTTGACACCCAGGTGACATGTAACAAACTCCAGGAACCTCCATCAGGAAGGCGAGAGAGCAATGCTGGTCAGTTTCTCTGGCTTTGCAGGGCTTTTTTCAATTCTTTGAATCCACCCTTTCCATTAGCTGAACTTTTATAGCTTGGAAAGAAGACAGCAAATTGCACGCATTTCCAAGAATTCTTGAGGTGAGTTCCATGGAGTGCAGGACTCATTAAGCATGTACTTAAATCCTAGTTTTGGACCCAGAGACTTTAAAAGTCCCAAGGAGATCTGGGCATACTCCCTGACAGCAGATCTAGGGTTTGCTCCAGGGCACTCTGATGTCAAAGAGTAGCAAAGGGCTCAGGCCCTAGGGCCAGGCGTCCCGGGTTCCAGCTGTGGCTCTGCTCCTCACAACTTGGTTCCTTAGGCTTTCTGGGTCTTAGATTCCGCCTCTGTAAAATGGGACTGTAAGGGTGTCCACATCAGGTGGTTGCTCTTTGATATAGTAGATAATCCTCGAGAAGTATTTAAGAACCATAACTGACACAGATCAAAATCTCAGTAAATTCTATCTGCTATTATTATTAATAATAATATTATTATTATTCCCAATTTGGATCAAGACCAGCCTCTCTCTCCCCCTGACTGTTGTCTCTTCCTGGAAAGTCCATAAACATTCTTAGCCCTTTCACATGGTGAACAGGTGGGATCCCCTCTGTGGGAGATCACGGATAATTTGCAAGAAATGATTGTTAAAGTGCTGGTATTGCTGAAACATGGAAATAATTCATCTCCTGTTTTTTGTTGTTGGTTTGTTTTGTTTTTTGTTTTTGTTTTTTCAGGTGGAGTTTCACTCTTGTTGCCCAGGCTGGAGTGCAGTGACTTGATCTCAGCTCACTGCAACCTCCGCCTCCTGGGTTCAAGTGACTCTCCTGCCTCAGCCTCCAGAGTAGCTGGGATTATGGGGGTCCACCACCACGCCCAGCTAATTTTTTGTATTTTTAGCAGAGACGGGGTTTTGCCAAAGTAGTCAGGCTGGTCTTGAACTCCTGATCTCAGATGATCCTCCTGCTTTGGCCTCCCAAAGTGCTGGGATTATAACCATGAGCCCCCACGCCTGGCCCTCCTGTTTTATAAATTAGACCAAGTCATTGTTTTCCCTGATAATATCATTCTCTGTTACCTGTCCTCATATGCTTTCTTAGTAGTATAGATCATTAAATATGTGTATATATTTACACAAATATATACACTCACAAATGAAACAAGTAAAGTGAATAAAAATTAGAAAATACACATAAGCAAGAATGAGAAGGTGAAAATCAGTAGCTGTGCTGCCGCCGACAAGGACTCACTGCTCAAAAGCTGCCCTGTGTTCTCCCTCAGAGAGACAGGCCAGAGAATTGTGCCCATCATCTTTGTTTCTAAGACATTATCCCTTTGACCCTCACATCCATCATCCATTCTGAAGTCCATTTTACCCATTTTCCAGGTAAGGACACTGAGGCCCAGGATGTTTATAAAAACTTTTTCTCGCTCTGTCACCCAGGCTGGAGTGCAGTGGTGTGATCTCAGCTCACTGCAACCTCTGCAGTTCAAGCAGTTCCCTGTCTCAGCCTCCCAAGTAGCTGGGATTACAGGCGCCCGCCACCACGTCTGGCCAATTTTTGCGTTTTTATTAGAGCCGGGGTTTCACCATCTTGGCCAGATTGGTCTCGAACTCCTGACCTCGTGATCCACCCGCTTCGGTTTCCCAAAGTGCTGGGATTATAGATGTGAGCCACAGTGCCTGGCTACAAGCGTCACACAGTTAGGAAATGGCAGGGGTCATGGACAATCAAACCTACGTATTCAGGTGGAGTTTCCAAGGAGAGTGGGGACTTTGTGGAGGTGCTGGGGAGATGCTCTCAGGAGGGGGAGAAAAAGGCAGGGGAAGGAGCTGTGCGGAGGTGATCTCCGCTAGAGACCAGCTTCCGCCTGAGCCTGCTGGGAGCCCAAGAAGATGAGCTGCATCTGGAGGTGGTCCCACCTAGAGCCAGGAGCTGGCCAAGAGGACTGAATGTTGGAAATTCCTACGTTGAAACCTCATTCCCAAGGTGATGGTGTGAGGAGGTGCGGCTTCAGGAGTGATGAGGTCACTAGGGTGGGGCCCTTGTGATGGCATTTGTTCCTTTATAAAAGATCCCAGAGAGCTCCTTGGCTACTGCTGCTGAATTGGGCTGAAGCAAGAAGGAGGCCACATATGAAGCAGGCAGGGGACGAGGTGTTAGGGAAACAAACCACTATGCATCAGGGCCTCCAAACCCTTGTGATGGGGACCCACCCACTCTAATACACACACCTCATATCCCATCTCGGTGCGCAGTGCTCACATAGGCCCATACCCAAGGCTCCTCAAGCAACACTCAGTCTTCCTGAGTCACCACCGATGCACTTCCATCATTTTTAATCTATTTCATTTTTAAAATGCCAGTCTTCAGGCGTGAAATTAATATTGTAGACCTGCAAACTTTCTTAAAGAACCAGAGAGTAAGTATTTTGGACTTCCGGGTTCTGCGGTCTCTGTCACAACTTCTCAAATCTGCCCTTGTGGCATGGAAGCCGCCAGAGACGGTGCATAAACTAATGAGCAGGACTGTGTCCAGTGGAACTTCACTTAGAAGCCAGGCAGCGGCTAGACAAGGCATGTGGGCTGCAATGTGCTGGTGAGCCATGAGACGTGCCATGGGCAGCACAGTTCCCTGCAGGCCCAGTGTCCCTCCCAGCTGCAGGCATGCTGGGACTGTGGCTTCAGCTGGGTCCTTCCCAGAAATCACTGTGCTGAAGGAAGCTGCTTCCCAAGGCTCAGCTCCCTCCCTGAGGGCGGCCCACGTCTAGTGACTGGTCAAGGGCTTCTGCCATTGCCAAAGACTCAGGACAGCTCTGAGGGGCCTCCTGGGACGGGCCAAAACTCTCCTGACGACCAACCACATAGCAACCCAAGCCCTCCCCTGCCCAGTGCGGTGGGGGTCCCCCTCAAGGCATTGTTAGTGCTCCCCAGGAAGCCTCCTGTGCCATTTCCTGTGGAACTCCCAGCTCACCAATAGGCTGCAGCCTGCTGTTGAAAAAACACCAAATTCATCCACTTACTGGACTCAGGTAGTACAAAGAATTTGAGGGCAAATTCTGAGAAGTCCATGCTGGTTCCCTGTCTTTTATACCACAGAATGCTCCTCTGCAAACCCAGGAAGTCCAGCCCCAGGTCTTGAAATCGCAGGTGGGGCTGTGGGAGGGCCGGCACTGCTAGGTCAGGAGGTTCCCATCTCCAGGTTCTCCAACATGTGTCAATTTTTATAAGGTAGGGACCTACCTGTTCATCCACAGATAAAGAAATACCTGGGGCATATTAAACCCCTCTCCCCCAACAACATCTGTATCAGTTGAGAGAAAAGAGATATATATCTTTCAAGGCCCTAAGATCCCCCAAAAATGTGTATAGATTGAGCAGCAAAGATGCACTTAGACTAATCCATCCCACCCAAACCCAGCCCTCAAGGGGTCATGGCATCATCATGACCTTATCATCGCATTATCGCTAAGTAGGAAAAAGAGGGCAGGGCCATGGTCCAATGACAGAATGCCTGTTATAATAAACTGATAGAGGACCAGAGAAGGACAGAATCATAGAAAATCTCATGGAAAGAGAGTATCAATAGGCCAATGGATAAACAGATTATTGTATATCCATACAATGAAATGCTACTCAGTAATCAAAAACAACAACAAAAACCATTGGTATCTGAAACAGCATAAATGAATCTCTAAAATATTATTCTCAATGAAAGAAGCCAGACACACAAAAAAAATGCGTGTTGTTTGGTTTTATGTAAGTTAAGTCTTAGTACAGGAAAAACTAATCAATAGTGATAGAAAGCAGATTAGTTGTTGCCTGGGGCCAGGAATGAGGGTTTCAAATGGGTATGAGTGCAGGAAGCTTTGGGGGTGATGGAAATGTTCTGGGCCTTACTTGTGTTGGTTAGAGAATCAGAGAATCACAACCAACTTTAACTGTAACCAGTTGCCAAACTCCCCAAACTGCATTACTAATGTGACTGGATTTTACTGGATGTAAACTATTCTTCAATAAAGCTGGGGAAAATTGAAGCCAAAAATCAACACATGAATATATTATCTTTGGTGGTAGGATTCTGAGGGGCATTTGCGATTTATTTTCTCTGTGATTTTTTTGCATTTTCAAAGTTTTCTGTTGTTTTAAAAATGCCGGCCAGACTGTCACCTACCTAAGGACAACAGTGGTTTTAAAACATTTCCACAAATTATTTGACACTCCTCCTTTTAAGAGATGGAAGCTCCTCCCCTTGAGTATAGGCCAGACTTAGTGACTCACTTCTAACAACAGAAGTGACTGTGTGACCTTGATGTATGACCTTGGATCACATACTCAGGGGAATCCAGATGCCATGTTGTGAGGACACTTAAGCAGCCCTATGGAGAGGCCATTGCAGCAAGGAACTGAGGCCTCCAGCCCACAGTCCTGTGAAGGAACCACTTGCAGAGTGACTCCTGAAGCCCCAGTCAAGCCTTCAGATGAGACTAGTCAGCTCCTGCTGACATTCCCACTGCAACCTCATGAGATGCCCAGAGCCAGAGCTGCCCTGCTCTGAGTTCCTGCCCTTCTGAGCTCTGAGCTCACTGCTCCTGAGTTCCTGCCCCTCAGAAACTATGAGATAATAAATATTTGTTGTTTTAAGCCATTAAGTTTGGAGTAATTTATTACACAGTAACAGATAACTAATACAGGAAGAAATATAATTTTTCTCACTGCTAATCTGACAGTAGTCATTCAAATTAATATTTGTTGAACAAATGAATGGATGAATATATAAATTAAACAATAATAAAAATAAAAACTATCTTGAAATTTTGTACAATTACCTTTAGTAGAAATAAGATACCACTTGTTGCTAGCCTACTATGTGGCAGAAGTTTACCCAGATTAGTTCATTAATCCTCACTAACAATCCTCAGTGATTATCAGCTCTTATCACACTGAGTTTACAGATGTGGCACGCTCACCCCTCACTCACAGCTCTCCCGTGCATATGGCAGCCCTTCTCCAGGTTGTGGACAGAGCTGAGCATGGATCTCACTCATCTCTAGAGCTCTGAGCCCTAGATTATGTCTTCTGCATTGCAAAGGCATAATCGATGTTTGCTGAATTGAATCAGAAGAGGGAAGAATCAAAATACAAATAGGAGAAATCAGCTTTACAGATGGGGACACTGAAGCACAGAGAGATTGTAAGATGGGCACAAACCATGGGCTGATTGGAAGCAGCTGGACTGAGCTTGAGAAAGGAGAAGGAGGAGGCACAACTCCTCATCCACAGGAGTCTCCCTGTTTTTGTTGTTATTATTGTTTAATTTTATTTTGCTTTTTTAACTGATTGCAAAGAAATATATGGATTTTTTTTGTTGGTTTGTTTGAACAGGCTGGAAACTACAGCAGAGTCCAAAAATTCACATGATTTACCATTTCCCTTTTCCAAGAAGACAACAACTGTTTATTTTGCTGTACGTTCTTCTAATGATGTATAAGATATAATATTTTCATTGAACAAAATGAGGTCAGGCACAGTGGCTCATGCCTGTAATTCCAGCACTTTGGGAGGCCAAGGTGGGAGGATTGCTTGAGCCCAGGAGTTTGAGATCAGCCTCAGCAATGTAGTGAGACCCCATCTCTACAGAAAAATCAAAAAATTATCTTGGTGTGGTGGTGTGTGCCTGTAGTCCAACTACTCTGGAGGCTGAGCTAAGAGTTTGAGGCTACAGTCGGCTGTGATTACGTTACTGCAGTCTAACTTGGGCAACAGAGTGAGACCCGTCTCAAAAAAATAAAAAGAGGGAGGTGTGTAATTTATATTATATAGCAGGGTTTCTCTACTTTGGCCCTATTGAAGTTTGGTCTAAATAATTACTTATGTGAGGCCAGGCATGGTGGCTGACACCTGCAATCTCAGCAACTTTGGGAGGCCAAGGTGGGTGGATTAACTGAGGTCAGGAGTTTGAGACCATCTTGGCCAACTTGGTGAAACTCCGTCTCTACTAAAAATACAAAAATTAACTGGGTGTGGTGTCAGGCATCTGTAATCCCAGCTACTTGGGAGGCTGAGACAAGAGGATCTCTTGAACCTGGGAGGTGAAGGTTGCAGTGAACCAATACTCTGCCATTGCACTCTACCCTGGGCAACAAGTGTGAAACTCTGTCTCAAAAAAAAAAAAAAAAAAAAAAAAAAGGCCGGGCATGGTGGCTCACACCTGTAATCCCAGCAGTTTGGGAGGCTGAGGCAGGTGGATCACGAGGTGGGTGGATTACAAGGTCAGGAGATTGAGACCATCCTGCCTAACATGGTAAAACCCTGTCTCTACTAAATATACAAAAAAATTAGCCAGGCGTGGTGGCGGGCACCTATAGTCCCAGCTACTCAGGAGGCTGAGGCAGGAGAACTGCGTGAACCTGGGAGGTGGAGCTTGCAGTGAGTAGAGATTGCACCACTGCACTCCAGACTGGGTGACAGAGTGAGACTCTATCTAAATAAATAAATAACTGATATGAGGGGCTCTCCCATGTACTGTAGGCTCTCTGCCCCAACCTGCCAGTAGCACACCCAAATGATAAACTGAAGTGTCTCCAGACATTGCCAAGTGCCTTCGTGGCATTTCACCCGGTTGGTGAAGTCACCTCAGCTGAGAACCACTGCTATATGTTAATCTGCTTGTCTCACTCACTAATAAGTCATAAGTATTTTTCCAGCCCATCAACCATCCTTCTAAAATAGGATTTTTCAATAGATGGTTGGAGTGCCTCTAATCAACAGGCCATATTTTATTAACCAAACCTCTTTGGCTGGATGTTTGAGCGGTTTCCAGTGTACTCAGTTTGTTTTCAAAGTCAGAGCATCACTTGAGTCTTCACCTCCACTGTGAAATATCAACCTCAGGGCCATGTTTGGTTCAAAAAAAAAAAATTTCTTTCTTTTGTACTGCAGAAAGTTCTCGGGAAGTCTGGGTGGACGGTGGCTTCTATAAGGAGCTTTTCTGGCAGGAGAAACTGCTTTCAAAGACTTGGCAAGCACAGCCTTCACCTTGCTGTGGATTTCCTGTGACGAGCTGGGGCCCCGAGACGTTAAACAATAGACGCTGCTCTTAGGTCTCAGTGGCATGACCTTTTTCCTGGCTCTTGGAAATCACTACAGGGAAGCTCAGTTCAGCTTTCTCAACCAAATCATTCAGAACGATTTCAAAACTTCAGCTAAGCCAATGTGTTCAAATGGCTGCCTTAGGTGGGGGTTATTTCCTCTGAATAATTACGGAGAGCTGGTAGACCTGGTTGGCATACCGGATGAAATGCTGCAAACAGGCTCCCTAGGGAACCAGCAGAGAGGAGTCTGGGGTCAGAGAAACCGGGTTTCTTGTCCTGCTGGTGGACTCAGGTCCCTCACTGAACCTGCAAAAGCCTCCATGTCCTTGTCGAGGCAATGAGGACGGGAACACCTCCCCACCAGCTCAGAGACACTGGGTGGATGAAAGGAGTCACTGCCTGAAGATACTTTACAAACCACCCCCACCTTAGATTAATAGAAAGGGAGACTGGTGGGGCTACTACCTTAAGGAGAAGGCTTATCAAGTAAAAACCTCTATCCTCAATGAGATACCGTTTTACTCAGGGTGCAGGGCAGGAAAGAGAAGTTGCTCTAAAAAGTCAGATGATGGCAAATGTTGGGGAGGGTGTGGGGAAATCAGAAACTTCATACCCTGCTGGTGAGAATGTAAAATGGTACCAGCTGCTGGAAAACCATCTGGGAGGTCCTCAAACAATTAAACTGAGAGCTACCAGAAGACCCAGCAATCCCACTCCCAAGTACACACCCAAGAAAATTGAAACATACATCCCAACAAACACAGTGGTGTTATTCACAGCAGCCAGGAGGTGGAAACAACCCAAATGTCCATCAACTGATGATGGACAAACGAAGCGTAGTCCATCCATCCAATGGAATATTATTATAATTGGCCGTAAAAATGAAGGGCTGATCCACGCTACACCATCGATGAACCTTGAAGACACGACGCTGAGTAAAAGAGGCCAGACACAAAAGGCCACACATTGTATGAGCCCGTTTAGATGAAATGTTCAGAATACACAAATCCATAGAGAGAGAAAGTAGATCAGTGTGTGACCAGGACCAGGAGAAACGGGTAAAGAAAATGATGACAAAAGAGTATAGGGTTTCTTTTGGAGGTGATGAAAGCATTCCAAAATTGACTGATGATGGTTACACACCTCTGTGAATATAGTAAATCTACTAAATTGTATGCTTTAAATGGATGAATTATATTGTACGCTAATTATATCTCAATAAATAAAGCTGTTTAAAAAAGAGAAGTCACACTTGCTACTTTAAGCAGAAAGAGATTTGGTATAAGAAGTCAGGTTTTGCAAATCTAGAGGAACAAGTACTAGTCTGGAATGCAGAACTGATTCACCGGGAAGCTGCTGCCATTACTCCTGTCCAGAGGGCCAGATGTCAGAAGGTGGACATGGGAGCTATTGAGTTCCCAGGCACATGTCCGCAGCTGCTACTCAGGGGCAGGGACACAGGACTGAGAAGCTGAGGCCACAACTGCCTTTTTGCACCATCAGAGGCAGGAACATGGTCACAGACCACGCTTTCCTGCAGGAACAGCCAAGAGGCAGAATTAGGTCTCGGCCTCACTCTGGTTTTCCAAATCGCATCAGTGGGAGTCTGCCGTCATCTGGGCTTTACAGCCAGGGAGCCCCGGAAGTGTGTGTTTTAGCTTTTCCCCCTCATAGTAGGAAGCCGATTGGAAAGGGCTGGAATGGGTCTAGAGCTCTGCTTGCCAAGGCTCATAGTTACTATGAATTATGGATACAGAGAGGCTAGGCAGTACAGCAGTGACTTTCTCTAGTCACCTCCCAAGAGGTGGGAGTTGTCGCAGACCCACCTCTGCCTCATCCCCAAATCAAGCCTAGGCCCAGCAGGTGCTGAGCATGCTCCTTGCTGTCCTGCAGCCTTGCCTGGCTCCTGGCAGCACCTACTGCAAGTGGACTGTGATCACCTGTGCTCACCTGCCTCACTCTTTCAAGTAGAGAGCTCCTTGAGCACTGGCACAGCATCTACCCACACAGCCATGCCCAGCATGGGGACTCAGTACACAGGGAACCCCGGACCCGTGTCCAGGAGCTCCAGCACGTGGAGGCCGCTGCCCCTTCTCATATTCCCATTGGTTGGGAAACCTCCATCGGGGAGGGCAGGGGCATTAAATATGTTTCTACTTCTGTCTACATCCTCACTCAATTTTCAAAGCCAAACAAACTGCACGTTAAACTATGGTCTTTCTCATTGTTTTAGCCTGTAATTATATTTAAAAGACTCTTAAAATTTTAAAAAGAAAAACATAGGCTCATTCATTTTGGCTTGGAGTAGTTGACATAATCAGATAATCAGCTCTTTGAGAACAAAGGAATTGTCTTCCACAGGAATTGTCTTCCACTTTTGGGCAAGACCTGGGCACCCAGTAGGCGTTTTATTTCTCTCTATGCACAGTGGTTTTTGAAGAGGCAGAGGCCACAGGCTCTGCTGTGCCCTGGTTTTTACCCTGGCAAGATCAAATATACAGAGTGTGGGTCACTGCTAAACTTCCTTCTGTTTTTGTGTTTCTGGGATCAGTTAAAATACACACTCAGGATACTCAGCATACACAAATGTCCCACAAAGACCAAATAATACTGACACCACCTTTTAAGACACGCTGTGCAAAAAAACTGGAAGACGCAGAGAGTGATGCAGCATTTTAAGTCTTCTATTGACCAAATTTGGTCCTTCCTAAGAACTTCAATTAACCTTTCACAACCTATTTGCAGAATGGGTAGAAACTCAATAATGATGATTATGATAATAGTAGCAAAACCAGCACCAATTATATTAGTAATTGCAGTAATAATAAGAGATTTCACTAAGCAAACACCATGTAGGA
Organism: Mandrillus leucophaeus; assembly: GCF_000951045.1. Taxonomy (NCBI): domain Eukaryota; kingdom Metazoa; phylum Chordata; class Mammalia; order Primates; family Cercopithecidae; genus Mandrillus; species Mandrillus leucophaeus. Next base: position 3,552,957 of record NW_012098098.1, read on the forward strand.
GATTTTGTTGGGGGAGTTTTCATAATTCTCACAAGTTCCCATCGTGCTGCTTAGCTTAAGATGGAGACAAAATGTTACAAGGTCACCTAGCCCCATCTAGTCCCAGAGTTGGCAGGCTTTGCTACTATTGAGTAGCTTACTCTCTCTGAGCCTCAGTTTTCTCTTTGGAAACCTGGACGTAATGATTATATTTATGAAAATTAATATGAGTTAGTATGCACTCGGAGTGGTGTCTAGTACCACTCATCATCATCACCATCACCATCATCATCACCACCACTACCACCACCATCATCAGTACTTGGTAGCTTTCATCATCATCATCATCATCATCCTATTGTCCTCCTCAGTCATACTGCATATGCTTTAATCTTAGAGTTGATTCTTAAAGAAACAGCAAAGCATAGCATAAAGAGCACTGTATTTGGTGTCAGGCTGTCCTGGATTTAGATTCTTGAACCTGCCACTCACTGCTTGTTTTCCCTCGGGCAAATTTATTAAATTCTCTGAATATTGTTTTCATTCTTTGTAAAATGAAAATAACTGACTTCAGTTCTTAGAGTTGTTGTGAAAATTAAGGGAAATACAGTACGTAAAGTTTCTAGAATATAGTAGGTGCAAAACAAATGGTAGCTGTGATGACAGTGGTGATGGTGATAATGTTAGTGATGGTGATAATAATGTTAGTGATGATGGTAATGATAATGATGGTGGTGATGATGAAGATGATGGTGGTGATGATGGTGATGATGATAGTGAAGATGGTGATGATGATGGTAGTGATGATGGTGATGATGATGGTGAAGGTGATGATGATGGTAATGATGATGATGGTAGTGATGATGGTGGTGATGATGATGGTGGTGGTGGTGATAGTGATGATGATGATGGTAATAATGATGGTGATGATGATGGTGGTGGTGATTGTGATGATAGTGATGGTGATGATGATGGTGCTGATGGTAATGATGGATGATGATGATGGTGGTGATGATGATGGTGGTGGTGATGATGATGATGGTAATAATGATGATGATGATGGTGGTGGTGGTGATGGTGATGATAGTGATGGTGACGATGATGGTGCTGATGGTGATGATGGATGATGGTGATGGTAGTGATGATAATGGTGATGGTGATGATGATGGTGCTGATGGTGATGATGGATGATGGTGATGATAGTGATGGTGACGATGATGGTGCTGATGGTGATGATGGATGATGGTGATGGTAGTGATGATAATGGGATGGTGATGATGATGGTGCTGATGGTGATGATGGATGATGGTGATGGTAGAGATGATGATGGTGATGGTGATGATGATGGTGCTGATGGTGATGGTGATGATGATGGTGATGATGATGATGATTGGCAGTGATAATGGTGGTGATGGTTATGATGATACTTATGGTGGTGACGACAATGTGACAGGGTTAGTAGTGGTGATGGAAATCTTAAGCAGTCTGACCACCCATCCAGCCCAAACATTTCTCTTCAGCAGACCTGAGATAAAAATCACTCAACATTTGCATAATATCAGCAAATGACCACAACATCATTTTGTAATACTGAGACATAAGACATAATAAGCTTACTAAAGGAACAGTTGGCTGTAATTCTTTATCTGGGAATTCTAGAAAGCATCAGTGCCTGGCCCTCCAAAACTGCGAGAAGAACAGAACAGCAGAATCGGGAGCTGGGACACTCACTCTGTGGGAAAAGTGACCATCCAGATCACCACATAAGCTTAATGGAAGCCAAGAAGTCAACCACATTTGGAAAATTTTTTAAAACTTATTTTTTAAAGTTCCTCAAGGTAGTAAGCTCATGAGACTTCCCCTTAAAGATTAAGTATTATCTTGAAATTTTGATCTACTTTACAAAAAGTAGCAACATTAAAGAAACTATTGGGTGAGATACAAAATAACATTATTTTTATTTCTGACCTTTGGGTAAAGTGGAGATAATAATAACACATGCTTTTGTGCATGATTCACTTTGGTACTTCCTGTTTCTAGCATAACACACAGTAGGTTCTTAAAAACTGAAGTCTGTCAGATGAAAGAATGGTGAAGTGGATGAATAGATGAAGGAAATTCTTCTGTATATGGCAAATTTGACAATTTTATATATATATATATATATATATAAAAATAATAACATGACACTAACTTTTTCAGCCCCTTTCTTGACCAAATGTGATTTTGTTTGGGAATTTTGTTTTGCCTATTTTTATATCACTAACTTACCCAAAGTCAATCATAAAATAACATTTATTTATTTACATAGTATAAATATTTATTATTTATTTATAAGGCATTTACTACGTGCTAGAGGATTTTACCTGTACTAAGCCATTAACCTGCCCAACAACCCTGTCCAAGTAGGTTATCACGATTATTCTCATTTTACAAATTAAAAAGAGAAAGTGCTTAACTTGCTCTAAAGATATAATTTCATGAGTCCAAAATCACATATGTATTAGTCCATTCTTGCACTGCTATTAAAAAAAAATACTTGAGACTGGGTAATTTATAAAGAAAAGAGGTTTAATCGGCTTACAGTTCTGCAGGATGTGCCAGAAGCATAGCAGCTTCTGCTTCTGGAGAGGCCTCAGGAAACTTCCAGTCATGGCAGAAGGTAAAGGGAAGCAGGCTCGTCACACGGCCAGAGTAGGAGGAAGAGAGAGGGGAGGTGCCACATACTGTTTGACAATCAGATCTCATGAGAATTCACTCAAGATTATGATGATAGCACCGGGGATGGTATTAAAGCACGAGACACCACCCCCAAGATCCAGTCACCTCCCACTAGGCCCCACCTTCAACACTGGGGATTAAATTCGACATGAGATTTGGGTGAGGACACAGATCCAAATCGTATCAACCTACGTACAAGGTTATTCACTGCAGCACGATTTGTAACAGCAAAACTTTGAAAACTGAAGGCCTGACAGCTGGGTGCTCTTTAAATAAATAATGATACATATTTTGAGTGGAATATAATTTGGCTGTCAAAAAATGAGGCAGATATTTATATATTGAGATGGAGGTATGTCCAAGATATATTAAGTGAAGAAAAAAAGCAAAACAGAGAATAGTAGGTAATGTATATCATTATATGCAGTCACGCATCACGTAAAAACAGACCACATATATGACAGTGATCCCATAAGATTATAATGGAGCTAAAACATTATGATGGAACTAAAAACTTCCTATCATTGTAGTACAATGCATTATCTTTTCTGTGTTTAGTTATGTTTAGGTACACAATTACTTACTATTGTTCTGCAATTGCCTACAACATTCATTACAGCAGCATGCTGCAGAGGTTTGCGGCCTGGGAGGAGCAGGCTGTACCATCTAGCCTAGGTGTGCAGTAGGCCATACCATCTAGGTTTGTGTAAGTACCCTCTATGATGTTCATACAATGATGAAGTTGCCTAACAATGAATTTCTCAAAAGATATCCTGCTGTGAAGTACCACATGACTGTATTTTCTTGTATATGTTGTTGTGACATCTGGAGGGATACCCAAGAAAATGGTAACAGTGGCGGCTTCCTAGAAGGGGAACCAAGAGGCTGGATGGGTCAGTCAGGAGAGGCCAGGCAATGCTGCAGTAGCAAACAACCCCCAAAATCAAAGTGGCTTAAACAACGGAGGTTGACTTTCCATCCATACAAACGCTCATGGGATAATGGGGATTCTCTGCTGATATATCCCTCAAGAATCAAGCCTTGCTGGTTGCCACATCTGAGGGTAAAGAGGTCTAGAGGACCTCTGGAGGTCTTCCTTGAGCTGACAATAAACTGTGCCAACCTTCGAGGGACACATGTGACTGCTGCTCACAGTCACTGGTAGTGCTTGTCACATGATTCCCTCAGCCACAGGGGGACCAGGAACTGCGAATCTCTGGGTACCTAGAAGGTAGGGAGTGGAACCTATTTAGTGAACAACATTAATGAATATTACTCTGGGAATAGAAGTTGGAGGGAGAATTTCTTTCCTTCATAAACCCTTTTAAACTCCTGAATATATTATTCATATACGAACTTAAAAAATTTTAAGTACTCTAGAAGAGTTCAGCGGCATTTAAGATAAGCATGTTATAAGCTCCAGGTGACTTGCAGAGACCATACATAGCCCCAGGTGAGAAGAAGGAGAAATCACTGCATACTGGGAGTAGGGAGGTCAGGAAAAGCACAGACCATTTCACTGTCAATGTGCATTTAAGGAGTACCTACTGTGTGCCAGAGGTGTGCTCTATAATGGGAATGTGCAGCTAAATAAGACCTGGTCCCTTCCCTTGAGGAGTTCATAGTCTATTTGCCTGGAAGCCAAGAGACCTGGGTTCAAATCCCATCTCTCCCTGAGTAACCTTGTTTTACTTCACCTGTAAAATGAGGCTGCAATACCTACTGTAGAAGGTTACTGAGAGGATTTGCTCCACCACATGACCAAGGGTCTGAACAAACCTTCATTGACTAGGAACCTGTTGGTCCCCCAAGACATCTCGCATGTGCAAACACCGTACATAGTTTCTACCTTTCCTTGAGATGTTCCCAAAGTGACAAAGAGATGCAGTCTTAGAGACTGCAACCTTCTTCCTTTGTCCCCCTTTCTCCTGCTTTCTTCTTTCTGGTAATGGGCCAGCTCTCTGGGGTTAATAGGACCACTTTTCATCCTGTCGAACCACATCATCTGTGATCTTCCCATTCAATAAATATTAGAATGTATCCATGGGGAATAATCTGCCTGGTATCTTATCAAGACTTTCAAAGCTGCAACTCAGTTCAGATGGGGGGATGTTCAGGCTGCAAAGGGGGAGGGGGAGAAAGAATGTCAGGATCTTGGGACTATCAAGATTTGGATTAGCAAGCAATTTCCTGAGTTCCCCGACTTCATAGATGAGGTCAGAAAGGTCCGTTCTGAATGGAACCCATTAATCTCCCTGTTGTGAGCGAGGAAACGTTGGAAAGCGCAGGTGTTAACAGTCTCGGTGTTATTTTTGGGAGAATGTGAATTGAACACTCGCAGGAAGTGTACTATTCCCTTGCCAGCATCCTGGAGTATTATTTTAGGCAGCAGAACGGAGGCTTGTGAGCAGAAGTCAGCTTTCAACACACCTTTAAGGCAAGAAGGGTACTTCACAAGCAAGAATTTGGCTGCTGTGTTTGGGGGAATTAAAATAATCAATGCGTTCTGCAAGGATGCTCAAAAAGACCGCCTATAGAACACCCAGCACAGCAACATCCACGTGGTGCCACAGCCGCCTCTGACTCAGGAATATCTGGAGTAACGCTAGTTCTGCGGACGAGAGGGGCTAACGTATGCACCACCAGCCCCCAGACAAACACACATGCATGTGAATTTTAGGCTCCAAAGTTGTCACTTCAGCCCAAGGTCAGTAAACGTTTTCTGTAAACGGCTAAATAGTAAATATTTTAGAATTTTGGGGCTGCACGGTCTTTGCTGCCATGATTCAACCCTGCCATTGTAGCATAAAAGCCACCTGAAAATTCACAAACAAACGGGTATGGCTGTGTCCCCATAAAACTTTACAGGCAGTGAAATTTGGATTTCAGGTAATTTTCCTGTGTCACGAAATAGAATTCCTCTTTTGATTTGTTCAACCATTTTAAAATGCAAAAACCCACTTTTGGCCCTCGGACTGTACGAAAACAGCCCCTTTGGCTCTCGGGCTGTCATTTGCTGACCTCTTCTAGACGATTTAATTTCCACACTGACACTATTGCCTAAGGCCCATTTCCAGGTTTTCTTTGGCACTGCCCTTCGAGCAGGCTCTGAGACACGAACATGTGACAGAAAGTGGAAAGGTTAGTTTTCTTCCAGCTCCAGCCAGGCCTGTCTCCAAACACGGGAGGAGCCTACTGAACGAAGATTCCTCACTCCTCTGCACCTCCCTCAAGGTCTGAGCCCGCACATTCTTCAGGGCTTAATCTGCTTTGGCGGAGGCAGAGAGGGCAGAAGGGGCCGATGGTGTGGCAGGAGACCCCTCCCATGAGCATCGAATCTTCCGCACAAGGCACTGTGTTCACAAAAAGCCTCTTGTGAGTGGCGTTTTGTGGTGAGCTATTTATTCATTCGTACTATAAATATTTCTTGGGCACCTACCTGGTGCCCAGCCCTGTCCTAGGCACAAGGATACAACCAGGAGAAAACAAAGTTCCCGCCCTCTCCAGGCCCACATTCCTGCAATGGGAGCGAAAGGGCCGAGCTTCCTGTCTCAGTGGACAGGATGAACAGCAGCAGGAGGGCGCATTCGGCCCCAGGATAGAGAAGAGCCACGGAGCCCCTGCCTCACGAATGGGCTGAAAGTGTGAGTGGCAACCAGGCTTTCCTAACAGTGGAATGGGCGATTCCACCCAAGGTCACCTGGATTCCTGATAGCCTGGGGAAGCAGCTGCTGACATCTGAGTCACACACTCGAGCACATGCACTTGCCCATGAGTCGCCTCATGAAGTGCTCCTGACCCAGGAAATACAACCTAACTTGACCCACCCCTACCCCTTCATTCACCCGAGGCAGCTGTAAATGACACCCACCCATCCCCCATCATCACGTCTCCCCTCAAAGAAGAGGGAAAGCCTGCATTTGCTGGGACAGGGCAGAGGCCAAGAGAGTGTGCCGGCGGGGTGGCCCAAAGAGGGATTTCTGACCAGGTGGGTGAGAAGGAGAAGGAAGGGCTGGAAGAACCACATGGACACAGCCAGAGGCAGGGGTGCCCAGGACACCTTCAGGGCAGTGAGCAGGCCAGTCTGCCACAGGACACAATCATCTGGGAGAATCCTGTATCCTCCCACCCAGGGACCCAGGCTGCTGGCTATAAAAAGCAGATGTTCCCACACTTTGGGAGGCCAAAGCGGGTGGATCACCTGAAGTCAGGTGTTCAAGACCAGCCTCACCAACATGGCGAAACCCCATCTCTACTAAAAGTACAAAAAAAAAAATTAGTCAAGTGTGCTGGTGCGGGCCTGTAATCCCAGCTACTTGGGAGGCTGAGGGGGAAGAATCGCTTGAGCTTGGGAGGAGGAGATTGTAGTGAGAAAAGATGAAGCCACTGTACTCCAGCCTGGGCAATAGAGCGAGACTCTGTCTAAAACAAAAAACAAAAACAAAAACAAATAGTATCACCACTCCCCAAGGACCACATAGAACTCCAAACCTGTCTTCCGCTCTGCAGCCACACGACCTTCCTAGAATGTAATCCCAATTGTATCTCTCTCCTGCCTAAACCCCACTGGCGTTCCTCCCCAGCTGCCTTGGAAATAAATCTGCACTGCTGGCTAGCACCTAAGGCCCTGGAGATCCAGCCCCACCCACTCTGACACCCCGACACCCCACACTCTCTCCCCCACAGTGTCTTCCAGCCGCACTGAGCCACCAGCCTCTGCCTGTTCATGTGTGGTCCAACTCTAACCAGGCCGGGGAGAGGGACCCTGGGAAGTGTGACTCTCCCCTGAGTGAGTCTGAGTAGCACCTTCCAGGGCAGCCTCCCCCTGGGATGTGCCCACCTGCCTAACACAGGCGAGGCAGCCAGTGTTGTATTATTACATAAACGGGGAAGGCAATCGCCCCATTTTACAGCTGAGGACTGAAAGCTGTTCGCCTGAGGTCACATGGCCAGTGAGTGGTGGAGCCAGGGCTGTCACCTCATCAGTGTCCGTGATCTTTCCTCCGGTGAGTCAGAAACCTTCACTTGCACGACGTTGCTTGGGACAGACATTAAAACGCAGAGTCAGCTGGGCGCGGTGGCTCGCGCCTGTAATCCCAGCACTTTGGGAGGCCGAGGCAGGCAGATCATGAGGTCGAGATCGGGACTATCCTCGCCAACATGGTGACACCCTGTCTCTACTAAAATCACAAGAATTAGCTGGGTGTGGTGGAACGTGCCTGTAGTCCCAGCTACTTGAGAGACTGAGGCAAGAGAATTGCTTGAATCCGGGAGGCGAAGGCTGCAGTGAGCCGAGATCGAGCCACTAAAAACCGCAGAGTCCTGGGCCCCAGCCTCACAGACGTGCTGATTTTAAGGGTCTGGGATGCAGCATGAGACTCTACATTGTCCCAAGCAGGCCAGGCGATCAGCGTGAGGCCTCCTCACCGCCCACTCCCCCATCCTCTCTTCCACGGTCTCTGGTCCTCAGCCACAATTCGGATTTCCCAAAAAGGCAGGCAAGTGGGACTGAGTCTTATGACTAGGCTTTGCGGAGACAGTGATGCCCCACAGAGAGGGAGAGGGAAGGGCAGCTGAGGAGGCCGAGGTGGAGCTGCAGGGCCGGCTCCACCATTCCTGGCTGCAATCTCACCCCACCCTGCTTCTTCGGGCCTCAGTCTCTCCATCTGTACTATGGATGCGGTGGTCCCTGAATGGGTGGGAAACAGGGTGTTGCAGGTCCCCCTATAATGGTCCTTATTTCCAGGGCCTGCCCTTGCCTTCTTCCTGTCCACAGCAGAGAAGACCTTCCCTAGGTGAGCGTGTGGGGTTACCAGGCCTGGAATCTCATCAGTCCCACCCAAGCCTGTTAGAACAAGCAGCTTTCCCAATGGAAGAGGTTCTAATGACTCCACACAAGGAAGCAAATGGAAGATACAAATACCAGCAACTCAAGTCGTAAATACTTACTTTCTCTTTTAACATTTTTACGATACTCCCTCTTTTCAGATGCAATAATTTACACTAATGTGTTCCTCCCACCATGCCTTCTATTCCTCTGACATCTGTTTAAACATCAGGACAGCAGGACGAGAGTAAATCACGTTATACTCATTATATGTGTTTAATTCTACCGTGTGTTGCTGAAGCCATAGCAGCCTCATGTACAGACCCAACAGCCACAAACATCAATGTTGTTCTTTGCCTTATCTTGATGAATTAGGCATAAATCGTAACTCCAGCAAAGTGGAAAAGTACCAAAATGCCATCGAGTTGGTCTGGCTGTTTTTTAAGGAGTTGGAATGGAACATATTTGTTGGGAGCCATGAATCAGTGTCTGGAGGACCCGCCACCAAACATTTAACACCAGAACTTTGGGAGGACGCAGGGAGAGAAACGCTACTTGTTTCCTAAAATCACACGGTTGGGAAAATATCCCAAATGGACTCTCGTTGAGGTCTGAAGTCATTTAAAGAGAGAGAAGATGTCTCCATAGTGATTAGGTTCCACTTCATAGGAAGAAAAAAACCCAAAAAGCAATGAAACATGGCTTAAACAGACAAGATTTGCTCCTCTAGCATAAAAGAGAGGGCCTTGGAGTTGGGATGGGGCTTCTGTGAAGTGGACAGGGGTCTAGTCTCTTCCCACCTCCCTGCAATGTGGCCCTTCTTTTTATGGTCCCAGGTGGCTGCCTGAGCTCCAGCCAACACATCCAACTTTCTGACGGCAGGATGGAAGAAGAAAGGCCATGCCCTTCCCTTAAAAAAAAAAGAAAAAAGACTATTTTTTAGAACAGTTTTAGATTTGCAGAAAAATTGTGAATATAGTACAGCGTTCCCAGAGTGTATACTCCATATGCAATTATCCTCATTATTAGCAAATTTTTTGATGTTGTTTTGTTTTGTTGAGACAGAGTCTTGCCCTGTCACCCAGGCTGGAGTAGAGTGGCACGATCTCGAGTCACTGCAACCTCCGCCTTCCAGGGTCAAGCAATTCTCCTTCCTCAGCCTCCCGAGTAGCTGGGACTACAGCTGCATGCCACCATGCCTGGCTGATTTTTTTCTGTATTTTAGTAGCTATGGGGATTCACCACGTTGGCCAGGCTGGTCTTGAACTCCTGACCTCAAGTGATCTTCCTACCTCTGCCTCCCAAAGTGCTGGGATTACAGGCATGAGCTACTGCGCCCAGCCCATTATTAACATCTTACGTTAGTATGGTGCATTTGGTATAATTAATGAACAAATACTGATACATTATCATTAACTAAAGTCCATGCTTTCTCTGGGCTTCCCTAGTTTTTGCCTAATGTGTGTTTCCTGTTCCAGGATCCCAGGTGAATTTAGTTGTCATGCCTCCTTAGGCTCCTCTTGGCTTCATTCCCTTCCCTTTTAATTTAAGGAGACGTCCTGGAGGTATCACATTACACTTTCTCTTCCTTCTCATTGGCCAGAACTTAGTCACATGGCTGCACACAGATGCAAGGAAGGCTGGGAAATGAGTCCTTTCCAGGTAGCCGTGTGCCCAGCTGAACCTAAGGAGAGGTGGAGAATGGTTTCTGGAAATAGTGAACAGGCACTGCTGCAGCAGGGTCTTGAGAGACCTCTCTGGTCAGGCTGACATGCTCCCAATAGCTACATTTTGTGGAAGCAACTGCAGCCCAGGACAGTTAAGTGACTACCTCAAGATCACACAGTCAGTCCCTGGGGAGAGGGACAGCACATGTCCCTCCACTCTGCCAGGCTCCCTCGGCTCTCCTCTTCCCTTCCTCTTGGAGCTTGTTTCGGAGCAGATCCCAGCTGTCATCGTATTCCCAGTTCAGGAATAGAATGAACACCAAGCCCCAGTCCAGGCCTGGAATCTGCCAAGAGGCTGCCCTTGTCCCTGGGCTGGGTCAGATGGTCCTGCCCCGTCACCCTGCCCTGGATCGAAGTGACCAGCTTGCCAGTCGATCTGTTCTTCTGGGAACTTTTCTGGAGCATCTGCACTGTGGCAGGAACTGTGGTAAGCCTTTTTACACTTGGAGTCTTGGAGTTCTCAAAGCAGAGGCAAAGAGTGAAGCATTCATACTTAGGCTCCCGGAGGTGAATCTGTCAAGGTCACAGCCAGTACGAGGTGGAGCGGGGATCCCAATCAGACCGTCTCGGGAGCCCATACTTGCGCCCCATGTGACACAGTTGCAGAGCTCTGAGAGCACATCTAACTCATGTGGGGACAGCGGGCATCTGTATGTCTCTCTGGAGACTCTTGCGGTTCTGGAAGCCAAAAGTCCAAAATCAAGGAGTCTGCAAAGCTGGTCCCTTCTTGGGAAGGCAGGGGGAGAATCCGTTCCTTCCTTCCTCCCCGCTTCTGTTGCTGCCAGCATTCCTAGTGTTCGCTGGCTCATAGATGCATCACTCTGGTCTCTGTCTCCATCGTTTCTCAAGCCTACTCCCTGAGTGTCTATCCAAACTTATTTTAACTTGATGACAGCTGCTCGATGACACCTTTTTTCCAAGTAAGTTCACATCCCCAGCTATGGAGGATTTGGACTAGGGCCTACCCTTCTGGGGGTCACGAGCAGCCCACAACAGAGGCCCAGGAGAGCTGCCGTGCGTGTGATCAACTGTGGCCTTCCTGCTTACCTGTTTATTTTTGCCTGCCCTAACCATCAAGGCGCCAGCAGGAAATCGATGTCCCTCTTACATGGTGACTTGGAAAGAGTTTAATATGAGGACAATTTACAAAAGACAGCAACAGGGGATGGTACAGCTCCTCTCCCCCTGCAAAACATAAACAGCAGGGAGCAGAGACCACTCCCATGACTGAGTGGCTGGTGGGGGAGTCACCAGAACCCCAAACACAGAGAGGCCCAGTGGAGAAGGGCCTGTCCAACAGGAGCTGTGGCCTTCCTCAGAGGGACACAGACGGCCTATGTACCAGCCTTCAGCAAGGCCAGTGACTAACCAGCTTCTCTCCCCACCTCCCTCCCATCTCTTGCTGTATCTTGATCTGGCTGAACTCAACAAGATGCCAGGGCAAAGGAGCCTGATTAATACAATGTAGAGGAGTCCATGTTATAATCTCCAAGGGCACAGAGGGAAAAGGAAGGAGAGGCAGACACAAGGAGCAGCTGGAAGGTGTCCAGTGCATCCACCCAGCACCCAAAGCACCCTGCCCAAACCTCTGTGATGCCAAGTGCTCAGTGTGCAAGCTTGCCTGCAGTGGGGGTGTAGCAAGTGGCACCAACTGGCGTGCACTCGGACGTTGGAGTCTGGACTCGTGTGGCCAAGAAGCTGGAAGAGAGGAGAACCACTTCTGGAGATGGTGCTCCTGACAGCGGCACTGCACCCGCTTCCTGGGGAGCCAATGGCCGCAGTGCAGGATGCTGGGGCTCTCACTGTGGCCTCCCAGCCCGGCTCTGGCGGTGGAAGCTGCACCCCACCAGCCTGATTCTATGCTTTGATTTCCCAGGCTCTCATTTCCACATCTTAAAGCCTTCTGGAAATTCTGTAAGCTTTTTAGTATCCCTTTCCAAATTCCTTTGCTGCTGAGTAAGGCAGAGTGAGTGTCTGTTGCTCCAACCAAGAGCCCTCTGTGATCCTGAGCAGGGGCAGGAGTCAGGGGCCCGGAAGGAAAGAGGCAGCACCCTTGGCTGGCGGTCTGGAGAGCCTTTAATGCAGGGACCGGCTACAGAGGCTCACACAGGTGGAGACAGCCAGAGACAAGCCACGGCGGGATGCCATGGCCAGCCTGAGGTTAGAGAGGGCAAGGGGAGCTTGGAAGCAGCAGAGAGGTGGAAGAGAGGAGCTGTGGTGAGAGAAGGACCGGGCCACTGCCGGGAGGAAGAAATGGTCCGACATCTCTCTGGTCCTGCACACACTCTGCTGAAGGCACCTCCCACAGCTGAACCCAACCGGAAGTCAGGGAGAAGATGAGGGGGCCGTCTCCAGAGTTCGGAGGTGGACAGAGAAGGCTGGCACTGGAGCTGAGGAGCACAGTGAAGAGTAGCCAGCCCCAAGGAAGGCCAGGGGCATGGGTTCAGCGCCGGCTGCAGGCTTGGGCACTGTCCAGACACGTTCTCTGCGCGACCTCATTGAATCTTGACAGTGGCCCTGCTGAACAGACTTGGAGGTGGGCTGACGGGACGCAGCCCCAGGGCCAGTCTGACTGAGCACCGGAGTGGCAGCTACCTCGTTTGAGCCCACAGCAGCCCTGCTGGCTGAGCGGGGCAGACGCACTGTCACTGTTTTCACCATGAAGCAAACAGGCTCAAAGAGGTTGGGCTGGTGTCTTGAGTACATATGCGTGCGCAGAGGCTGGCTGCTGGAACAGGCAACCCCAGGTTTCAGGAGCTTAACCTGACGCATGCTCCTCTCACGGCACAGGCCAGTGTGGGGCAGTAGGGTGGGTGGCTGGCTGCATGGAGCCATTCCAGAGTCCAGGACCTGTTTTCTAGGGTCTTGAAGTTTCTTCCCCTGGAGCTCAGTGGGACAGGAAAAAGAAATTATGGCAGACGGCAGGAGAAGTTTCAGGGGCAGCTGGCGCTCTTTCTCATGTCCGCTCGCCAGAGCTCTGTCTCGGGTCCCACCTGGCTTCCTGGGGTGGGAGAGGAACTCGCCCGTGTGCCGGGAGGGAAGGAGGACGCGAATGGGGAGGTGTTTGGGCGGCTCTGCAGAGCACCTCCCAGGCGGGCCCATGGCAGGCCGCATGGAACGCAGAACCGAGTGGCTGGGAAGGGTGAGGGTCAGAGGTGGGAGACGGGGTGGGGAGGGGAGCAGTGCCCACTGTGCACACGTTAGAATCCTTGGCCAGGGTTTTGGAAGCCTTTGACGGGGGTGGTGTCAGCTTGCCTGAGGTTCCTCGGCTGGTTAGGCACAACCCCGGGCCCCGGGCTGAGCTGAGAACTTTAGCTCTTGGAGCTCTGCCTCCGCCTCACCCTGCACAATCATCCCAGCTTTCCGAGGCGGTGTCCGCTACCTCCCACATCTTCCAGGCTTTGGATCTCATTCCCTTCCCCCCAGCCTAATGCATGATGCTTGCCCTTATGAAATTTCCTGGGAGCGCTGTGAGACTCTGGGATGTTCCAAGTTTGGGGTCGGCAGAGCCCTTCGCCTGCCCTGCGTGAGTCCAGCCCACAGTTTCTAGGAGACGCCAGGGAACATACCGCAGGCAAGTTGCCGCAGAGCTGGCTGCAGGACAGGCGGCCTTACAAATTGCTCTGTTAAACCTAAAAGCTCCAGCTATCCCGGGGATTACGAGGCGCCCCAGCGAGGCCTTGTTAGGACCGGCCTCCGGGAGAACACGGAGGGTATTTACATTTGTTGAAGGGCTCATTTTCGTGAAGGATGACAGGGCCTCGGCCTCAGAGGATCGTGTGTGCATGGGCTTTTTATTTCCAGCAAACACTCAAACTTGCAAGAGGTCAGATACAGTGCAAGGCAGAAATCGCGCTCCGCTTCAGGCGGGGATGTGGCTGTGTGCTGACCTGGTGCCCTGGAGCCAAGGTATTTCTTCCATTCTGGTTTCCATGAGCTTGGCAAAGGTGAGACACCTAGATCAGACACCTCTTCTCTACTACCTAGATCACCGCAATCTCTCTCACCTGGTGTCTGTGGCTCGTTGCTCCGGGCACCACTGTGGCAGCCAGACCTTCACGGTTCCAACCACATTCTGCAAAGCGCCTTACTGTGCCCATGCTGGACTTAGCCCTCCTCACATTTTGGGGACTTCCTGTCACCTTGGAGGCCGTGGATGCTGTGGGATCTGCCCAGTGCCCAGTCACGCACCACGGGGAAGGACTTCATGCATCATAGAGTAGATAATTGGCCAATGAGCAGCGTGAACCAGTGGGCAAATTGTCCTCTTCTCTCTCCTTGGATGGTTGTCCTGAGAAGCGGTTGTCTATATGGACTTTTGGAAGAGTCCCCTAAAATTGTGCAATCAATTGCTCCTAATACCAAGTGCTGGCCAGTTCAGTATTGCACCCTCCCTGGGATTGCACTCCCTAATTCAATGGCAGAGTATTAGGTTTGCCTTGACATGTTTTCTAGGGAACACACACTCATATACACACTCTGTACACACACACTTGCACATGTGTGGAAATGGCGATTGATTCTTTCTTGATCCCAGTAAGTCATGGGATCTGTCTTTTCTTCCCACACGATGATTAACAGCAACGTCATGGTCATCACTGTCTATCATTTATAGAGCTCTGTGGCAGAGACCAGCAAGTCATTCTCCAAATCATTTTCCTTTTCCTTCAGGGAACACAGCCATCCACATTTCCCAGCCTCCCTTGCAGTTGGAGACAAACAAGTGATTGAGTTTGGCCAATGACATGTGACAAAAGTGACGTTGATCACTTCCAGGCCTGATCCATCAAAATCTAACATGCCAGCTCCCATCCTCCATCCTCTCCACCTGCTGAATTAAGAGGTCTCCCGACACCTGGGAGGAGGAGAGCCTCCCATGAGAACCAACCAACTGGGAAAATCAGTGCTGCACTGTTATGTAACGAAGAAAAAACTTGCTGTGTATGGAGCCTCTGACACGTGGGGATTAGGGTTTGCAACGAGAAGACCATCCTCATAAGTGTGACTTGCCTGGTTTTGCCTCAGTGCACTTCTATGCACTACCCCATTTAATCTTTTTGTTTGTTTGTTTTAAATAGAGTCTCCCTCTGTTGCCCAAGCTGGAGTACAATGGTGTGATCTTGGCTCACTGCAATTTCTACCTCGCGGGTTCAAACGGCTCTCCTGCCTCAGCCTCCAGAGTAGCTGGGATTGCAGGTGTCCGCCACCACACCCAGCTGATTTTTTATATTTTTAGTAGAAACAGGGTTTCACCACGTTGGGCAGGCTGGTTTTGAACTACTGAACTCAGGTGATCCGCCCGCCTCAGTCTCCCAAAATGTTGGGATTACAGGCGTGAACCACTACACCTGCCCTAATCTTCTTTAAATTCTGTATTTTATTACTGAAGTATGTTGCTCTACCTGCCCCACCCCACAATAAGAATCTCACCCAGGATCCCCATCCTTTTCCCTTATTCCCCCTTCCCCCTTGACACCCCTGCACAAGTGCTCCAGGAGTCCCTGACCACTGGCCGTTTGAAGTGTGTCCATTGGGTAGCAGTGTGGAAACTCCCAGGACCAATGTGAAAACTCTCAGGGCCTTTGTGGGGAAAATGGAGGGGGCTGAGGCAGTACTGGGAGGGGCTTATTTGAGGGTCCTGGCCACTTCTTTGCAGACCAGCTTGATCTCCTCATCATGTGGACAGGTAGGGGCGAATTCTTCCCAGGCATAGGCACTACCCAAGCACCAATGCCATCCCCGGAAGGTCTCAGGGATGGGGAAGCCCTGGTACTTCTCACAGTCCACCTGGACTATGCGGAGCTTTGGCAACAGGCTGCAGTCAACCAGGGTGAGCTCACTGCCATCCAGAAACCTCTTCCGAGAGATGCCCTCATCTTCAGCACTGGTGTCATCCACTTCTTCTGGGAAGGGGGATGTCAAGTAACTGTCTAAAATCTTCAGGGCTCTCAGGAGCCCCTTGTCCAGAGTATCATTGAGTCCTGCATTTGAACTTGATGTAGGCAGAAAAGTCGGCAAATACGTCCAGCCCAGCTGTGTTTGACTCAGGGTTTAGAGTTCTCAGCTTGGGGTACCTGGAAGGACACAGCACTGCCTCCAGAAATTCCTCAATCTTTTGGGTGTCTACATGTGCTTCCATGCCACAAAGCAGGAACAGGAGCTGCCCTTCTGGGTACAGCTTCTGCACTGTCATGGTCTACCTCTTGGTGTCAATGGTGGTGATACGTGAAAGTGACTCCTTTGAGCCAAAGCACCGTGAACAGTCTCTAGAAGAAGGAGCAGTTCCTGGCCAAGTGAGGTGGCTCATGCCTATATCCCAGCACTTTGGGAGGCCGAGGTGGGTGGATCACCTGAGGTCGAGAGTTCAAGACCAGCCTGACCAACATGGAGAAACCCTGTCTCTACTGAAAATACAAAATTAGCTGGGCGTGGTGGTACACACCTGTAATCCCAGCTACTTGGGAGGCTGAGGCAAGAAAATCGCTTGAACCTGGGAGGCAGAGGTTGCAGTGAACCGAGATCATGCCATTGCACTCCAGCCTGGGCAACAAAAGTGAAACTGTCTCAATAATAATAATAATAATAAAAAGAAGAAGAAGGGGCAGTTCCCAATCTTGTCTCCATCACTGCCAACTTTCACGAGCAACCTTCATGAGGTTGTTCTTCAGCCATGGTTGCATCAGGGCCCATTTAATCTTCACAAAGAAAGTACAATTATCATTGCAGCTGGCCTGGTGCTGAGATTGAGGCTCAAAGAGATCACAGTACTCAGAAGCTCACATAATTAGCAAATGGAGAGGATCTCTCGAATTTTTAAGCTAACTAGAACTCTTACCATCATGAAACATGTCCACGTCCACTTTATAGATGAAGAGACTGAAGTTCATAGACCAATGACCAGTTGAGGTATCACTCAGTTTGCTAGCGTGCCGATGGGCAGTTCTCCAGACCCCCAATCTCCTAAGCCCTTTCTAAGACATCATGGACTGACAAGTGTCTTCATAGTCCTTTGCTGTCTCTCCCAGAGAAGGAGGCAAATTATCCATTTAGTGGAAGCAACGATCAAAGAAATAAATCAGTCGTATCCAATGACCTGATGTTGAGTCTGATAGACACTGGGCAGAGAAGCAATGATGTTGCAACATAGGGAATAGACAGGGTTGGAACTGGCCCCTCTGCTGATCAGCTATGTGACTTGGAGCAAGTGGCTTAGCCTCTCTGTGTCTCCAGGACCTCATTTGTAAAATGAGGCTAGTAATGTCACCTGCCCAACACAATTGCTGGATAGTTTCTAACAAAGCTTTTTGCACTACCCCATGTAGCTAGCACATGAGAAGCCCTCAAACATTAGCTGTTACTTTATTTCACTGTGTGGTCAGTCCAAGGCTACCCACATTTGCCAGTTCATCCCATGTCTGCCTAGTCTCTCTCTCTCTCTCTCTCTCTCTCTCTCTCTCTCTCTTTCTTTCTGGTCCCTCCAAAGTATTTATCTCATTTCCTTGCCTCAAAAATCCATGACCACACACTGACTCCCCTCCCCCCTCATTAAACCAGGCTTTCAGGAAAAGATCTAATATCAGTCAGATAATGTAAACCATCGAGGCGCCTCGCCTGGGGAGTTTTGCTAGTTCAGCCTAAGCTTTCAGTGAAGGTGCAAGCAACAGAGCTTCCTGGGACAGGGATTTGGAGTCTGAGCTGGCAGGTGTGGGGCAGACGCAGAGGATAGAGAATCCCTCCGGCAGTGCCCAGGTGGACGTCCTCTTCCACTCCCTGCCCGGATGCCCTGGACAATGTATCCTTTAGGCATTTAGGTCTGAGTCACCAGATGGCAGGGATAGCTTCAGCCTTCTCTCTGAGCCAAACTGAAAGCCCATAATATCCACCCCAGCTTGGCTTTGTGGTTTTCTGTTTTGCTCATTCCCAAAACAAGTTCCTCAGGAGGATGGAGGTCTGGTCCTCCAGATGAAGGATGATCTCTGTGATTCCTGGGAAGGGTGGGGTGAAAGCGATTATCTTTGAAGCACCAGAGAAAGTTTTCCAGAGAAGGATGTGGACTGTAAGGAATGGGGGAGTGTGAGACGAACACAAAACACTCTACCAGAAACTGCAGAAGGCCTCTGAATTGAGCATGATCTGAGGAGTCTTAGGTTCCTCCCACCTCCTCAACAGCAACTATTCATCCATTCATCCATCCATCCAATCTTCTTTCCATTAATCCTTCCTTTTACTCATACACCTATCCATCCATCCATCTATCCATTCATCCATCTATCTGTCAATCCATCCATCCATGTATCCATCCTTTCATCCTTTTAGTCATCCATCCATTTATCCATCCATCCTTTCTTCTATCACCATCCATCCATCCATTCATCCACCATTCCATCCTTCTATTCACCTATCCATCCATTTATCCATCCTTCCATCCTTTTATTCATCCATTCATTTACCCATCTATCCTTTTTTCTGTCATCATCCATCCATCTGTCCATTTATCCATCCTTCTATTCATCCATTCTTCCTTTCTTCTACCATCCTCCATCCATTCATCCACCTTTCCTTCCTTCATTCCTTCCACCTACCCACCCATCTACCTATTTATTTGTTGACTACATTATTATCAAGGCGTTAGATGTGGGCCAAGCACTATGCTAAGCACTGAGACTATGATATTGAGCAGGAGGACACTGATGGCCTCCCCTACCCCAACTCAAGCTCGTTGGCCAATGGAGCATTCACAAGGATAATGATTCAGCTGTCGTCTTCTCTGGGCTCCCTTAAAAGTAGACCCTGGCTGGACACTGTGGCTCACGTCTGTAATCCCAGCAC
Source organism: Mandrillus leucophaeus (assembly GCF_000951045.1). Taxonomy (NCBI): domain Eukaryota; kingdom Metazoa; phylum Chordata; class Mammalia; order Primates; family Cercopithecidae; genus Mandrillus; species Mandrillus leucophaeus. Next base: position 3,572,040 of record NW_012098098.1, read on the forward strand.
TTTGGAAGGCCAAGGTGGGTGGATCACGTGAGATCAGGAGTTCGAGACCAGCCTGACCAACATGGAGAAACCCTGTCTCTACTAAAAATACAAAATTAGCCAGGCGTGGTGGCACATGCCTGTAATCTCAGCTACTCGGGAGGCTGAGGCAGGAGAATCATTTGAACCCAGGAGGTGGAGGTTGTGGTGAGCTGAGGTTGTGCCATTGCACTCCAGCCTGGGCAACAAGAACAAAACTCCATCCCCTCCCCCCCAAAAAAGTAGACCCTGAGGCAAGGAATGCAAGCAGGGTGTTTGGAAAATGATCCCAGGAAATACTTGTAGGGGAATGAAGAAGTGAGACAAGGAAGGGAAGGCTGTCAATAAAAGGTTCACTATCAAGAGGCTGAGCCCCGTGGGTACCTGGAGCTGTATCCTGCTGGAAAACTCTAGGAAGTTTGTAGAACATGCCTCAGAGTCATCCCAGCTGATGGATGGGAGAGGTGGAATAGCTCTTCTCTGACTGTGGTCGCCAGTGTTTGAGGGATGCTTCAGCAGAACCTGAGCATCCCTGGGGCCCAGGGGAGCAGAGCCAGATCCCTATTCAAAGGAGCTGCACATAGGATAGGGGCAGGGACAACACACAGGGGGAAAGAGTGAGTGAGCATCTCAACATTTCACACAACCTTTTGCATCTTTTAGTGTCTGTGCAGGCACAGAAATATTTTGAAAGGGTGAGCAAAGACACGACAAAGTGCAGTGAGGCTGTTGTGTGAGCTCAACATACGCAGGTGAACAGCCATGCCCAATGCAAGCACAATGCAACTGGAAGATGCATTAAAGCACGGTACAGAATAACACAGCATTACAGTACTTGCAAAGCATCTGGGAATCACTCTCACAAGGAAAGTGCAGAACTTTTATGGAGAAATGGAAAACGTTATTAAGATGTGAAAGAAACCTGAACCAATGAAAAGCAATCCTGTTTGTGGGTGGGATGACTGAACTGTACGGATCTGCCATTTCCCTTCAAGTTTAACCTTCGCATCCCAGGAAGCAGCCGCCAAATCCAAACAGAACCCTGGAAGGATTTGACACGCTGATTTTCTAAAATGCACATGAAATAATAAACTGCTACAGACAGCTACGATTAATTCGAAAAAATGCAAAATGTGATCTTTACCTTCCAGTCCATTAGTGTGTTTGATGCCAACATCCCAGGGTATATTTTACATATTTTTCTTTACATTTTATAGAAACCTTTACATTTTAATAATAATTGGTTAAAAGTCTCATGATAATTCAAGTTGCTTTAATTTCCCTAACACGTCCCATTACCTGACATTTCCATTGTTTCCAGTTTTTTAAATCATATTTTTTAAAACCTCATGGAGAAATTTCTTGATATCAGAAACAGCTGTCATCCTCTGAGTACTGGCTTTGCTTTTATTTTAGGGGCATGGTAAATTTTGGTATCATCCTATTTCCCTCTGACTTTGGGAGATGAGATAACACAGAGCCGATCTGTGGCCAATGCCTGAGACCCTCACACTGGACATTTCTTGTTGCAACCTCACTGCAGGGACCTTTGTCACCCTTGCCCTCATCTGCCTTGGCTTAAAGTTCACCAGATGTAAATCACTGTAGGAAGATTTGTGCAGATTGCCAGTGGGCACCGTGCTGAGGTCCTTGCCTCACTTCTGCAATCCCCCTGTAGCCCGGAGGTGGCTGTTATTACCATCCTTGTTCTAATCGGATGACAAGTGGAAGCTCAGAGAGATGAGGTGACCTCCCAAAGTCACACTGTGAGCGAGTGACAACTGGGTTTTAAACCCGGTGTATGTGATTCCAAATGCATGCCCTTTCTAGTATCTGCTACAGTGCCTAAATCTTTGCAAACCCCTTTATAGCCCTTTGGAAGCTGGAGCCGTGAAACCCATGCAAACTACAGCACATGCCTACTCTTACTTAGAGTGCTGTGAGCATCCTAATGTGTAGATTATAGCTTGGCATTTGTCCCTTGGTCAAAAATGTAGCTTTAAGTTTGTGCCAGTCATGATGAAATGAACTTTCCCCCAGGTCAACTGATTCCCCGGCCAACACCACCTGCCCGCTGCCCTGGCTGTGATCTCGAGGCAGCATTCTCCAGGGTTCCTTGACAAAGCAGCGGCACTGACAACAAGTGCTGTGGGAAAGGTCCTCCTCCCCCAGGTGAGCAGAGAGAAGGGCTGAGAGTGATATTGCTGCAGAAGACACGGTGGACAGGACTGGAGACACCTAGGAAGACCACCTACTGTGGGGGGGCTGGGACCAGTGCAGCCCCCCACTTACTGCCTTGCTGGGAGGAGAAGGCACCTGGCCCTAGGGTGGCAGCATCGCCTGACCTAGGGGAGCTACCTGGGAAACGGCCCGTCCCTGCCGTGCACTGCCATGCAACAGTATGCCTGTGCCTCTCCTGCGTGGCCAGTGCGGGGATCGTGAATAAGTCATTATGCCCCACCTAGAAGACCATCCTGGAGTCTTACACCTTAGGATCCAAAAGACCATGCTCAGAGTTGTTCTTATAAACCACCTAAGGGTCAGGTGTGGTGGCTTATACCTGTAAACTCAACACTGTGGGAGGCTGAGGCAGGAAGATCTCTTGAGCTCAGGAGTTGGAGGTCAGCCTGGGAATCATAGTAAGACCCTATTTCTACAAAAAATACATAAATCAAACGTCATCCAGTTGTGGTGGTGCACACCTGTTGTCCCAGCTACTTGGGAGGCTGAGGCCGTAGGATTACCAGAGTCCAGGGGTGGAGGCTGCAGTGAGCCGTGATGACAACACTCCACTCCAGCCTGGGTGATGGAGCCAGACTCTGTCTCTAAAACAAAAATCCACCTGACCAGTCAAAGGGAAAACTGGGCCCGTAAATATCCACGTTAGTGGGAGCCTTCTATGGACAGGGATGCATTCTCTGTCACAGAAAATAACGAAAGCATCTGAGCTAAGATTTGGGTGCATTTTTTCCAAATTCTCCTTAAGGCTGTTCTACTTTTTACTTGAAGGCAAGAAAAGCGTATGTCCTCACCCACTGTGCAGCAGAAGGCCGGGCTTTGGGTGTTCTCTCCAAACCATTGGGAGCCCTCTTCTCCCAAATCAGCCTATTTTCTGCAATCACAGAGATTTTCCTTTTCTGTTAGAGGAGCGTGTATAGGGATGAATTGTTAAGAAATTTACTCAGGGAAGGTCCATTCCTGAGCTTAGCTTCCACAGCAGACAGCAAAAGCCAGATCAATCCCACAAATGACAGATTCAAAGCCCCTGGAGGCCCTGGGTGCATCCTGGAATTCTCCTTACAAAGAATCCCGGGGCCACTGTGGGCCAGCTCGAGCTCAGGAAGGGGAGCTAGGCAGTCTGGGGGTGGGTCCCAGCCTAGTCACCTGCGCACTGTGTGACATCAGGAAACAGATCTCCCCCTCTGGGCCTCAGTTTATGTGGCCACCGGATAAAGAGGTTGAAGAAAGTGAGATCTCAGTTTCCCTGAACCCACCTGAATGCTGTCAATGCTTTTCTCCACCTCCTCAGGACTGATCTGTCTGGCGGGATAATTCTTTGTCATGGGGCCTGTCCTGTACCTGGTAGAAACTTATGCAGCATCCCTGGCCTTTACCCATCAGATGCCAGTAGCACCCCCAACTCTCTCCCTCCAAGTTGTGACAATCAACAATGTTTCCCCACATTGGCAAGTCCAGGCCTCAGCCCCTGGTGATGCTCATGGACGTTGGCCTGAGCAGAGCCTGGGAGCACTGGGCATTGAAGGCGGTGGTCGCAGCTGCAAGCCGGGACTGACTGTGTGGTCCCTGAGACCCTCGTGTCGCCAGAGGGCCCGCCCAGGCTTGCAGAGCAGGCTGCTGTCTGTGCACATGATGGACGCTTGACCAAAGCACCGGTTAAAGGCCCTGCAGGCAGGGGAAGGTGCAGTTCTCTCCATACAGGGGCAATCTTGGCCTTCCTGGAGGCCACTGAGGGCTTTTCATCCTGGACGCAGCAGCACCAAGGCAGGTCTGGCAGGGCAGGGAGGACGGGACAAGGCTGTGTCCCTGGGGCAGCCCAGATGGTCAGCTCACTCAGAGCAGAGCAGCCTTGCTCCTCCGGGAAGGCGGGGCGTGTTCCCCGCACCCTCCCTTTCATGTCACCATGAGCTGTTGAGGGTGGAACTTCGAGTGTGACTGTCTGAGTATGGTCTTCCTTCCCCTGCAGGAGCTCCTGAAGGCCTGAATCAGGGTTTCACAGCCGTCGTCGAGGGCTGCATGGGAAACTCTGAGACCTAACCTTGTGGGCTGGGGTGATTCAAGGCCAGTGTCCCCACCCCCAGATGCTGCCTCCCTCCTGGCACACCACTCCAGGAGGAGTCAGGTCGCCGGGCCTGGGCAGGAAGATGGGTTGAGAGGCTGGGAGGACCGGCCCAGCCACGGCAGAGTCGAGCTCTGGAAACCTGAGGCTTGGCCAAGCTCAAGAAACTAGAAGCCACCATGTTCCCTCAAGAAACCCTAATCCCGGTCCAGCCAACTCATGATCCTTTGAAAGCTGCTGTCCTTTATCTGGGCAGTGTATTCCTTCTCAGAATGAGTCTTTCCAGTTGAATGAAAGCTTCCTGGAATCAGTATCCCATGCTTTTGTCCCAAATGGTGGGAACACACCACCAGGAGATCCGAAACCAGCAGAGCGACGGCTGAACCTGTTCTAAACACAGCGACATTGTGCCAGAAATGAGCCGGATCAGCCATAGCCGAGCCCAGCCAGTGCCCAGAGCAGGTTGGCTCAGGCTACAAAGACGTCCTCCCACCACTTTCATGGGTGGAAAAGTTAGTCCGGAGGTTACTTTAATTCATAACAAATCCCGACTGAGTCAATGCACAGTGGAATTTAAGGTTCAAGGCATAATTAATTGTTTGTGTTTAAGGTAAAACCTATACAAGTCACTCATTCACTTGTCAGTCTGGGTTTCTTGAGTGCCCACCTGAGGGCCAGGCTGTGTTCCAGGAAGATGCAGCAAAGCCCCTGACCTGGAGAAGATGTGCAGGGCTCAGGGGACAAGAGGTCCTGCTGGGCACACAGTGTGTGGGGGACATGGTGAGTAGGGGACACGGTGGAGGCCAGGGTGACTAGTGACACAGGAGCCAGGGAGAGTAGGGGCCTGATATTGGAGGAGTAACCAGGGAGAGGGGGTACACAGGTCAGATTGTGGGGCGGTCTTGTAAGCTGTGGCATGGAGTACACTCACACATGCACACTTGCGTACGTGTACACTCATGCCCACAAGCATGTACATATTTGCATGCACACTCTCCCTCTCTCACACTCATATATACACACACTCACTGGCACACTCACACTCTTGCACGCTCATGCTCACTCTCACACTCACACTCACACATATTCACACACCCAGTCTCACACATACGTGCACTCACACTTCCTCGTGCATATGTTCACACACTGGCTCGCATTCACACACAATCACACACACACTGGCACACTCAGAGTCACACTCACACATGTATTCAGTGGCACACACATTCACATATACTCACACCTACACACACCCCTGCACTCACAGCGACCACACACGCTCACTCCTACCCCCACGCCCACGCGCACACAGGCACACACCCTTTCAGGGAGTGTTTCCATCTCGTGTCTGACCCTTCTGCTCCAGAGACTCAAGCTTGCCCCAAGCCTGCACTTCCCTGCCGCATAAATCTCCTGGAAGCCAGCGCCGCCTCCTCGCCTTCCGCGTAGCACTGGAGGGGAAGGCAGGAGGCTGTGAAACTTGGGGTGATGTACACAGTAGGCACTCAGTGGACGTCAGCGTGGCTTCACGACATTGAGGAGCTGGTGTAAAAACCCTGCACGTGTGGACTGGCCGCAACACGAGGAGGGATTTGTCTTCCCGGACAGGGCAGTCTGGAACCCTGCCTTGCCCTCTGCTCCTCACCTGAAAACAGTGGGCCACGTGGGGGAACTGAGGCAGCAGGCAGGGGGCTCAGGGCTGGAGTGGGAGGCTGAGAGAGTGGGCACGGAAAGGAGAGAGTAGACAGATCTGACACCTGGCCTCGTGCAGGATTGGCCAGAGCTCATTCTGCCCGTGGCTTTACAAGTGAGTGAACATAGAAAGATTCTTTGGAGGTGGCCTGGACGGGGCATTCGGTGCTGAGGCCACGGTGCTGAGGAGATAAGATACCATCATTCGACTCAAAGAGCTTCCGATGGCCGGCGGCCTGGCTGGCTGGCTGGGGAGCCAGCCTCAGGGTCCCCGCTCCTTGCAGATGCGGGGGTACCACCCTCTCCGTAGCAGAACCGTGGCTCCTAACGGGAAGGGGAGGTATTTACGAGGGGCGAAGTCCGACTGTTGGCCGCCAGCCAGCTCACATCCTTTGCAGCAGGCAAGGTTTTTTTTTCAGACTTCCATATTCTATTGAGTATTTCTGATGCAGAGAAAAAAAAAAAAGCAAAAATAATTATTTTAATAAATTAGTATGATTTAAATTAGAAGATGTGAATGTCATCTTACTTGAGCTCCTTACAGAGGCAAAAGAAAAAAAATTTTCCCTGGACAGATACGAGTCTGACTCTGCAAACCTGTGAGCCCTTTACGTCTGTTAAATCAGCCAGTGCTGAAGACAGCAGTGACCTCCAGAGACGGCAGCTGCCGTAGGGAATCTGGGAGCCTGTGACATCACCAGCAGGGGTGCAAATTCTTACGGTCCTTTGGGAAATGATTTAAAGATGTATATTAAGAAGGACAAGAAAAAAAGTCTTATACCTTGATTTAGTAAAATCTCGCTTTTAGAAATATAGTCAAAGGAAATGAGCAAACAAGAATTTAAAAGTTCTATGCGTGAAAATGTTCCCGCCAATGGTTTTAGGTTAGAGAAAAGAGAGACGCCCAGAAGCCAGCAGCTAGGGTGTTACATCATCAACACCACTGTGGTGAGTTATTACATGGCCTTTAAAATAGAAAATCAGAGAACCAAGCCATGCATATATATATGTGTGTGTGTGTGTGTGTATGTGTGTGTATATATGTGTGTATATATATGTGTATACACACACACACAAACACAAATATGTATATATTGAGACAGGGTTTCACTCTGTCACCCAGACTAGAATGCAATGGTGCAATCATGGCCCACTGCAGGCTTAAAAGATCCTCCCATCTCAGCCTCCCAAATCGATGGGAATACAGGTGTGTGCCACCATGCCCAGCTAATCTTTTAAATTTTTGTAGAGATGGGATCTCACTATGTTGCCCAGGCTGGCCTTAAACTCCTGGGCTCAAACAATCCTCCCACCTTAGCCTCCCAAAGTGCCAGGATTACAGACATGAGCCACTATACCCAGCCCATGCTTATAATTTACTAAGTGAAGAAGCATATTGCATTAAAATAATAAAAAAGAATCCCAAGAGCATGTGCAAAGAATATAGGGAAACACAGACAATTCTATAGGAAAGGCTGGCCAACAGAGGTAGCATGGTTATGAGGCAAGTATCATTTCCAAATTTAGAGGCCTAGGAGAGGAAGGTAAGGTTGTTTCTGTGATTTAAAATACTGAATAAATTAAATAAAACTAGCACAGCCAAGTGGACAGGTAGAGGATGGTTGGAAGAAAGGGCCCCTCCAGCCCCAGGTGCCCTATGGCTTGCCAAGCCCAGCAGTCTCAGCGTTTATTCCCTGTGCTCCTACTAAGCGTTCAACGCCAGGTTGACCTGCAGCATCTACATGCACAGCTCAGGAGTGAGATCACAGCTCCAAGGTCCAGTGTGCCTGAGCTCAAACCCCACCCAGCACCTCCCAGCTGCGTGCTCTTGGGACAGGACTGTCTCGTCTGGCTTCCATCTCCTTTCTCAGCCCCTCTCTCTCATTGATAACCTCCATCCAGGACACACCAGGTTTCTGTAAGTGATAGCTAATTCCATTACCCAAATATGTGCTATCTGACTTAAGGCCTTTCCAATAAAAGTGCATTAGCAGCTCTCAAACTTAACACTTTACTATACTTTTGGGGAAAGAGTTAAATGTGAAAAAAACAAAACAAAACAAAAAAACCCCTTAGTTCTGGATGGTGAGTATCTACTTGCCTGGAGGTGGCGGTTGGGGTGGCTGTCAGGACCCCTCAAGTCTCCTGAAAGTCTACAACCCTGCAATCCTTGCTCTTTGCCACAGCTCTGCCCAGAGTAGGAGGCGTTCCGGAACTCAAGGTTGAGCTGTCTTTTAGCTTTTCATCAGCGTGAGTTGCCTTTGGCCTCCAATCAATTGTATGTCTCACTTGAATGTAAAAGCACATGGCTTCCCTCTTCTCTTTTAACAACTCACATGCATTGTTTGGTTTTCAGGCCTCCATCCTCCAAAACCCCGTGTTGGGTGCCCATAAAAATGCATAGGTCCTGGCTTTCCTGTTTTCCAGGCACCGGCTCACTCAGGAAATGCATCAGCACATTGGTTTTCACTGCAGTTCCCAGGCGGACGATGGAAACTCACATCGTTTCTGAGTTTGTAGCTCTGGCTTACTGCTGGCCAGAACTCTACTCTCTGAAGGTGAGTCTCAAACAATGGAGCTGTCAGGGCAATTATCCGAAGCCAATGGCAGCCCAACATCCGTTCCTTGGCCCATGTGCTCAAACACCAAATACCTACTAAGTGTGTGCCATGTACCTTCAAAGAGGTGAGGTTTTGTGAGGGAGTATTTCAGTCAACTAATGCTGTGTAACAAATCACCCCAAAATGGAGTGCTTAAAACAACAGTCATTTTATGATCTCCTGTACCAGTTTGCTAGAATTATGGGAACAAAGTACTGCACGATGAGTGGCTTAAACAACAGAAATTTATTCTTTCACCTTCTGGAAGCCAGAAGTCCTCCAGACTGCAGGGCTGGTTCCTTCCAGGGCTGCAAGGGAGGCTCCACTCCAGGCTTCTCTCCAGCTTTGGTAGATGGGGGCAATCCTTGACGTTCCATGGTTTAGAGATGCACCCCCACCCCCAATCTCAGCCTACATCTTTACATGGCATTCTCCTTGTGTCTTCTGGTGCCTCTGTGCCCAATTTTCCTCTTCTTATAAGGACACCAATCATATTGGATTAGGGCCCACCCTAATGACCTAATTTCAACCTGATTGTCTCTGTAAAAACCTTATTACTGAACACCGTCACCTTCTGCAGTCCTAGGAGTTAGGGCTCCAACATATCTTTTGTGGGAGGACACAAAATTCAACCTGTGGCATCTCCCATGGGTTCTGTGGTCAGGATCTCAGGAAGGGCTCAGCTGGGTGGTTCTGGCTCACAACCTCTCACAGTTGCAGACAACGGTGGCTGGAAACAAGAGGCGGACAAGGACAAGGGTACAGCTGCAGCATCTGGAGGTGTGCTGGGCTCCTCTCTTCATGTAGCCCCAAACCCTTTCCACGTGGTCTCACTGTGTGGGCTGTTTGGGCCTCCTTGCAGTATGGTGGTCTCCAAGCATTGAGGCTGCTCACTGCCAGCCGAGAGCTTCGAGAGAGAGTCTCACAGGGAGTCATGGGGAAGCTGCTTTGTTTTCTTTTGGCCTAGCTTGGGAGGTCACATAGCATCATTTCTGCCATCCTCTGGTGGTCCAAACAGTCACAAACACTTGCTGAATTTCAGGAACAGGGACATCAACCACACCCATTAATGTGAAGACTGTCAGAGTCACATGTGGGATGTGAAATATTGTTGCAGAAATCTTTGGAAGATGGCTCCGTCTAGTTGGCCACAATGAGACAGAGCAGTAAGCAGACACATTGCTTTGCAGTGCGATGGCTGCAAATGTCCAGGTAAGGATGGCTCCCAGGAAACAAAGACTGGGCCCCTAGACCAGTGAGGAACCCAGGAAGGCTTCCCAGAGGAGGAGAGGCAGGGATCTGAAAGGTGGGTAACCAGCAGTTGGCTGGACAGGGTGGGATGTGGGGGGCGGTCTCAGCAGAGGGAGCCATCCGTGCCATGCTCAGGAGGCGGGAGAAGGGGTGCACATTCTACAAGAGGCTGGAATTCCACTGGGCAACAGCGTCCCCGCCACAGTATCTTAGGTTTCTTAAACTCCCAGTCCACTGCATTACAACCTTTAATAACTACAATAGTTTCTACTTTATACAATGAACCAGACTAATAAGTTGTATAAGCTTCCATGGCTAGGGTCCCCGGTTTCTTCATGTAATTCCACAGGACTCATTATCCTGAAATGGACTCTGTGTCTAGATCATGGATCCATAAACTTTTTCTGCAAAAGGTCCCAACGTAAATAGTTTAGTCTTTGGGGGACACACAGTCACTGACACAATTACTCAACTCTTCCATTGTAGCAGAAAAGCAGCCAGAGACAAGATGTAAATAAATGTGCATGGCTATGTTCCAATAAAACTTTATTTACAGAAACAGGTGGTAGGCTGGATTGGGCCTGTATTTTGCCAGTCCCTGGTCTAGACTGAAGTTTGTTCTGGTAAGAACTTGAGTCCCTGCTTCTGCCACTTACTCTGAACATGCCATTTAACCTCTCTGAAGCTGTTTCCTCTTCTGGAAAATATTCTGGGTTTAGTGAATCACCATACTGTCTCTGTCACAGCTACTCAACTCTGCCATCATAGAGTTGGGCTAAACCCCTTCATCACCCAGGGTGGGAGCAAACGAGATGAAAAGTGTGAACATTGTGCAGCACTAGGATTTCGAGATGCGGACGTGGCTATAAAGTGCATACACTTTAGGGGCAGTGCACACTTTCTAGTTAGGACCTGAAGCTTCACATCCCTGAGGCTCAGGCTCCTCTAGCATAAAACAGGAATGAGAACACTGACCGCATGACATTGCAGGAGGATTCAATGAGAGTGCATGGTCCCAGCTTATTGGGGGATGATTCCCTGAGGCCACCTATGGGGGTCACAGCAGACACCCTGTTTGGGGGAGTCAACTAGGTGCTGGGAAGTCCATTGGAAGATGTATGAGCCATCTCACTAAGTGGGGGTGGAGGGGGTTGAGCTTGGACTCGCTGGGCAACTCCTCTGGGCAGATCTATAATTCTTTGAGGACTCAGTCTACGTTTATCTAATTTCCTTGATTCTAAGATGCATATTGATCACCTTTTAACCTTTTTGAAATCCAAGTGACTCTACCCATCAATACTTGCATTTAATAGCGATCACGTTTCTTCACCTTCACCACAATAAAAGCAGTTATGAAACTGATGGAAAAACAGAGATATGGAGGCATAGTGACCCCAGATCTAACAGGGACATCACGCTCGAGGTAGCTCCACGTCTGGGCTGTCTGACTGTGGTTGCTGGCTGAGGATAGAGGCCCCCAGACCGTGAGGCCCCTCTGTGCTTGTTTCACCCCGTGGTCAGAGTTCAGGATCAGGCTGTGGCTAAGGAGGAGGGACGGATGCTGGGCGGTGAGGAGCCTTCACACCCTTCACACCCAGACACCCGCTTCCTCCACGGGGCAGGCGCTTCCTCGCTTTGAGCACACAGACCTCCCCCTCCTCTGCTAAGGAAGACAGGGTGCCAACCCCCGCGTGGAGAATGGGACATTCCTTTAAGGCAAGCCAGCTGCTTTACAGCTCTGCTTTGGAGGCGTTCAAAAACATAAAGGCTCCAGAATCAAAGGCTTCCTGTTATAAATTCACTTCTACACCTCAGGTACTTGGTGGGTTGGGGAGGGAAAAACAAGATTTAGTGAAAATTGTTGAAAATGCTCTATAAATACCCTTCTTCTGGGAGGAGAACCGGTGGGCTGGTCTCGGAGGACGGGTGGAGAACGGCTTCGTGTTTGCCTAGGATGTTTGGAAGGCATTTTGCACTTTCTGACGTTAATATTTCTGTTGTTCTAAAATCTTCAGTGCCTTCAAACTTTAATTTGGGGACTTATTGAGAACTATGTGCATGAAAATAAATTTAAAATGTGTAATGAATCTTTATAATCGACAACCTCATCTTAAAGATGAGAGAAACCGGCCGGGAGCGGTGGCTCATGCCTGTAATCCCAGCACTTTGGGAGGCCGAGGTGGGTGGATTACAAGGTCAGGAGTTCAAGACCAGCCTGGCCAAGATGGTGAAACCCCGTCTCTACTAAAAATACAAAAAAAAAAATTAGCCAGGCGTGATGGCAGGTGCCTGTAATCCCAGCTACTCCAGAGGCTGAGGCAGAGAATTGCTTAAACCTGGAGGGGCGGAGGTGGCAGTGAGCCGGGATCGCGCCACTGCACTCCAGCCTGGGTGACAGAGCGAGACTCCATCTCAAAAAAATAGATAAATAAATTAAGATGAGAGAAACAAGACCCAAGATGCTGAAGGGCAGGCTTCCGCCACCAGCTGGGCACAGACAAGACGAGATGATCTAGAGATTCTCCTCAAAGGCTCCAGAAAATAGCGCTGGGCTTGTGGGCACAGCAGGACAGCGCTGATTACAAGAGCAAAGGCTCCAAAAAATAGAGCTGGGCTCGTGGGCTCTATTAGATAGAGATGGATATAGGTAAGGTATAGATGGATGATGTAGACAGAGATAGAGATACAAGCATGGATGGATATAGATACAGACAGATACGGATAGGGATAGATAGAGATGGATATAGGTATAGGCATAGGTGGATGATGTAGGTATAGATGGATGATGTGGACAGAGATAGAGATACAAGCATGGATGGATATAGATACAGACAGATACGGATAGGGATAGATAGAGATGGATATAGGTATAGGCATAGGTGGATGATGTAGACAGAGATGGAGATATAGGCATGGATGATAGAAATGTAGACAGATACAGATATGGGTAGATGGATATGAATCTAGGCACAGGCATAGATGGATGATACAGTCAGAGAGATACAGGTATAGTTGGATGTAGACATAGATACAAGTTCATGGACACAAGTGAATTTGGATATGAACATAGAGCAATATATGGTAGTACCAATTGTTTTCAGCTGATGTTCATCCTATTTGGTCCATGCCCACATGTATTGTTAAATACGTTTAATCTCTCCCTTGGGTGTGTCTATAACGAGATACACAGATGAGCTCTCTGGGTTTCTGGAGCCCTGATGTCTGAGCAGGAGCCCAGCCCTGCTACCCTCAATGTCCTTAAGCGAGCCTCTTCATCTCTTTTCCTTGGCACATCACCTATTAAATGACTGGGGACCTCACCAATCATTTATAGTCATATCTATGTCTACATCCTAAGTTTCTTGCATGTATAAAGTCCTTAAATCTACCAGGCTCCCTTGTGGATTTAAGGAGTTCATATGTGCAAGAAACCTTAGGACCTGACTGACCTACAGCAAGTGCTCAATAAATGTTAACTATTATCGTTGTTGTTACTACTCCTCTGTAGTTGTGCTAAATGTAGCCCTCATTAAATCCAGACCAACCACCAACTTAGTGACCACCCCAGCCAGCTCCAAAAACACTCAACAGGAAGAATGAAAATTCATCCAGATTGTGAAAGAAACATCCATTTTACAGACAGTGCTCCTGAGGCTCTGTGAAGGACGTTGCACATACAAGATTCAGGGTTAAGCGGTATGAAAACCTCATCTTGGTGGCTGCAGGTTTCAGTCCCTGCCTTCATTCTGCCCCTCGCAGGATTTGCATGGCTGTGGATTGTTTTTCCATCTCTAAACCTGGGACTTCATTTCCTATTTGATTGTTGGTTCCTGAAACTCATCACCAGCCAGGATGACATGAACATCTCCTGTGCCAAGGAGGCAGCTGGAACACATCCTCCGTGTTGAGTCAGCTGGCCCAGTGACCACGTGGCCCTATGGTTCTGTGGGAAGAGAATATACCTCAACAGCCGCCATGCCTAAACTTCTCCCTGTGGTGGTTTTCAATTGTGACTCCAAAATTCTACTGCTTCCCTCGCCTGAGACATGGATTCTACACCCTGCCCCTTCAATCTGGGTGGGCTTGTGACTGCTTCATTCCATAGAATGGGACATAGAATAGAAGTCATGGAACTTCCACCTGGTCTTCTTGGGGGATTCAAGTGCCCTGTATGATGTCTGATTCCTCTGAGACTACCAAGCTTGGGAGGGCACAGTGGGTACTTCCAGTAGACAGTCCCAGTTCATCCCCACCTGGCCCCAGCCATGTAAGTGAAGCTGCCTGGGATCCTCCAGACCAGTCCATATTCCCCCTGAGTGCCTCTGAGTGACTTCAGTAGATGCCACAAAGAGCAAATGAACCACCCAGCTGAGCCCTGCACGAATTCTTGACCCACAGAATCCATAGGCAAAATAAAATGACTGCTTTATGCCTCTAAGTTTAGGGTGGTTTGTTACAAAGCACAGGTAATTAGAACATTTTCTTATCTGCATTTTTAGCACTTCTGCCGCCTACTAAAATGGCCCAAGAAGGGAAGATATGGTTTGACTGTGTCCCCACCCAAATCTTATCCTGAATTGTAGTTTCCATAATTCTCACATGTTGTGGGAGGGACCTGGTGGGACAATTAAATCATAGGGGCAGTTCATACTATTCTCATGGTAGTGTATAAGTCTCACGAGACCTGATGATTTGATAAGGGGTTTCCCCTTTCACTTGGTTTTCATTCTTTCTTGCCTGCCACCATGTAAGACATGCCTTTCACCTTCCACCATGATTGTGAGGCCTCCCCAGCCATGTGGAACTATGAGTCTATTAAACCTCTGTTTCTTTATAGATTACCCAGTCTTGGGTATGTCTTTATTCACAGCATGAGAACAGACTAATACAAGGAGTAACCTCATTGCTAGGAAAATCTCATTATGTCATCTCCCTGCTCACAACTCCCACCCCCACCCCCACCTCCCCATCACCCTCAGAGGAAGATCCAGGCTCCACACCAGGACCTAAAAGACTCTGAACAACTTGGGTTCTATCTACTTTCTACCATCACCTTTTGCTATGTGTCTTTCACATGCTTTATGCCATTAATTCATTCATCTACTGTGTATTGAATGCTTACTCTGTGGCAGTCACTATTCTTCACTCCAGGATACAATTTGAGTGAACTAGGATCAGCCCTTGCCTCCATAGAACTCATAGTCTAGCAGAGGAGACAGACATTGGCCCCAATAACTTCACAAAATGTTGCATCAGGGAACAGGAGGTGCATGGTGCTACAAGGGTGTGCAGTTGGAGGGACTGGCCTCATCCGCCGGACCAGAGAAGGTTTTATGGAGGAGGTAATGCCCGAAGAAAGAGGAGAGCTTAAATAAGAGGAGGAGGGAGAAAAAGCATGCTGTACAGGAGGAGAAACATGCCCATGCAGAGTTAAAAGCAGAGGAGCAAAAAAAAAAAAAAAAAACCAGAGCATGTCTGAAGAAGCAAGGATAGTCAATGTGTCCAAAAGGCAGAGAGCTAGAGAAAAAAATGAGTGGATGAGGCTGCAAGGCTTGGAGGAACCAGTTCGTTCAGGACATGTTCGTATTTGGCTCCTGGAAATCGATGGCTGCTGGCATTGTTCCAGGGACTTGGGGATGTGAGAATCAGCACTTTGAACATTTTCCTGCCTTTTCCTCTTGTTGCAAAATGGCAGTCCCAGCGCCAGACAGTACCTCTGCATTCCAGAAGGAGAAAGAGAAAAAGGGACAGCATTAGCAATCTCTCAATCTCTCTCTCTCTCACACACACACAAAGCTGAAGTTTTTCTAGATGTTTCCCTAGCATGTGTCTCTTAAGTCTCAGTGGCCAGAACTCAGAACCAGGGTCTGTGGCCTCTCCAGCTCTGAGGAAGGCTGGGAAAGGGAATTCACTTTCCCAGCCTCAATAGCAGAGGCAGGAACAGAAGATGGGACTTAAGAATGAGTGAGGGGTTCAGCAGCTGACAGTGCTTGCTGGGCTGTTTGCTGTTTTGTTTTGTTTTGTTTTGAGATGGAGTCTCACTCTGTCGCCCAGGCTGGAGTGCAGTGGTGCCATCTTGGCTCACTGAAACCTCTGCCTCCCAGGTTCAAGCGATTCTCCTACCTCCGCCTCTGGAGTAGCTGGGATTGCAGGCACGTGCCACCACACCCAGCTAATTTTTGTATTTTTAGTAGAGAAGGGATTTCGCCATGCTGGCTAGCATGGTGTTGAACTCCTGACCTTAGCTGATCCACCCACCTTGGCCTCCCAAAGTGCTGAGATTACAGGCATGAGCCACTGTGCCGGCCCTGGACTATTTTAAAAAGGGATGATGCAACGATTGAAATAGGGCATCCAAAAGATCCCGGGCTGTGCACTAGGACCATCTATGCCTCTACCAACCCCGAGAGCCAGCTACACAATGGCCCTGCTCACCCTGCACTGTAATGGCCTGGTGGCTGTAAGTCCTTCCCGCCCCAGGTCCCTGCCATCACTCGGCACACTTGCTGATATCTTTGATTACAGCCATCCTGGTGAGTGTGCAGCGCTATCCCACATGGCTTGAATTCACATTTTCCAACATGAGGTGGGTTTTTTTGTCTTGGCCTACCGTGACGTCTGAGTCATGGTGACATGGGAGCCAGGAAAGCACCATGATGTGCTTCTGCTCACAGCACGAATATTTAAACAGCTCTCTCCTTTCCCATACTCTTCTGCTCAACGACTGAGATTTTGCTCTGATGAGCGTGGTTTGAGTCGAGTATATATGATTTCAAGAAATAACACATCCATGATAAGTTGAATTTACCTACCAGAGTGTGAGCCTGTGTTTACCCGATGCCAAAATCTAGATTAAACCTGAACATTTCCATCAACCCTCCCCGTTTCCAAAGGGCCAGATGTTTGGCACTGCGTAGCCAAAACATCTGCTTGCTGAGCTGAATTTTTTTGGTTGTCATGCTCAGATTGCACGCCACGGAGACACGAGCTCAGTGGGAGCGTGTGTCACCTCACACTCGCGCAGGGAACGCCACCCTGGGAAAGCCTCAGTTCCACCAGATCATCGGCATCAGTTAGTCTAGGAAACACCGCGGGCAGCACACAGCTTGACGTGCAAGAACTTCCGCAGCCACATCCACGACCTTCCGCACATCTTACAGGGATTTTGAGTGATTACAGTATTAAACTAACAGGCTGACACATGAGCAAAATAAGTAACATACAAAGCGAGCCTTTCCATAGCCAGACACGCCGGCAGCACGTGCAGCTGGTTTCATAACACAGTTGGAGCTGCAGCGAATATATGGAATTTCAGAATGATTTGCGTTACAGTTCCCTTAAGTAACATTATCTTGTTAAAGACATTAACCTCGGGCCTTTGCTGTTGTAGATTTGCTTTTATTGTTCTCATCCTGGGGAGCAACCTGTAGGAGAGACACTCCTCCGCGAAAAAGGGGTCGTGGGTCATGAAAACATTGATTCTTGAGGTGGCTGAATGGCCGTCTAGGGAACGCTCGCCAGTTATGGGAAACAGACATCGCTTTACAGAACATCTTTTTTAATTAAAAATAATTATGAAATTTCAAACATTAATAAGCATTTCATAGTTTTGCCCAACACAATACGGCCTCAGAGAAATGTGTCCTCTGGCTGCTTTTCTTGAAAGGAAACCCTGCAGTCAGACGCTCTCCTCCAGCAGGTCTCAGGCTGGTGCATCTCACGGGGCTGATCTGCAGAGCTGCCGGCCCCCGACTCTGCCTCCCCGCTCATTCCTCTACTCCCCCCTAATTCAGTTGAAAGTGACTTTTCATTTCCTTCCTTCTTTCCTTCCTTCCTTTCTTCCTTTCTTCCTTCCTTCATTCCTTCCTTCCTCTCTCTCTCTTTCCTTCTTTCTTTCCGTCTGTCTTCCTTCCTTCCTGTCTCCCTTCCTTCCTTCATCTTTCCTCCCTCCCTCCTTATCCTTCTTTCCTTCCTTCCTTTCTTTCTCTCTCTTTATCTTTCCTTCTTTCTTTCCTCCTGTCTTCCTTCCTTCATCTTTCCTCCCTCCCTCCCTCCTTGTCCTTCCTTCCTTCCTTTCTCTCTCTTTCTTTTCTTTTCTTCTTTTTTCTTCCTTCCTCCCTTTCCTTCCTCCCTCCCTCCCTTCCTTCCTTCCTTCCTTCCTTCCTTCTTTCCTTCCTTTCTCTCTCTCTCTTTCTTTCTTTCTTTCTTTCTTTCTTTCTTTCTTTCTTTCTTTCTTTCTTTCTTTCTTTCTTTCCTTCTTTCTTCTTTTTGAGGCAGAGTCTCACTCTGTCACCCAGGCTGGAGTGCAGTGGCTCAATCTCGGCTCACTGCAACCTCCACCTCCCGGGTTCAAATGATTCTCCTGCCTCAGTCTCCTGTGTAGCTAAAATTACAGGCTTCCACCACCCACACTGGCTAATTTTTTTGTATTTCTAGTAGAGACAGGGTTTCACCATGTTGGCCAGGCTGGTCTCAAACTCTTGGCCTCCCAAATTGCTGAGATTACAGGGGTGAGCCTCTGCTCCCAGCCTTGAATTTTCATTTTGTTACATGGTTTTTTGAAGGGAGGGGGTGTCTCCAGACAGAGTATGTACTTGGAATTTTAGCAGGTCTGTGTCTGGAGTTTTCTCATCTGTAAAATGGGGGGTTCTGTGGGATTAGGGGGAAGATTCTGGATCACAGAGTAAAGGGGTCATGCAGCACTGAAGTTAATATCTTCATCGGTAGCTGATGAAGATCAGTTGGGGACCTTATTTGTTCCTTTCTTGATTTGGGGATAAAAATTAGCATGGGGCGCCATTGATGAGCATCCCGGACATCTTGCAGCCAGCTCCTGCTCGTCTTTACAGCCTTGCAAAGTAGGTAACTGAGACGTGAGACGTCACCCAGAGTCCCTGAGCCAGCGAGACAGATGGGATTCTGCGTTTCATCCCAAGCCCGTGTTCTTTCCGTGAACCACATTGTCTTCCACTTGCCTGTTCCAAGGAGCTATTTGGAAACCCTTTTTATTTTGTGCCCACATTGTCGGTGAGCCTCTGGGGCAACATATGAATGACTCAGGGAAGTGTGCGACAGGGTGCTAGCCAAGGGAGGCAGGCATTTTGATGAATCCCCTCTTCCTGCCCTGCTCTAAGTGGGAACATTCCGTGAGTTCATGTTCAGTCCCTTAGACACTCCTGTATGAAATCATCTTTAAAGCTTTAAGACAGATCTTCTGGTACTCTCAGATATAATTAATTCCAAACACTGACAGGGTAAATTATCTCTCTTCCTTATAAATACTAGACTCATGCAGGAATAATTTGGAAGACCAAACACACAGTAAATGAATCCTAGGGAAGAATCTTTCTCAAGAAGTCTGTGCAGCATTTAGTTAGCTGCCTCGTCCCACCTCCCCTCCCTTCTCCTTTCTTCCTTTCCAGGCATCCCAGCCTGCTGGCTTGGCTTCCTGGAGAATTGGAATATTCCGCTTGGAACATCATCAGGGTCTCAGTGGCCAAAAAGGCCTGTAAGATACCAGAGCCCTAGTTAAGAAAGATTTTTCAAAACCCCATTGATCCTGCTCAAATGTAACCTGTGAAAGTGGAAATTTGTTCAGCCTTTTTGGAAGCTGAATTTAGCCATATCTACCAAAACTGCAAGTATGAATAAACAGTGACTTGACTTCCTCACTGTTAGGGATTTATAGAAAGGAAACAATTGAAGATGTGTGCAAAGAGATTCAGCTCTAGACGTTTTCTGCAGTGATGTTTATCTGGATATCCAAAGCTAAGGGACTGAGCAAGCACAATCCTAGCTCCTAGTCAGAGACTGGAAATGCAAGCATCTTCTGTTTTGTGAAATGGAAATACACCTCTGCTCTATTGCTACAGAAAAAAATTATCGAAGTTGAGTCTAGCTTTACCACTTTTTCAGTGTGCACGCATGCATGTGCATGTGTATGTGAGAAAGAGTGTGGGTCTGTATACACAGGTAAGAATACAGATTCTGCAATCAGGCTAGCGAAGTATAAACCACAACCCGATCACTCACTATGTGACTTTGAACAAGTTATTTCACCTCGGTTCAATAAAATGGAATGTGGCAGTGCAAACCTGACAGAACTGTGTAAAGAGAGAATAAGAGAATAAACATAAAGCTTTAAGGAGAGTAAAAGCTAAATAAATGCAGCAAAACATGTTTTTAAAGACACATCAAGGCCGGGTGCAGTAGCTCACACCTGCGATCCCAGCACTTCGGGAGGCCAAGGCAGGAGGATCATTTGAGCCCAGGAGTTAGAGACCAGTCTGGGCAACATGATAAAACCCCATCTGTAAAAGAATAAAATAAAATTTAAAAATACAAACTTAGCTGAGTGTGGTGGCACACACCTATAGCCCCAGCTACTTGAGAGGCTAAGGCAGGAGGATCACTTGAGCTTAGGAGGTCAAGGCTGCAGTGAGCCACTGTACTCCAGCCTGGGCAACAGAGTGAAATCCTGTCTCAAAACAAAAAACAAAAAGGCACGTCAAAGACAGGAATGAAGGACGTCTGAATATTTACAACAGGTACCTCCGAATGCCGGGATTACTCAAAGTCTCTTTCTCAACTTGCTTATCTGATTTTTCTAGATGTGTATGAACATGAAGAACATGCATCCTTGGATAACAGAGAGGATAAACACTCACATCGCTCAGATGTATTAGCTCCATGGGCAGTGAGTGCTGGGCTCAACCAGCCAGGATGAGGAAGTGGCTGTCAGGATGAAGTGAGAACGGCAGCTGTAAGGGACGGAGCCCCTGTGCTGGGCACAAGAACACCTGGCTCAGTGCCATCTTGATAAGCCTTGGGGTTAGCGCCAGGCTAAAGTAGAAAGCAGAGTGGGCAAAGAAGCGAAGGGGGCACGCGGGCAACCACTTTCACATGCGGGCGTTTCCTGGCACATCACACTCAGAGTCCAGCAGTGCCTTGAATATGATGTCAGAGCAAAGTTGCCTGTGCAGGTCCCCGTGCTGGGAAGCAGCAGCCCAGTGGCGTGAGCCCATCCCTCCGTCCTAGCCCCTGGGCTCCACGGCCAGACAATAAAACAAGGCTCACAGCATGGGTTGTGGATTCCAATGTGTCTGAGTTTGGGTCAGGCTCCGTCACCTCCCAGCTATGTGACATTTGACAAGTGTCCTAACCTCTCTGAGCCTCAGTTTCATCATCTGAAAAATGGGAAAAATAGTAACAGTATCCTCACAGAGTCGATGTGAGAATTAAATCAATAAGGCTAAGGTAAGTAGCGTGGGAAGAAAAATCAGAAGGAGCCCTTGGCCTCATGGGGCCTGGTGCCTGAGACCAACGGTTATCACAAAAGCCTACATCGATGGGAAAGTCAAACTGCCATCTGTGCAACACATATTAATTGTTAGCAAATACTGACACTTAACAAATCATCATTCCCAGTGCATGTAACTGCAAATAAGAAGATCATAATCTCTGCCTTGATGCTCCTAGGCTGTGAAGTTTCCTCTGTGTGGGTTATACCTCCATAAAGTTTACTTTTAAAAACTCCCTGCTTTTCAAAGTGTTGACTATTGACTACTTTGCAAAAAGAGACTTCGACACATCCTTTGGGGAAACACCACCAACCCATAATACCTCCCAAGTAAACCGATGCACTCAGATCTTTGTTTTAGGACCCAGTTCTAGAGGACCTTAGCTAAAACAATATTCTTCTTTTATATATATTAAAAGTGCAAAGGTTAACATACCAAAAAACCCAGAGGGCACAATAGAGCCATTTGCTATCACAACACCCTCAGGGTAGCATCTGAGTCTGCATGAAGGGCATTCTTCCCTCTCAGACACTGAGAAAGTTCTAGAAGGGTAAGGTTAGACCTAGGTCTCCATGGAGCAGAAAAACCCTCCCATCTAAATTTTGAGACAAGCATCTTCCAAACAAAATGGGCTCCTCATCCTCTTACGGCATGCAGGGCTGTACTCCACGCACCTCAAAGGAGGGGACACGAGAGAGAACTGCATAGGCCAGCCTCTGCCTGTAATGAGGCCACTATCCAGCAGTAAAAGCAACTGGGGGTTGCACAGCAGGGGCAGGGTGGAGTAGGTCAGGAAGGCTGCTTGGAGGAAGGGACATCTGAACCCAATGACTGGTTCCCGTGGGATCCTGTGCTCCTTAAGGAGCGTGGCACGGGCCTGGGAGTCAGCCAGGCACAGCAGAGGGCCACAGGGCCTCACAATGCCGGAAGGATGAAGAGTAACCTCTGGACACTTGGCCCTGAGACATTTTGCCTGTCATGTTGAAACATACTGTGGTGTGGGGAAAGGATATTCCAGCAGAGTCTCTCCTGTGCCCTGGTGAGTCAAGGTTGCCCAGAGCTGGCTCTGGGAGATGATTCATCATCCTCAGTAACAGCTCTAGGGAGGTGGTGGCAAAGGGAGTGACCCTCTAAGACAGGCTAGCAAGGCATAAGGGTGGGATGAGGGTGGGCATGGGAGGCAATGCAGATGCCAAAGTGGCTGCAGCCATGAGAGATGTAGTGGGACCCAATAAGACAGCTGGTTCAGGTCTTCTTTTCTCACTGAACAGGCTTGCACAAGTGACTTAATTTCTCTGAGCCTCTGATTCCCCCTCTATAAAATAAACACAGGTTATTTACTTATCAGGTTGATGGTGAAAATCAAATGACACACCCCTTTAGTTAGGAGCACTGCTCATGGCAGAAAAACCCCCCATAATAGCAGCTTGAATAATACAGAAATTTCTCTCTCATTTAATAACCTGGAGATAGACAGGTCAGGGCTACACTCATCCTCTGCTCCACAAAGTTCTCAGGGATCCAGGGTCCTTCCAGCTCAGTGTCCTTTACTCCCCCAGGGTGCTCTACTCTGCAGGGTGGCAGCCTAATCTCCAGCCATTCCATGAACATCCAGGAAACTGGAAGAAGGAAGAGACAGACATAGGTTGGTCCTCAAAAAACACCCTGAGATGGAGACATGCATGTGGGGATTAGGCTGGAGATTGCACATTGGGATCCACATTGGGTAGGGGAGTAAGGAAGTGGGACTGGGCAGAGGGAGGAGGTGGGCTGGGGTGCAGCTGCAACAGAGGCCTCAGCCGATCCCTTGGGGAGCTCTGGCCCTGGGACAGCATACAGGGTTGTCCTCAATTGAAGCCAGGAGGCCAGACCTCATCTAGTCATTGGATGGACAGTCATTTGATACAGGCCACCCTCGCAAAGGGGCTTACACTTGCGGGGGCCAATCCTTCTGGCTTCAGGCAATATCTAAGGAGAAACTCAGTGGTGAGCCATCATCCACTCCCAGTGGGGAAGGGGTTCCTCATCCTGAAGAAGCTCCCTACAGCCCCCTCAGGACACTTTGCCACAGGGTCCTATCTAGCTTTAA
This sequence comes from Mandrillus leucophaeus, assembly GCF_000951045.1. Taxonomy (NCBI): domain Eukaryota; kingdom Metazoa; phylum Chordata; class Mammalia; order Primates; family Cercopithecidae; genus Mandrillus; species Mandrillus leucophaeus. Next base: position 3,595,287 of record NW_012098098.1, read on the forward strand.
AGGAGGCTGGGCAATGTCGTATTTATTCTCAGAGGTCGTGTGCCAGCTAAATCTACAGCGTTAGGGGTGGATGGGGGTCCTATTGCAATGAAAGACAGGGAAAATGGATATGGGAATGACCAGCGGGTTGCCCATGACATTACACAGGTGTGGCTCTGCCAGTGCTGAGACATGAAGCCCAACACCAGCAAGCAGCGCATAGGCTTTGGGATTAGTGGAAAGACCATCACAGAGCTTTCCAACCGCAGGGCTCCTGCTAGAGGCATAAGTCAGGAGGATGGGAAGTCAGGGGAAGCAAAGCAAGGGGACCTTCGGGCAGGTTACAATCCAGGGGGATTCCCCAAAGGTAGCTATCTCAGGTCTTCCCGGTTCCAGAGCTCTGTGGGATGTAACCATTTCCAGTACCAGGAGAGGCTTCGAAGACCACTTGGCCTGTGAAGTGGGCCTCTTTGGAATGGCAGTTTTCCTACAAAGGGAGGCCATTCTGGGCTGAGAATATACCAGAAGCAAGGGTTTGGTGGGAGGCCTGAGTGGGATCTGGCGGGGGTGATCTCCAGGCCTGTGACTGGATTGTGAGTAATGGTGGACAACTTAGGAGACCTTCTGAAAGGTCCGTGGTAGCCATACTGCAGGGAGGGAGCAGAAATGAAGACTAAGGGAGTTTTTAGCCCTTAGGTCACCAACTTTGTAGATGGTTGAGTAGAGAGAGGAAGCCCACTGGTTTCTGACTTGGACTCCCTGTGCTACAGACCTAGCCCGTCCACTTTCTAGCCATGTGCTCTTGGGCAAGTGGATCAATGTCTCTGAGTCTCAGTTTCCTCCTATAAAAATGGAGAAAAGAGCAGCATCTGTCCCTTTGGTGTCAGTGAGCAGGAATGAGGTCATGCATGCAAAGCTTGTGTCTTTGTGACTGGCAGGTAGGGAGAGCTCTCTGAATGATAGATAGTGCTGTTATTTTTATGCTTTCATTTGAAATATGTGTATCATGGAACAAACTTTAGTGACCTTAGTGAGCCCTAAACTCAGCGACATAAGACAGCCATTGCTTATTTAGCTCACAAATCTGTATTGTTGGCAGAGCTCAGCAAGAAGGTTCATCTCTACTCCAGTGGGCATGAGCAGAGGTAGAATGACTGGGGCTGGAGGGTCCACTTCCAAAATGGCACAGCACATGGCTGGCCAGCGGTGCTGAGTGTCAGCTGGGAACCTTGGCTCCTCTAGGGCTTCCTCACCACAAGATGGCTAGGTTTTCAGAATGCGTGTTTCCAACAGAACTAGGCAGAAGTTGTGTTTCCTTTTAGTCCCTGCTCTGGGAAATCACATAGCTGCACTTTTGCCTGTACTCATAGGCCTGCTGAGATTCAAGCAGAGGGAAACATACAGTTCCTCCTCCAGACGAGGCATTGTAAGAAGACCGTGGGATGGAAGATCTTGTTGTAGCTATTTTGGAAAATATAATCTCTCAAATACTAACAGATAATCTGAAAATGAGAGTGAGACATTTGGACAACCCATACCCTCTCTTCTTTCTGGACTTACACTGTGTAAGCCAGAGGTCAAGATAACTCCCAAACTTCCAAGCCTGTGTCCCTATTTGGGAAATGGTGAGGAAGAATCAATCCTCCCCGACCCCTGGCAAGTAGGCTTAAGCCACACTTACCAAATCATTAGTGGGTACAGTTGCTAACCAGCCTAGGTCTTCAATAAATAATTCCACAGACCGTACGAACACATGGACTGCTTATCTTACATTTTCAAAAATGGCCTATCTTATAAGCCAAATACACCAAAATCGAAAGACGGAAGATCAGCCTCTTTAAGCAAACATTCCTGGGTGTAGAATTGCTCCCTAGAAGTTGCCAAGGATGGCATAAAGCAGAAACACAATAACAAGGGGATGAATTGCTCTCAGATTTTTATTTCTGATTAGACCTCCTGCTTTCCTGCTTGCTATCATCCGAAACATATGCAGGCCCCTGGCTTGAAGCGTTGGGTGCTCACGAGTTTCACAGTCATGGCAAATGTAGGCTTTTAAAGAGAAGACACCCAGGGTAACTTTGAAATAAAAGCTAGGGTTGGGCAGCCCCTTGGGGGTCCCAGGCTGTGTGCTCGTTTTACTGTGTGCAGATGCAGGGGCCCTGGGGCCCCTCCCTTGCATGTGGCCTGGTCGATTAAGCGCCAGGAAGTGCTCACGGTCTTTCCCAGCAGCCTTCCAGCTTCGTAAGACTGCTGTTATGATGAACTTGATCATGAGTCAACCAAGGGGCTCCATCTCTCCTGCACTCCCTCTGTTTGGCCCCCTGGAGCAGGTGTTTGCTGAGCCTGAGGTCTTTCTGCTTACATAACCTTTGTTCCATTTGGACGGATGAAAAATCTCCCTGAGGTTTATTGTAAACAGTCTTAGGTTCGCCCAAACACAGAAGACGAAAGGTCACCAGATTATTCATGCACATCTCTCCTCTCCACATAGCCCTCCCACCCCCACCAGCTGCCGCCACGTCCCCCACCAGGTCCCATGCCCAACCTCTCCGCCAGGCCATCGGGGTGCAGGGCCTGGTGACGGGGGTTCGGGGCCAACTTGGCAGCCATGATGCTGTTCCATGTCCTGCTCAGCAGCCATTTTGGCTGCATCTCCATGAGGAAGGGCTGGCGGTGGGGAGTAGAGGAAGTTTCTTGACCAGCTACCATGGAGAGAAGCTTGCTCATGGAAAGACTGTCTTTTATGATGCCAGAAACAGGGCTGAGAACTCACGGTGAGGGGCCAGCACATTTCAAGGAAAGGAGGGAGGGAGGGTGTGCCCACTGAATAGGCAGCTACCGTCTGCATAACAATGTCTGTGCTTATCTCCAGGATGCGTGGGGTATGCAGGGCATTTTACCCCCGTTTCATACGGCGTTCATGAGCCCATGTTATAGATGAGAAGCTGAGGCTGGGGCTCAATGAGGAAGACTAGTCTTTACTCCACTGAGTGTCAGCTGAGGCGGCTTCAATGGAGGCTGGAGGACCCACCTCCAAGATGGCTCAGTACACACTGGTGGGTTCGGGCCGGCTGTCAGCCAGGAGCTCAGCCCAGGTGGAAGCTGGAAGCCTTGGTTATATTCTCAAAACAGCCTTCTGTGGCTCCCCATTTAGAAACGTATAAAGGAGGGCTTTGTTTGCTACAGTGATTGGGGGCCCCAGTGAGTTACCCACACACCTATATGCAGGACTCCCTGGGCCAAGATGCCGTTAAGAAAGACCGCTGGGTAAGTCACTAGCTGGGTGGCTCTCAGGATCCAGACCCACAGCAATGGCGTCACCTGGGAACTTGCTGGGAACTCAGACTCTGAGGCGTCACCCCAGACATCATGAAACCCCAGGGGTGAGGGATGTGGGGGGAGAAATGCAGGAAGACCCAGTGTCTGTGTTTTCTAGCATCCTCTGGTGCTGCTGACGCACAGTCACGTTTGTGATTTGCTGCCTTAGGCTGAGGTCGGTGAGCCCCAACCCACAGACGCAGGGGCCAGCAGCGTCAGTCCATGGAGGATTGGGCCGCCTTTCCCACAAAGTGGCTCCAGGCAGCAGCTGGGAGGGCTGGAAGGGTGAGCTCCCCACCTCCTCTCCTCCTTTGCCATGTGGGTCTCTGGGATTTAGTTTGGAACCTGCCCAGACCCAGAAAATGGTCAAGCCATGTTTTAAAGCTTCTCTTGGGCTTTGGTTAAACCAAGAGGACAATGTGCATGGGGCTCGGGGCCCCCATGTGTGCACCCTGAAGGCACAGGGCTGGCCCAGGGTTAATGCTGGGACTGTCATTCTGATGGCCTGGATGGTTACAGTGGGAGGTCCAGACCGGACCGCCAAGGATGGCTTACTAGGGCAGCCCGAGAGAGAGCAGAGGCAGATTCCCAAAGGGATACAGACTCTTTACCCACTGCTGGGCAGCTTTGGGCAAGTTAAACATCCCTAAGCCACAGTGTCCCCACCTGTGAAATGGATTGAACCAACACTTATTGGCACATAGTAATTTATCCAGAGTACACTTTCCATTACGTTTTATTTCTCCTTATTTTATTGCCTTTTGGCATGACAATGCCCTAACCTCCCACTGCCTTAGGAGGTTTGGCTCTGGGGAAGCCCCGCATGGATGAGGGTGTGGCGAAGGCCAGGGAAAGGAGGAGGCAGTGGCTGTTTCCTAGGCACTTCCTATGGGCCAGGGCTGGGCCCTGTGTTCTTTAGTCTAACCCTCATCATTATTATAGTCATCTTACAGAGCAGGTGACCCCACACCTCGGATTCACGTAAGGTGAGGCTGAACCCCAACAGGGTGCCCTGCCTCTCAGTCCCCACCAACGCCCTAATCCAGGAACTTGGATCACATAAGCACAGACCAGCCTGTTAGCCCTACTCACAGAAGGGAAAGGAGGGGGCTAATCACCGACTTAGGCTAAAAAGTGTGTAGGGAAGTGAGAAACCACCCACGGGGATGAACAAGCCTCACTTCTTGCCATCTACTCAGACAGAAGCTGGGCAGGCGAAGCCCTCTTCCCAGCCTCAATTTCTCAATCTGTTGATGGAATTCACAAGCCTGTGTCTGTCAAGCCCTAGCATGCAACCCAGTGGTTGAGATGTTTGGGTTCAGACAGTCCCTGGTTTGGTCCAGGCTGCACCCTTCACCAGCCACATGACTTGGGAAAAGTTACTCAACTCTGCAAGCCTCTATTTCCCTGTTAATGCAGTGGGGGTGATGGCACCCCTGCCCCAAAGAGAAATAAACTGTGCTACATGCTTAACCCTTAAAAGTGACTCCAACAACAGTAGAAGCCACTGTTATTTCCACGAAGATGATAGTAATGGTGGTGGTGATAATGTTGATGATGGTGATGATGGTGGTGGTGATGGTGATGATGGTGGTGGTGATGGTGATGATGGTGGTGGTGGTGGTGATGGTGATGATGGTGGTGGTGGTGAAAATGGTGATAGTGATGGTGGTGATGGTGATGGTGGTGATGGTGATGATGGAGATGGTGATGGTGATGATGGTGATGGTGGTGATGCTGGTGATGATGGTGATGGTAATGATGGTGATGGCGGTGGTGCTGGTGATGGTAATGATGGTGATGGTGGTGGTGATGGTAATGATGGTGGTGGTGACGATGGTGATGGTGGTGGTGCTGGTGATGATGGTGATGGTGATGGTAATGATGGTGATGATGGTAATGGTGGTGGTGATGGTAATGATGGTGATGGTGATGATGATGATGGTGGTGCTGGTGATGATGGTGACGGTGGTGGTAATGATGGCAATGGTGGTGGTGATGGTAATGATGGTGATAGTGGTGGTGGTGATGATGGTGATGGTGGTGGTGGTGGTGATGATGGTGATGGTGGTGATGATGGTGATGGTGGTAATTGTGATGGTGATGGGGATGGGGATAATGGTGGTAGAGATGGTGATGATGATGGTGATAGTGGTGATTGTGATGGTGGTGGAGATAATGGTAGTAGTGATGGCGATGATGGTGGTGGTGATGGTGATGATGGTGATGGTAATGATGGTGATGGTGGTGGCGATGATGGTGGTGGTAATGATGGTGATGGTGGTGGTGGTGGTGATGGTGACAGTGGTGGTAATGGTGATGATGGTGGTGGTGATGGTGATGGTAATGACGGTGATGGTGGTGGTGATGGTGATGATGGTGATGGTGGTGGTGGTAATGTTAATGATGTGGTGATGGTGATGGTATTGATAATGGTGATGGTGGTAGTGATGGTGATGATGATGGTGGTGGTGATGATGATAGTGATGGTGGTGGTGGTGGTAATAATGATAATGATGGTGGTGATTGTGGTGGTGATGATGGTGATGGTGGTAGTCATGGTGATGATGGTGATGGTGGTAGTGATGGTGGTGATGATGGTGGTAGTGATGGTGATGTTGATGGTGGCAATGATGATGATGATGGTGGTGGTGATGATGGTGGTGATGATGATGATGGTGATGGTGGTAATGATAGTGATGGTGGTAGTGATGGTGATGATGATGATGGTGGTAGTGATGGTGATGATGATGTTGATGGTGGCAATGATGATGATGATGGTGGTGGTAACGGTGACAGTGATGATGATAGTGGTTGGTTTCACTCTCATTATAGAATGTGCAGGCCCTGCAGGTGTTGAACTCCACTTTTGGACTCAGTCTTATCAAGGGTGAGCCTCCTTTCTCACTTCCCTAAAGGAGTAGAAGGCAGCAGCATTCTTTACCTCCCTTCCATTATTTTAGACAGTCAGTCACAATTGATCCCAAGGGTGCCTCCGATTTGGCCCCTATCCCAGCACCTTCACCTCGAATTCTCCATTATCACCCCTAAATTACTTCTTGGGATGGCTGGTCCCTTGGAATATGCCCAGACCAGGGTCACCTCGGTCTTTTCTCATCCTACATAACAGCTTTGATAAACACAGGAAATGCGGTTTTGTTTCCAGACATGACTACTCAAGACTCTGACGGGTGGGACACGTTCCTTCCAGGAAAATGTCCTGAGCCCAGCATCAAAATTGACCTCTCTGGATTCCAATGCCAGTGGGGTCCCTGAGGCCATGCCAAGTCCAAACCCCACCTCCCTAGGAAGGAAACTCCCAGGCTTGTGGGGGGGGCTCTCCAACACTCCTCAGGGACAACGATATCACACTCTGAGGTCATTATCACACAAGTGATGGAGGCATCACCCACTTCTGTTCTCCATTTGGAAATGCCAAGTCATTCTCAAAGGAGGAGGGGAACAGTCACAAGCACTGGTGTGGGGAGGTCCACCAACCTGATAGGTCAAATCCTAGCACTGCCAATTGGAGTCATGTGACCCTCAATGAGTTGCTGAGCCTCAGCTTCCGCACATGTCCAAAGAAAGTAATAATAGTTCTTGGAGAATCGTTGTGGGAATTAAGTGAGGGGCATATGGTGACTTCTAATCATGATGCACTGAATGAATGCTGTTTGCACAAATGGATGGATGAATGGGTGAATGGGTGGGTGAGTGAATGGATAAATGAGTGGGTGGGTGTGTGGATGAATGAATGGATGGGTGGATGGAATGGTGGATGGGCAGGTGGGTGGGTGGGTGAGTGAATGGATAAATGGGTGGGTAGGTGTGTGGATGGATGAATGAAAGGGTAGATGGAATGGTGAGTGGGCAGGTTTGTGGTGGGTCAGTGAATGGATGAATGGGTGGGTGTGTGAATGGATGAATGAATGGGTGGATGGAATGGTGGATGGGCAGGTGGGTGGGTGCATGGATGGGTAGATGGATGGGTGGGTGAATGTGTGGATGGGTGAACAAATGGATGTGTGATTCAGCCTCTGCCCTTAAGTTCAGACCTTCAAGGAAGCACCTCTGTCTGTGCAACTCCCTTTCCCTGGAGTGTCCTCTCATCCCTCCTTTTTATCCACCTAGAAGTTGCTAGGTTCTGAGTGTGCCCATCGTGTTACCAAGGGACAGTTGCATTTCCATAGGGGGCTCCAAATGTGCATTGTTGAAACCTGAAACAGAGGCTTTTGGGTTACATTAATTGGGCTCCAGGGGTGTAGCCTGATGCCGGCAAACAACAACAAATAATAATAGTAATAATAATGATGAAATAAAAAATAAAAATGAAACATGGGTTTAGGGGTGGATAGAGGCACACAAAGATGTACTGGTAGAGTGAATACTTTCTGGGCACTTACTGTTGCAAGACTGCTCTCCGTGGCTGACTTCATTTTATATTTTAAAACAAGCCTATGTGGCACTATGGTTATCATTTCCATTTTACAGATAGGGAAACTGAGGCACGGTGAGATGGTTTTTTGATTTTTTTGTTTTTTCCTTTAAGTAATTTATCCAAGGACACTCAGCAGGTCTGTGTGTGAGCTCAGATTTCAGCCAAGGTCGTCTTGCCCCACATTTGAGGCGCCTCCTTTTGCCTAATCGTCGAGGTTAACAGCATTCTCCTTCCTCCTCGTGCTCTGCTGAGCAAAACTCACGACCTGGCCAAATGCCATGCTCAGGTTCAGCCAGAAGCAGTGCCCCGGGTGACTGCAGAACCTCTAGAACTTGAGGATCCCACCCTCTGACCCAAAACCCACCCGTGAAACTGACACTGTGTGCCTCACACAGAAGGCCAAGGCCCCCAGGATGATGAGACCGCCCTCCGAGCGGCCGGAGCCCAGAGACAGCAGCCTCCATCAGGCCCAAGGGCTCCGACCGCCCTGACGAACCTCAGCGGCAACGCAGACGTCAGAGAGGTTTCTTTCGCAGGCAGTGAGGGGAAATTTGCGACGCGGAGGTGAGTCACCCTAAAAACCCAGTGAAATAGTAACAGCGCCAGGCACGAACTCCGCTTTCGGCCAAGCCAAACAAATGGCCGGGAGGGAAGGGGTGGTGGCGGGGGTGGGGAGTTGTTATTTCAGTTTATAGGTCCCTAAGGCAGTTTACGAGGCTGCGTGGTCTGTATCGTAAGTGGGCAGTATGGTCAATTCTATTATATCTGGGCCCATTCCAGGCCTCAGTGGTTTGAAGGGAAAACCAACTCTGTAGAATAACGGTGCCTCGCCCCATGTCCCCAGATACAACTTTCTTCGATGACTCTTTAAATCTGCCCGCCTTTCACATGGCTGTCCGCCTAGCTGCTGTTCACCAGCTATCACCAGCGGTCTTCCCTTAGCTTGTCCTTGGGAAGCTCAACCCAGTGTGGTTCATTTTCTCTAAGTGGATCGCTGCTCAGGGAAAAAAAGAAAAAACGCGGTAGCCTAAACTTTCTCAATCCTGACCATGCATTAGAATGACCCAGAGCACCCCGCAAGCTAGAGATGCCTAAGGTAGCCCCAGGAACACAGATTCAAATGGCCCTGGGGTGGGACTCAGGAATTGGTATCTTAAAATGGCCCTGCCCTGCTCTTCGTGTTGCTGAGAGGAGCCTGGGTGAGAACCGTGGCCGGTCCGCGATCATGGTCCTTACCATTACCTGGGCGGGGCCACAGATGAGTGTTCATGCCCCCGTCCCACTTCCGTGGCAGCAGATCTGGGAGGAAGCCCTAGAATCAGCTTTTCAAAGCAGCTTCTTGCACAGGGGGCAGGGCCGGCCCTGGGGAAACACTGCTTGGCCAGGTGCCCCTCCCTGGCAGTAGAAGTGTACCCTGCAAAGGAGGGGACTCAGTCTGGTAACAGCCTTCCCTGCTCTTACCCTGGGCTTCTCTCTCTTACTGCCCCTCCCCAATCACCCTTAGAAGAACATTTCCAATGAGAGGACCCAGGATCACCCAGCATCACCTGGGAACTTGTTAGGAAAGCAAATTCCTGGGTTCCACTCCAGACTTACCCACCAAGGAAGTGTGGGAGGGGGACCCAGCCATCTGCTCTAACAAGCCCCTTGGCATATCCCGAGTCAGGCTCCAGTTGGTGAAACACTAACTTAGAAGAAGGAGGAGACCTGGGCTGGGATTTCCTGAGGACTCACCCCCACTCACTAGCTGTATGATCTTGGAGAAGATGCTTAGCATCTTTGACCTCATTTCTGCAAGACAACGTGGATCCTTGATTCGTGTACAGCCCTTCGGAGCTGGGCACCTTCACCAAGCTAAAACCGAAGGGCATAGGCCAGGCAAGTTTTACCACCCACCCAGTTGCAGACGAGGTAATGCAGGCTGGAGGAGCTGTGCCACAACCTGCCAAGACATGGCAGTGGATGATGGCGGGGCCTTGTTCTGCTGTCCACCAGGTCTAGGACACCCTCCTTATCCGGCAGAGTCAGCCTAGGTCATTGTCAAGACCAATACTGACTTTCCAGGAACACCATAGACTGCACAGCACGACTCCCGAGGCCTTGGGCTATGGGTCCCCAAAAGCCAGCATCGACCTGCACCCAGAGTCCTCCAGTGGCCTGGGAGAGAAGGGGGCATGGCTTCAACAGTTGCACTCTAGAATGGTCCCCACAGTGGACACCCAGCAAGCCGCTCAAGCCAGGATCACAAGGGAGCAGGTGGCCTCCGGGATGGGCCCAGGTTCTCCTTGAGAGGGTGTGTCCTTTGGTGCACTCTCCGCACCCTCCCTGGGAGCAGGATTCTGAGCACAGTCACCATGAGGGGAGCAGGCAGTTCTAGTGGGGCCTGGCCAAGGGGCTGCTACCCCAGCCCCACACACTGCAAGGCTCATTTTCCTGCCTGCAGTGGGAGGGAGGCCCCCGCTCTGTTCAACGCAGCAGGGAGGGAGATAGGATCTATAAGTTACAACCGGTCGAGCCTGAGAACCTGGAGACCTCATCTGGGGAAGGGGAATGGGCGTGCATGACGCAAACTGCTCCCTGGCCAGAGCCAGGACTAGGTGAGGCCCAAGAGGCGTTTGTCTCTGGCACAAAATTATTGAATGGATGCCGCAAAAACCCAATGATCAAGATAATCTCTCTTTTTTTTTTTTTTTTTTTTTTTGAGGCAGAGTCTTGCTCTGTCACCCAGACTGGAGTGCAGTGGCATGATCTCGGCTCAGTACAACCCCTGCCTTCGAGGTTCAAGTCATTCTCGTGCCTCAGCCTCCCAAGTAGCTGAGATTACAGGCATGCACCACCATACCTGTTTTAGTAGAGAAAGGGTTTCAACATGTTGGCCAGGCTGGTCTTGAATGTGATAATTTTTTAAGATAAAATTAATACCAGAAAACTATAATGAACAAAATATTTAAATATATTAAAATTATAAACAAAGACAGACTCTGACCCTGACCTTGTAGAAGCCTGCCTCGCAGGCCATCCCCTAATCCTGGCCCTGGTTTCAATAAAACTTTCTTCCCCATAACAGGCTAGCCAGTGGCAACAAGCAGCAGTTTGCCAGTTTGATTTTTTAAAATATTATACTAAGTATTATTTCTCAAGAGTTTTGGTGCGCTGTTAAATTTTACAGTGAGTCCTGCCTGGTTCCACACTTCAGTGAACCTGCTCTGGCCTGAAACGTTCCACAGTGAGACGCTGGTAAGCCCGGCCAGAGTAAATCACAGGTGCTGGGTATCCCAGCCGTCACAGGAGTCCTGCCACTCAAGGCGGTTCCCGTGGGCTCTCTTCTCACTCGGGGAGACTGTATATTTGCAGAGAACATTCTCGAATCCATGGCTGCTGACTGGGCAGAGCCTTTGCCAGGGGTATTTGTATCAAAGTCTTCTCAATTTTAATGGTGTATGACATTTCTGAGACAAAATATAGCTCAGCTGATCATATTTTAATAGCTCTACCTTTACAAGCGGCCTGACTTGGAGTATATACGGTAATATTTTAATTTCTCAGCTCTGATGAGCATCATTCCAACCAGGTATTCAGTTTCCCCATTTCTAAATTTTCCTCCCAGATGTTGGAGGGAACTCTACGTAACAGCTCTACCAATATAATCTTTAATATTGGATGTCAGTTTTGGTGTTCCACTCAATTTCCTGGAAAGAGTTTGAAACTCCTCTTATTTAGGCAAAATATCCAATCAGTTCCATACTCCGAGGCCCAGCCCGGATTGCCATATAATACCACATAACTTGGGGCTCTCATTTCTGAAATGCAAATTTGGAGCAGATGTAGGAAAAGTGTGTCATTTATTTCCAAATGTAACAGTTATCAGGCCAAGTCACCAGGAGGGATAATTAGCAAGAGACCAAGTTCATGAGCCTGTCCCCCTAAACCAGGAGACTTGCTGCGAGACCCACCCCAGCCCCATTGGGGAGGACAGCGTGGGGGGCGTTGGGCTGGGGTCTCAGATCAGCTACTGATGGGGGAGGCTACATCGGACCTGCAGGTAGTCAGCTGAAGAAGAGCTGCCTGGGGTGCAAAAGCCGTGAAAAACACCACGTTGTAGGCGGCCACTGCCTCTAGGGAACCGGACCAGCCTCCAGAGTGGGCCTGGGTGAGATGTCCCGGGATTGGGAGGTATTTTTTCCAAGAAGTTACTTATCAACTCATTGGTACTTCCATTTCCTCATCCCAAGGAGGAATGACTGGTTCCTCGCAGGATTCCCTGCGATGATATAAACAGGGTGGAGGAAATAGGAAAGCACCGTACGTGGAGCTCCCAATGGGGCGGATTCCTGACATCCAATACTGTTCATGGTCCAAACATCACGGAGGCAGGATGACAAGTCCTTCAAAACAGTCCCTTGTGGGGGGACCGAATAATTTCCATTGGTGACTAGGAAGTTAAGAGGTCATGCATCGAACCCCACCTCTCTTGGGACCTCCCTCTGTGACTCAGTTTCCCCTTCTGTCAAAAGAGGAGGTTGGATATGGGAGCTTCAGAGTCCCTTTCAGCTCTCAGGAGATTTCTCTCCCTGCTACCCCTGCTGGGGATGAAGGATGTAGACAAAGACCCCTCCCCATTTCCTTGTCAGGGGAAGAGGAACGTGAGTCTTTAGCAGGTTGAGGCCCCAAGGAGAGCTTAAGGAGCTGCAGCTGCAATGTCATATGCAGGAAGTGTGTGGGTGGCTCCCAACTTTCCTGCCTCTTTCATTCTTGGTCCAGCCAAGTTCAGGAGCATCCCTCCTCTCCCCCTGCAAGGGCATCGAGTCACCCTCCCGTCTATCCTCCTCTTGTCTCTTTCTTTCCTTCTTTCCAGATACTAAGCCTCTTGACCTCCACTGTAACGGCCTCAAGTCTCCCTATTGTCTGTGGGGTCTGCTGCTAATTGGATTGTAAAAGATGATCCTGCTGCACAGCTGTCTGCAACACGGGGCCCCACTGACACAGGATAAATGAAATGCAGACCACAGGGCGGGCTTACCTGCTGACACTCTGGGCAGGGCCCGGACTGCAGAAGTCAGAGAGGGTGACTGGATGCTCAGGATTGGAGAGGCAAAGACTGGGGGAGGAATCATCCCTCCCTGGAGGCCTCCTCATGCCTCTGACCTCAGGGCTTCTGTTAAATCAAAGCTGCCAAAGCCCTCTTCACGCACTCCAGTCAGAGCACGGCCCCTGGGGCTGCTTTGCAAAGGCCCACAGTCCCATGAGACCCCCTCCAGAAAGAAGCCCCACGTCTGAATGGCTCCACCTGGCCATTCATTCACTCATTCATTCAATCATTCGAGCAACGCTTGTTTACCGACAACCTCTGACAATCCTGGCACTGAGCTGCACCCTAGGAGTGCGTGAATGGTGTGGCCAGGACCAAGGCTTTCCACCTTGTCTGCTGTCACCTCCACATTAATAAAGCCCCGTGTTTAGTTGGGGTGTGGCCACCCAGGCATGAAACTGCACTTCCGGCCTCCCTTGCAGCTAGCTGTGGTCATGTGATTGCACCCTAGCTAACAAGACCACGCAGGGTGTCAGGGCCCTTACTTCAAAAACAAACAAAAGCAGCACAGTGGGCCCAAGCCCCTGGGTCCTTTCCTCTCAGTGGTCCTCTCTCCTGCTGGCTGGAATGCAGATGGGACGGCTGAAGCTGAAGTGGCCAATCTTGAGAAGGTGCCTGGGGACAGAGGCCCCACATGGTAGAGCAACACACAAAGAAGCTGCATCTACGAATGGCTCGAAGGAGACGCACCTCTCCACCCTGCCCTGTCTTCCTCCAGACTTCAGTGTGAAAGAAAAAAAACACAAAATCTACCTTCTTTAAGCTGCTGTGACTTAGGGTTTCCACTGTTTCCAGCTGAGGATAATCGAAACCCATACAGCAGGTCCTGGTGCCACATCCTGGTGCAGGGCTGATGGCAGCACAGAAAGTCCACTGGCCTGGCCTTGAGGGATTGGAGAGGGGTCCCAAGGGGTCTGTGTCTTGGCTGTGCCCTGTTTGTGTGTGTTGGCCAAGGGAAGGTGGGAGGGGAGGCATTTCAGGGCTGGAGGTGGGAAGAAGTTCAGTGTGTTTGGAGAAGCTCAGGACTCTTCAGGGTGGTGAGGACCCCTGCTTTGCATCTATAAAATACACCTTAAAAGGTGTGACCTATGATTCAAAGGGAGAGGCTACTGGCTGGAGTGCAGTGGCGCCATCTCTGCTCACTGCAACCTCTGCTTCCCAGGTTCAAGCGATTCTTCTGCCTCAGCCTACCCAGTAGCTGGGATTACAGGCACCTGTCACCATGCCTGGCTAATTTTTTTATTTTTAGTAGAAATGGAGTTTCACCATGTTGGCCAGGCTGGTCTCAAACTCCTAACCTCAAGTGATCCACCAGCCTCGGCCTCCCAAAGTGCTGGGATTATAGGCATGAGCCACCGTGCCCGGCCTAGACTTCTGACTTTAAAGACTAGTAAAAACCTGATTCTAGGCTCTTTGAAAATCTGTACCTGCAGAAATCCATCACTGTCATCTTGGCCTTGGCGAGACGCTTCTCAGCTGGGCTCAGGGCTGGATGACTTGTCCTGCCTTCCTGCCCCCGTGGTTGACATCCTCAGCCAGATGTTAAGCCCCTTCCTCTCCTTAGGTTCAGACTATCCCCTTTCAGAATGCCAGCAAGTCCTGAAAGAACAGGTGAAGGTGAGGGGCCAGGACGAGGCCAGGAAAGTCCTGACCAGATGCCAAAGGAGCACCAGCAACTCCGAATTCTTATCCTGTGCGTGGCTCTGGGAAATCATATTATTAGATTATCCTTCATACAAATAAGTGAATCCATTGCCTCAGGGGGTCCCATTGTTGTCAAATGGAATCAACACGTCTCTGTTTTCATTTCTGTGTAAATAACATCTGTTTCCAGAATTACCAGAATTTGTAGTAATAAATGCACCATAAAGAGCTTAGATTTCTACTTTGTTATTCTTCATTCATTTCTTCATTCGTTTGTTCTGTGAGATTGTCTGTCTTTTGATTTCTCTCTCTCTCTACTTTTCTGAGGCAAATTCCCTCAGACAAGACTGAATTATTGGAAGTGGTCCTATCTGGGTCCTGAGGGGGTCAAGGGACCCTGTTAGTGTCAGTTTCTTGGCCTGGGTGCTGGACACAGAACTGTATCCAGTGGGTGATTATTGAAAAAGCTGTTCGTTTGTATCTGTGAAATTTTCTGCTTGTGTGTTATCCTTCAATAAGATGTTTATTAGATTAAAATGATGAGATACCTCTACACACGTATGAAATGGCTAAAATCCAAAACATTGACAATACCAAATGCTGGTGCGGATGTGGAGCAACCAGAACTCTCATTCATTGATGGTGGGGTTGCAAAATGGTGCAGCCACTTTGGAAGACAGTGTGGCAGTTTCTCATAAAACTATACACACATATCATATGATCCAGCAGTTATGCTCCACAGTCCAAATGAGTTAAAAACTGACATCTAGAAAAAAAAAACCCTGCACACAATGTTTATAGCAGTTTTATTTATAATTGCCCAAACTTGGAAGCAACCAGGATGTCCTTTAGTAGGTGAATGGATAAACAAAATGTGGTACATTCAGACAATGGAATATTATTTAGCAATAAAAAGGAATGAGCTATCAACCCTTGAAAAGACATAGAGGCACCTTCAATGCATACTGCTCAGTGAAAGAAGTCCATCTGCAAAGGCTACATAGTGTATGATTCCAACAATATGACATTCTGAAAAAGGCAAAACCATGGAGATGGTAAAAAGATCAGTGATCGCCGTGGTTGAGGGGAGGGACGAATAAGAAGAGCACAGGATATTTTAGGGCAGTGGAAGCACTCTGTATGATACTGTGATGGGGACACACGTCTTTTTTTTTTTTTGAGACGGAGTCTCACTCTGTCACTCAGGCTGGAGTGCATGGTGCGATCTCAGCTCACTGCAACCTCCGCCTCCCAGGTTCAAGTGATTCTCCTGCCTCAGCCTCTGGAGTAGCCTGTATCATATGGTAACTCTATAGTTAAAAAAAGCTTCTAGCATTTTTAAAACTGCTTATATGGTGGGGTGCAGTGGCTCACACCTGTAATCCCAGCACTTTGGTGGGCTGAGGTGGGGAGATTGCTCGAGCTCAGTAGTTCAAGGCCAGCCTGGGCAACATAGTGAGACCCTGTCTGTACAAAAAATATAAAAGTTAGCCCGGCATGGTGGTGCACATCTGCAGTCCCAGCCACTCAGGAGGCTGAGGCAAGAGGATCATTTGTACCTGGTAGGTGGAGGTTGCAGTGATTCAGTGAGCTGAGATTGTACCACTGTGCTCTTGTCTGGGTGACAGAGTGAGACTCTGTCTAAAAAAAAAAAAAAAAAAAAAACTACTTATAAATCAGAAAAGGATCTAGTATGCAAATGTTAAAGAGTCCCCTGCCTTCAGTGATAGTAAAGTCAGCACGAAACAGAGCCGTAAGTCACTGAGCATGTGCGGCCTATGCAGGGAGCAGGCTAAGGGTTTCATGATCAGAATGCTATTTAATGATCCCACCAACACCATGAGATAGGTGATACTCTTGTCTCCATTTTACAGATGGAAAAGCAGTCCCACAGCTGCTGTCAGAGGTGGACTCTAGCCCACTCTGAGGCCAAAACCTCTGCTTTGACCTATGGTGTTAGAATTCTATGAAGCTCTGTGGGTGTAAAAATGAAAATGATCATGGCAGTAGATATTGGACACTGATCCTTGCAACCAATGAGGATGTGCGGTTGTGGATTCCCCACCAGGGACACTTGCTTGTCTACAAAGTTCATCGTGTGACATGGGGTTGGATAACACAGAGAGGATAACACTGTCTGACTCAAATCATGCCCTCCCCAAATGGGATGGGAATGAGAGTCGATTTTGCTATTCTCACCACCAGGATCTAATCAAACACGAGAACAGATCAGATATGGGAAGAACCCAACAGATATTTGCAGTCCGGGCAGGTGGTTAGTGCCTGCATTAACATGCCAATGCCTTAGGGTGCCAATGCCTCCGGCCAGCTTTATCTGCTCACTGCCTGAGTGTTGTCACTCACAGAATAAGAACTTCCTTGAATTTACAACTTCACTCGTATATTCTATTGTCCCATTATGTGCTCTGATTATTACCAGAAAATAAAGTTCAATACTTGTAAGACCATTATAAGACAGTCAGTCACTTGCCCGAAGGTGCTTAAATATAACTCACAGGAGTCCGGTCAGCGCGGTGTGACAGGGGCTGTCTGCCGGATGCTCTCTGGCCACAGTTGCTCACATGACGACTCTCTCTAGTCAAGGCAGGATTCGATGCCGTCAATAAGCAAGAACTTCTGGCTGTGTTCAGCCCACCTCAAACGCATTTTCCTTCTGTGGATTATTTAATTACATGCATATTTAACTGAAAATGATTATCTCCTCACTGGTTTCAGTGGACCTAGTTAGGGGAGGTATTTCAGTTCTGTCATCGTTTCAAAACTAAAAATCAAAACGTCAATTTCCGTGTGCATGTTGATTCTTGCTCAGAAATACACACCGGGGTGTGTTACAATCATTTCTCAACCATTTGAGCTTTCGAGGTACTTGCAGGTATGTTTATTTGGTCTCTGACTGCATTGTTCAGTTAAAAATCAGGATCACATGTCTCATCTCAAAGGATCGGATAATCCCGGCTCGCACGTGCGTTTGGCAAATGTTCGCATAGGTTTAGCATCAACAAATGGCTTCCACGGGAGGATTTGCAATTTTATACTTCGCAAAAGACAGCTTTTTGTTGCATCCCCCATATTGTTAGGAACAAACTATTTTCTTATTTGAAGAAAAGGACCTGCCCTTTTATGGGAAAACTAGTTTAGCTCTGTGTATATTATGCCACATGAAAGCAGTTTTGCCTTCATTTGTGGCTGCCTGATTACAAAGACAAGATCTTTAATTAAAATTGGTTTGGTTATGTGTATTTCTTTCAAAGAAAACCATCAAAATAGCATTTGTGACTCATTACCTTCTTAACAGTGATGTTCTCCTTCTTGCCTCGGCATTGAGCCCATTCTGATGGAGATGCTGACCTCGAATGGCAATCAGGGGACTATGCCAACAAGGAGCTTTGTCTTCATCCTCAGGTTGGCTTTCTGGTGCTGTGACTTTGACCTGGGCAGTGAGTTTTTGTCTGACCAATTATTTTGAGGGCATGAAAACCTCTGGGTCTTACCTGAGTCCAGGAGGGCAGGGCTGAGGCCTCTGCAGGCCAACTAGCATCCTTTGGGTGGGCCCCAGGTTGAAGCACCAGGGAATGCCCCCGTTCAGCTTGGCTGGAAGGCCAGGGAAGGCCGGAGTTGATTTTCTCATTATCCCCATATGCCCAGGGTGGATTTGGAATCACATGGCTTGCGGGAACTCTTTCCAGCTGAGGAACAAGATTGCCTAGATCCGAAGGCTGTGTAACATGTTAGCAAAATTAGTGCTTAGCAATATTTTTGAGAATCTGTGGTTGGGCATTTTGTGTTTTTTCTTCTGCCAAAACAAGCTTGCTAACTTCTTTGCTTCTCTGTTTGCTGCAAAGAAAAGCAAGGGAGGGGAGACGCCAAATCATTTGCACATTTTACGTTGACAGAGCCCTGTGCTAGCACGATCTCGGAGGATGGACGGGAAGCCAGGCTTCTCGAGCGGGGCTTGTCATAACAGGGTGACCCGGGCTCACTCACCCCACCTGGCGCTTCCCATCTGATCCCAGCAGGAGCTGCTTTTAGCTGCTCTTCCTCCTCCTCTCCCATGAATCCAGAGCTTTTAAAAATTTGGCAGAGTAAATTGGAATCTTAGACTTTTCTAAGTGTGAGTGGTATTTTTCAGTTCTCCCTCCTCCCTACCTAGGCAACACCAGCCATATCCTAATTCCTTAGGCAAGTCATGATGACAAGAGCTAAGCTTTCACGAGCACATTCTGTGTACTGGGTCCTTGTCCAAGTGCTTTATGCTCACTGATACACTGAACCCTCATAATAACCTAGAGCTGGATTGCTAAGATTGAATCTTAGTTCTGCTGAGCAGTGTGACCTTGCACAAGTTACTTAACCTCTCTGTGACTCAGAAAGACACAATGGAAAAAATAATGTGACTGACCTCCAAATGTTGTTTTAAGCAAATAAGGCTAAATATGCAATGCTCTTAAGAGTAGTTCTGGGTACATGATAAGCACCTCCCTCCCAGTGTTAGCTGTTACTATCCCATTGTCCTGAAGCCAGGAGATTCCCTAAGAGCACACAGTACATTGCTGGCAGAGCTGGGCTGCGGGCTTTTGACAACTAGGCTGCAGTGCCTTGGATAGAAGCAGCAGCTGCAAGATGCCATCACTGTGTTGGGGTATGTGCAGAGAAGAGCTCCTTACGCGAGCATTCTGCAGTGGCTGCAGGGCATAGCTGCATGCAGACAAACGTAACGCCAAGGTATTGTGTGTGAAAGAAGGAAAATGTCAAATGAGAACTGCTCACCACCATCCTCTTGCCCCACCTTCTAAAAGAGAAAGGGTGCTCCCTTTACCTGACTGGTTCCTGGGCTGGGGTGTGGTGTGGGGACCAGGGAAGCAGGGTGGAGGCAATCTAGAAGGTGGGACAGAGAGAGGTCGCATGATGTAACAGCCAGTGTGTGTGACCAGCCAAATGTCCATCAGTGGAGTTTCGTTAAAGAAACGGTAGTAGACTAAATATCAGACAGCTGCCACCAAGATGGAGGAAGCTCTTTTGGGGCTGATAGGGAAGGAGCACCAAGGTATGTTGTTAGGGAGACAGCCAAATTGCAAAAGGGTATCTATGATGCACTAACTTTTTTGTAGGAGGAACAATATATATACAGTCATCCCTTGCTATACTCGGAGACTTGGTTCCAGGACCCCTGAATATAACAAATCTGCATGTATTCTAGTCCTGCAGTCAACCCTGTGGAACCCACGATACCAACAGTCAGCCCACTATGTGTGCGGATTTCACATCCATGAACATTGTATTTCCATCCTGGTTTGGTTGAAAAAAATTCACATATAAATGGATACATGGACTCAAACCCATGTTGAATCAGTTCAAACCCACGTTGTTCAGGGTCCACTGTAGTTGCAGAACAGAGTGTAGATAGAGCATTTTCTCTTATGTGCATAAAGTAATCCTAGAAGAATAAAAGTGGTTATCCAGGAATGGGGCAGAGAGAAGGAGATGCTAAAAACTGAGAAAATGGGGCACAGAGATGGGAGTGAGCTCTCTCTACATGTGTGTCTATGTACTGTATGCACATATATTATATATTGTATATATACATAATTTCATCCATGTATATATTCATATTAATTAATAAAACTAATATTTTGTTA
>NW_012098098.1:3615581-3627695 GCF_000951045.1 Mandrillus leucophaeus
TATATATTGCCATAATGTTCTAATTAATACATCATTAATTACACATTAATTAATAAAACATTAATATTTGTTAATGTTATAATTAATAAATATACATGTGTATATTAACCTATAATTAATAAATATACATGTATATTAACCTATGTGAATAGGTAAATGTGTATATACCTAATAACAGAGCTTGAAAATATCATAAAGCAAAGTTTTATAGTAAAAAAGGAAAAACCAAGAAATCAACCATCATAATTGGAGATGTTAAAATCCTCTCAGCAGTTGATCGAAGTAGGCAAAAGAAATCAGTAAACATATAAAACATTGGAACAAACTAGCCACCACCTGACCTAACGGAACGTATAGAATACTCACTCAACAAGGGTAGAACACTCACTCTTTGTGAGGGCATGTGAAACATTCGTCAAGACAGACCATATGCTGGCACATAAAACAAGTTGTAATACATTGCAGAAGACTAAACGTCCAGAATATGTTCCCCGACCACAATGGAATTAAGTTAGACATCAACAAGAAAATATCTGGAAAAAATCCCAAGAGACTTGGAAATTAAGGAACACTCTTCCAAATAACCCATGGGTCACAGAAGAAACCACAGAGGAGTGGTGGATCAAAGAGCAGGGACACTCACGCCTCCAGCAATAAAAGACTGGCTCAGCTGAGCACGTGTGTCCTCGGATGACGCAGAACACAGTGGCCCCGTCAGTCCAGAGAAACCCAGAGCTGCCATGCTCTCTCTCTGGTCAAGGCGGTGGTGGACATTCCTGGAGTTTTTCTCTTTGACCTCCCCTCCCAGCACCCACTAGGAGCCCAGCCTTCCCGGATTGCCAGCTGGAGGGAGCCTCATGCCGAGGTGGGCAGGGAAGGTGACCCTTCATCCTGGTCTGGGAATCATTGTGTATTGTGTATGGTGAAAATAGAAGCAGCACTTTTATCCAAGGAGATAGGCATAATCACCAAATGCACATGAAATTGCTTAAACTCTGGGAGCCGACAGACCCCTTGGTTTAATTACACAGTAGGGCCATATTCCGCTGAAAGCAATTACATTTTAGATCTTCTCTCACACACATCCAGGCACATGTGCGTGCACACACACACACACACACGCCCTGCCCAGTCTCCAGGGATAGCCAGCAGGACTTCTCATCCCCTCCCACCCTCCCTCTCTGAGATGGGAGTATATATTTAGACTTTTGCAGGGTGAGGATATTTTTGAATTAGATATTTGTTCACATAGTCCAATATGCCTAAGTCCACAGGGACAGAGTGTAAGTTTCTTCCCCTCCTGTCCCTTTTGCACACTAACCAGCTACCCGGATACAACCAGGAGCGTCAATCTCTTGCATATCCTTCTGAAAACCATTCCCACCACAAGCCCATCTATCCCTCCACAGCCCTTATTCCGGAAGGGATATGTGAACTTTGTATCATCTGTTTGCAGTAAGTAGCCAACCACTTCTCTTCTCAACAAACAAGCTGGCCTCCTTCAGGAGAGCTCCCTGTTGGAAGTCAAATAAGGGGTTTGTCTCCAAGGAGGGTCCGTTCCAGGTAGTGGTAGCTCAAGCCACAGCCACTGTGCCCAGAGCTGGTTAACGAGAGGGCCTCGAGGTCCCCACCCTCCCCAGTTGCCGCTGTGAAAGGCCCCCTTTGTGACAGGGGAGGGCTCCAATGGGACACAATGCTCTCTTGTCGGAAAGGCCTCCTGGAGCTGTCCAGGAGCAGCTGAAAAGGAAGGGAGCAATTTTGTAGCCGTTCCGCAGCCTGGTGGAATCTGTGGAGACTCACGTTTCCAGGCCCGAGCTGGCACGTGGGCTCCTTCCCCAGGCAGACCTGACTTCTGCCTTGAGAAGGCCAGGGGCGCAGGGCACAGAGCCTCAACATCACCCTTCTCTGAGACAGGCCAGACCCGGGGTGGGGGCCACAGCGGAGCGGCACTGGGCTTTGGCCACCCTTCTTGGACGCCAGAGGAGCAAGGCTCCTGGGAAGGTGTGATGGCCAGAATGAAACTCAAATCTGTAGTTCCAGGCGATTCCGTTCTTCCTGTTATTCTAAAACTAAGTGCTTCACACATTTGGGAAGTATTATTAAATACGGGTCTGTCGGATGGTCTGTGGTCAGAGCTAATTTCTTCCAGTTTGCAGAGTGAAGTTACCAGAGGAGCTGTCACAATTGCTTTGACTGCAAATGCTGCTTTGCAGTTTCTGCTGGCTCTGAGGCCTGGGCCCTGTGGAAGAGACCTGTGCCTTTGCGGCACTTCTTTAGAATTCTCTCCAAGATCGCAGTTCCCTCCTGGTTGGAATTTGAATGTGAAATCCAGGGCAATTGCACAATCGCTGAAAACCTAACGGAGTAATTATTTTCGTTCACTCCGGTGGGATGAAAGTTTGAGATTTTATGTCGTCTTGGGGTTACCCCAAAGGCAAACCTATAATTGATTTTTTGTAAAAAGGATATGGCATTTTAAACATTCTTCTCACGTTTCTCCAAAGCATTTGACAGACACAAATTCTCCCAACATTCCAGAGGAAAGAGATGGGGATTATGTTCTGCTCTGGATTAGAAGATGCATCGGCAAGAGTGGAATGAGGTTTCCATTTGTCAAAAGAGGAATTCAGAATCGAGGCTAAGACTTCTGGGTGTCTGTCCTGTTCTCAGCTGTCAGCCCCAAGGTTGACATAGGGACAGACAGTGACATCTGAAACAAGAGAACACAGTGTAGATAGAGCCAGAGGGCCTGTGTTCAAATCCTGACCCTCCCTGTTCTAGCCGTGAAAACCTGAGCAAGTGGCTTCACCTTTGGAGGCCTTAGTTTCCTCATCTGTAAAATGGGTGTAATAATGTAATAGTATCTAACTGTATAATTAAAGAAGTTAATACTCAGAAGTGGGTTAAAGGCCCTTGGTGCATAATAAATGCTCAGTCAGTGTTGCTGTGCTCATCCTCTCTTCCTGCCCTTCTTTCACCAATGGCAAGGTGCCTCTCCGGAGGAGGCCGTCCAACTGTGGGCTTGCCAGGTGGCTGAAAGGCCAGCAATGGACCGAGGCTCTGACTTTTTGTCCCATTGATAAGCTCAGAAGTAGAGAAAGACAAAAACCTTAAAGTGTCAGTCAGCACCTCAGTATAATCCCAAGTGGTGGTGCTACAAGGCTTGGCCCAATGTCGATACAGGCAGAGCCTGGGCCTGCAGGGAAGAGGGACCCAGTCAGAGACAGTGTGATCTGACCTTGGCCCCTGCCACAGGCAGGTTTATGCATCAGTGTGGCCAGGCTGTAGTGCCCAGCGATTCAAACACTCATCTAAATGTTGCTGCAAAGGTATGTGGTGGACGTGTTTAACCTCTACCGTCCGTCGGCTCACAGGGAAGCAGATTACCCTTGACGGCATGGGTGGGCCTCATCTGATCAGGTGAAGGCCTTATGAACCAAATCCGAGGTTTTTCTGGGATGGAGGAATTCTGCCTCCAGACCGCAGCATCAGCTCCTGCCTGGGTTTCCAGACTGCCAGGCTGCCCTGTGGATTTCAGACTTGCCAGCCTCCACAGCCATGTAAACCTCTGTGTGTGTGTGTGTGTGTGTGTGTGTGTGCGTGCACGGTGGGGGGTGTTCTGTGTGTGTGCAGGGGATATTCTGTTTGTGTGTGTGCATGTGAGTGTGTGTGTGTGTTCTGTTTCTCTGGAAACCCTGATTGCTAACACTGCTCCTACGACTAAGCTGGTTGGGAGGTGTGAGGGGAGGGAGGTCTTCTCAGCACTGGTGGAATGATAAGGTTCTTTGCCACTTCTTGAGTGCTAGCTGGTTGCTGGGCAGAGTGCTAAGTGGTTCCACTGTTGCACTTAAGCCAACCTGTCACCTCCTTTCGTTTCTCAAAACTTGCAAATGAGACACTGCTGTATCACAGGATTCATGCATTTAAAATTTTAAGCTTGTTCCAAAATTACTTAACCAAAGAATTCAGCCACTGACACTCCCACCAATAATAGAATTAATCCAGTGGGTGAAAAATGTTACTTCATTTGGTTTCTCCATTCATCTGTCAATGGATACGTGGGTTGCCTCCACCTCTTGGCTGTTGTGAACGGTGCTGCTGTGAATATAAGTGTGCAAATATATCTTCAAGATCCAGTTTCTGTTTTTTCATTTCTTGTTTTTTTAAGCGATGGGTTGGCTCTATCGCCCAGGCTGGAATGAAGTCGTGTGATCAAAGTTCACTACAAAAATGAACTCCTGGCCTCAAAAGATCCTCCCTCCTCCACCTCCTGAGTAGGTAGACTACAGGTGCAAGCCACCAAGCTCAGCCCCATTTTCAGTTCCTCTAGATATATACCCGGAAGTAGGTATCTGGGGGATTAGTATTCACATTTCCTGAACAGTTCTAGTGAGGCTGGACCTATTTCCATATCCTTATTGGCCAATTCACATTACTTTTAGCATAATAGTTTAGCATGATACAATCATGTCTGTGTCTGTCTATCCATAATATCACACACTGCTTAGCTGCAGAGATGATGCCTGGCGCATTTAACACATGGTCTGGCCTTTAGAATGTACTCTTATTTGCTGAATAAATGAATGACTGCTGAAAAAGTGAATGAATGAGTGGACTAGAGCAGGTCCACTCTCTATTATCATTGAGCCACAACGAGAACAGGATGGCGTGAGTGCTTCGTTTGGGGTCTGGCAGGAGGCTTTGAAACACACAATGCAGGTAGGATATTGCCAAGGAAAGGAGGTGGTTTTGCCTTCCTATGGCTACTAACCTCACACAGCCTGCTGGGCAACATAGCACCCCACAGCCAACTCATGCTGGGGGCTACCCCCAGGTCCCCAAAGGCCTTGAGCAGGCTACTCTGGGGGATTGTTTACATCCTATTTTGCAGACGGCAGTTTGTCAGAGAGCTCCTGCAGCTTCTCAAATAGCAGTAATGCATGGAGAAATGCTTGCTACAGTACCTAGCACCAAAGTGTACAATCAATGCAGTTTTCTTCACCTATTTGGGCAGAGAGTGGGCTATCATCTCAAAGGACAGAAAGCTGAACCCTTGTCATGCTGGGGCAGTGGGCATCAGCTGGTGTAAAAACAAGCAAAGTGAAGCCAGCAACGTCCCATAACTGCTATCCTCAAGGATCCAGGCCACCATAAGATCTAGGGCTTTTCCAGGCAAAGACCCATCAGCCTTTCTCCAGCAGTCTCCCAGTCATTGGAAGAGCCAGGAGATGCTGAGCCTGGTCCCAGAAAGTCAGATCCCTCCTTTGCAGAGAATGTTAGCTATCACCCAGTTATCCATTTCCCCAGTATCCATTATTAGAATTTTCTGCCAGGCAGATGGCCACCTCCAATAAAGAATACATTTCCCAGACTCCCTTGCAGCTAGCTGTGGTCATATGACCAAATACTGGCCAATAGGGTGTGAGTGGAAGAGGATGTGATAGGTATAACTTCTGGGTCATACCTTCAAGGGGAGGGATATACCAGGGGTGGCAGCCCAAGCATTGAACAACCAATAGAATACAGGCAGTTAGAATACATGGCACCAGAAGGAGGCTCTCAGCCATGCCAGTGTGCAACAACCTCACCATTAGTCATGGACATCCCTCCCCTTGGCCAGAAAGAGGACTTGGAGGTGAGCCATGCAGATGAGTACAGCAGCCTATGGTTGGCAGAGGAACCAGCAAGAGATTCTGGATCCCTGGCACAGGGACTGCCACTCAGCCCTGCACACTGCACACCTGGAGAGCTGTGAACAAGCAAGACTTAATTTCCTTCTCATTCAGACCTGTGCTATTCAGGATCTGCACTGCAGCAGCCAAGTCCATACTCCAGACACATCTCCTACTCTCCCCTCCCTTCTTCCTGCACTAGTTTTGCTTTCCAGGAAAAGAAAATGGAAGAATTTCCTACAACAACTTCTGTCATCTCAGTGCAGCTGCAGGGCATGGAACAGCTACTGCTGAGTGTAGTGGGCTGAATGGTAGCCCTCACGACTCTTCACTAAGAAGAGATGGTCGCATCCTGACCCCTGAGCCTGTGAGTGAGGTCTTCTTTGCAAAAGGGGTCTTTGTAGATATTATCAGTTAGGCATTTCGACATGAGATCATCCTGTTTGGAGAGGTTCCTGAGTCCTATGACAGTGCCCTTATAAGAGACAGAAGAAGACACAGAGACAGAGATTGGAGTGAAGCTACACAAGCCCAGGAGTGCCTGGAGCCACCAGGAGCTGGAAGAGGCAGGAAGTAGCCGCCCCTGGAGCCTCTGGGGAAAACAGAGCCCTGCTGACAGCTTGATTTCAGGCTCTGGCCCCCAGGATTAGGAGAAAATAACTTTCTGTTGTTTTAAGTCACCAAGTTTGTGGTGGTAATTTTCTTTGGCAGCCCCAGGGCACTCCCACATGAGGGTGACTATTTTTCTCTGCCATCTCGGAAATTTTTGTCTCCTCCCTGCAGGGGAGAGTGCGGCTCTATCTAAAAATCATGAATGAGTAGTTCAGGGTAGTTGCTTGGAGGTCGCACAGTCCTCAGACTCCCTGAGTTCTCAGATTGCATCTACCCCATGAGGTTCAACCCTGAGAACACCAGCCTCACCCCACCCAGCCATACCCACCCCAGCCTCACCTCGCTTCTCTCAGCCTTCCCTTCGGAAGGATTCCCATTGCAGGTGCAGGCAGGGATTCCTCTACTTGTGGGTTCTGTGAAACTCCACAACCTGTTTCAGAGGTCTTGACTCCTGCTATGGAAAGGGCAGGTGGTCAGAATGCAGGACTGCGGGGCTATTGGCATGACACAGACTCAAATAGCCTGTTTTGGAAATCAAAAGCTTTCTCTCTGCATTCCAACCATAACATCCTAATCCTTCCTGGGGTGAACTGCTGCCTCTCAAGGAAATGCAAAAGGAGTCAGACATTCAAGCATCTTTTAGTTACCGAGCACGTACAGCTGCTGTAGGAGAGACTTGACCACAGTGGCTTAAAAAAATAGGGTCCTAGCGTCCCACGCACACATGCTCACCAGAGGCCCAAGGGGGATGGCTCAGGGATGGTGTGGAAGCCCCGCAGAGCCCTTGGATGGGGACTCTTCATTCCTCTGCCCTGCTGTCCTCTTTTTACAGGCTGAGGCGGGCACAGAACCCACTTCCTTCTCATGGGGTGTCCTACTTGGATGGCCTGGCCTTTGTGGGGTGACTTCATGCCTGTCGCCTCGTTTCTGGAATCTCTGTGTAAACCTACAGATGGCGAGACCCTGGGCATCCAGCATCCTGGTCTCATGGCTATTGACTTCTAACAAAAACAGTAACTGTTCCTTTGGCATTTCCTTAAGTCTTCCCAGCCCTCAGGCCAGGCTGCAACCTGGGACTCAGGAGTCAGGGATGCCTGGCTCTCAATTCACCTGTTGCTGTGACCTGGGCCAGGGGACTTGGCCTCTTCTTACATCAAAATGGGGCAGCTGTCTTGTTCCCATCGAGGGTAAAATATGATGTGCCTGGCACTCCAGACATGGATGTAAATGTCAGAGGCTGAGGTCAGGGCCCAAGCCCACGAGAATGCAGACCCGGGACCTGGGAGCCAGCACTCCACTAAGTGCTGGGGAGGCAACGATCTCCAGAAACAGGAGAGAATATTCCCTGCCCCTGGGACCCTGACAAAAGCAGGATAACTTCAGACAGTGACAAGTAAGGCACCACGCAGAGAGCAAAATGGGGAGGAGTGGGGGGAGGGTGCCCTGGTGTGGGGACAGCCCCTCTGAGGAGGTGGCCCTTGAACTGAGGCCCAGGAAGATAGAAAGGGGAAACGGAGGCGGCCAAGTACAGGTGAAGGTGAAGCCAAGGGTGTGTTCCGTAGGGCGCCCCCTTTCCACGCAGCTAAGCCCCCTTCCTCCTTCAGTTGGATGGTGGAGCTCTGGGGTTCTAGTCCCGTTGTCCCTACAATGGGAAAGTGACTTTAACCTCTCCGTGCCTCAGTTTCCCCTGTAGAATGAGGATGATGATAATAGTCTGGCATCCAAGTAGATGAGCACACAGAGAAAACTGAGAACAGTGTTCCCAAATGCTGCAGGTGTGCTGGGAGCACTGGGGAATTGCAAAAGCATGAGTGCTGTTTGCTTGACACAGAAGGGTTGCAGTTTCCGGCTGGTGTGTCCTGAGACTCAGGGACAGATGAGGTCTCAGGAGTGGAATCCTGTTCTGAAGGGTTGAGGCTCCTGCCCGCAGCAAAGCTGCCCCCAAACCCAGATTGCACCATGAATCAGTCAGTCAGCAGGGAGCCAGCTCTGCGGCCCAGGAACTCGCTCCTGGGTGTGCATTTCTCGGAAAGGCTTCTACTCCCATCCCTCAAAATAAGCAAAACCCCAAACGCCACAGATGCACACCACACACATCACTGTCTGCAACCCCAGCCCTGTTTCCATGCTGGTGGGAATGGTTGATCATTTTGATCATTTAAGTGCATTGAACCCTTTCTGTTTGTTTCATGAAAAAATAATTTCTGTTTGCTTTAGCCACATTGTTTGTTGTTTAAAAGAATAAAATAATTAAAATAAGAGGAACCCTATGTAGTCTTGGATTTTTCTCTTTACCAGCACATAGAAATGTGTGGGTGATATCTATCATTTTTTTAACCAACACAATTTAATGAGTTGTATTGTTGTCCATTGAGTTATTATGCCTTATGTTTTATTTAACAAATACACATGCACATCTATATATGCAAATTAGATGCCTAAATCTATATTTTTTTCTGTGGTGACCATAACAAATGACCACCAGCTGGATGGCCTCCAATAGCAGAAACGTTTTCTTGTGTAGTTCTGGGGGCCAGAAGTCCAAAAGGTGATGCAGGGCCGGTTCCTTCTGGAGACTCTGAGGGAGAGCGTGTTCCAGGTTCATCCCGCTCCCGGGGTCGCCAGCATCCTTGGCATTCCCTGGCTTGCAAAGGCATTTCTCCAGTGTCTGCCTCCACCATCACTTGGCCTTCTGTTTGTGCTTCCATCTGTGCCCTTTCTCTGTGCTCATCTCTACTATTTTCTAAATTATTTTCTTTGCCCATCTTTGTTTAAGCTGGATAAAAAGCCAGGACAACAGGCATCTTTTCTTTCCTAGAATGTAAGGTCACCCTAGCTCTGCTGTCCCACCGGATTTGAGTTATATATCACTAGCCAGCAGCTCTGGCATATTCATGGCAGCTGGTACTCGGCCTTCTGATTGGACCCTTCCCTCTTCCACCTGTTTTTGGGGACTACACTTTGCAAAGGAGAGTGGCAACCATTCATGTAGCAAGCCCCAAGCTCCCTTTCCTGACTACTTAACTTTAAGGATGTAAACACAGAGGTCAGGTAACTTGGGGGAGTCGTGGTCAGTTGGCGAGGAGGCTTGGATTGGAACTTGGACATTTACCTTCAGAATCTGAGTTTGTGTCTATGGTGCTCTAGTGCCTCTACCCTAGTTCTAGATGCCCTGTGTTTAAAATGTGTTCAGGTTGCTCTGATCAGATTCAGAGCACTGCTGAACATGCTTTCCCTTCAATGCTTTTCACTGCTGCCTAGGATCCCCTCATATGCATACACTGTGGGGCTCTTACCCACTCCCCTGGAGAGCACCACCTAGGTTGCCTCCAGTGCTAGGCTTCCCCAAACCCCATGCTGATGAGTATCCGCATACACAGGACCTCCGGGGAAACACCCCAGGTGCACAGGCTCAGAGCAGCAGGTTGCAGGATATTCCCATAATTAACTTCTCGAAGCACAAAGTGTGTTCTTTCTGTGAAGTCCTGAAGTTGTGCAGGCTCCTACTTCTAAGCTACGCAACTGCAAACCAAAAGGTGTTTCGAGGAGCTGTCATCGTGATGTGACTGGCTGATGGGACTGTGTATTGGAAAGGAATTTGAAAACGGTTTCATGCTGGGCAAATGTGTGGGCCACTCACATTGCTGCTGAACAGCAGGATCTGTCTTTAGGGTGAAGTGTGGACAGCCTCCATGGAGGGGCTGCACCTGTCACTGGTTTGTGGAGGACGGAGTGCCCCTGGACTCCAACCCACAGGCAGAAGCCTGGGACCAAAATCAAGAAAGCTCCTCTCGCCTGTCAGTATGCAGGTTGAGGGAGAGGCCTTGATTCACAATGGCTCAGTGCTCTCACCACAGGGCCCTAATGCACGGGCTGAGGCAAGGGGAGCAGGGCTGGGAGCTGATTCTTAAATCCTGGTGGACTCTGAGCACACAATCCACTCTCCACAAGCAAGCACAGTGAACTTCCCCAGGTAGAAAGCAGCCCAGCAATTTACTCCTTGGCACACTGCTCCAAAGATGGTTCCCAACAATGCTACCCCTACCCTCGGCGTATGCTACCTGTTCTTGCCCAGAGATGGAAAAATTACTGGGCTGGCCTGTAAATGCTCCGGTCAATACAATGACAGTCTGGGACATCTGAATCCTGGTCTTAAGAAGGCTGAAAGCTTCTACTTCCCTCCTCTTGGAATCCAGCCTCTGTGTTGTTAGAAGCCTTAGCCACATGGCAAGGATACACAGAGGTGAGCTGAGGAGCTCTGGTCAAAAGTCCAGTGGAGCTCCCAATAGCAGCAAGCACCACTGATGGCCACATGAGCAAGAAACCTTGCACCTTCAGCCCAGTTGAGCCTCTGAATGACTTTCTGTGGCCTCTCTACAAGGAGCCCAGGGTAGCTGGATTCCTTACAAGGACTCCTTACAACGCAGCTCCTAAAGCGTGCATCCTGAGACAGGGCCCAGGCAGAAGCTTCTCTACTCACCTAACCTTGACAGTCACACAGAGTCATTTCTGCCAGTCAAGCCATCCAAACGATCTCATAGGCCTGCCCAACTCCAGGGGAGGAGTCCTAGACCTCATCTTCCAGAGAAGAAGCATCAGAGAGTTTGCAGACATGGTCTAAACCACCAACAGAGCATGTCATTCTCATTAAAAACCTGCAATGCTTAACCATCCCATTTAGAATAGAATGCATGCTTTTCCCGGCTCACTAGGCTGGCAAGATCACCACAGCCCCTGCCTACTCTTTCCACCCTCGCTTTCCATCCTCTCTGCTTTCTCAGATTTCTACTCCCCCAGTCCCAGCTACACTGGCCTCCTCCCAGATCCTGGAAGACATCACATTGCTGTGACCTCAGGGCCTTTGCATGCGCTATGCTTTCTGTCTAGAACACTCTTCTTCTGGATTGTTTCCTGTCTGACTCTTTACGATGCAAGCCTTGGCTCAAATGGCACCAGGTCAGGTGTGTCCCTCCTGCCGTCATTCTCTATCTCCTTACCTGGTTTACCGTCTTCATTGCACTTAGCTGTATTTGAAACCATCTTTCCGTGGACTTGCCCATTCATGTTGCTTACCGTCTGCCTCTTCCAACCAGAATGGAAGCTCCTCGTTAACCACGAGTTCAATGCCTGGTTCTTACTAAATATTTGTTGAATGAACAGACAATACACAGACGAATGCACTGGTGATAATTAATGCAGACTAATGCTTCCTTTTGAAGTACAGTGTGTGCCTAGTACAGCACTAGGTACTGGGATATCAGACGGATGAAGTGCAGGGAGACAGCGACTGACACTGCCAGCGAATTTCTCGCCCAGGCTGGGGTGCAGTGGCGCAATCACTTCCTTTTTGGATGTATCTTCCTAGTCTGGAAAGTGAAACAAAACAAAACAAAACGTTTCCCAGGCTCCCTTGCAGCCAAGGTGCTGGAGGTGAATGAGATTCAACCAATGAGATGCAGTCACAAGAGACCTGGGGCAGAGACCAGCTCCTGATGCGTCCTGCTGGTGCCACAGCATAGAAACTCGGGGTTTTCTGTGGTGGCATTCCAGCATCCAGGCATCCACCTTGGGGTGCCAAGGGGCAAGTGGGCAGAGCCTTCCTGACCCTGGATTGCAACCAGAGTTGTTTGTGTTATTTTTCATCTTATTTTATTTATTATTATTATTATTTAAGACAAAGTCTTGCTCTGTTTCCCAGGCTGGAGTGCAGCAGTGTGATCATGGCTCACTGCAGCCTCAATCTCCTGGGCTCAAGCGATCCTCCCACCTCAGCCTCTCAAGTAGCTGGGACTACAGGCACACACCACCACACCTGGCTAGTTTTCATATA
>NW_012098098.1:3627745-3644413 GCF_000951045.1 Mandrillus leucophaeus
CTCCCTATGTTGCCCAGGCTGGTCTTGAACTCCTAGGCTTGGCCTCCCAAAGTGCTGGGATTACAGGCATAAACCACTGTGCCCCGTTTGTTTGCATTCTTGAGTCCACCTGTTCCAGTGGTAACCTTCTGCCTCTCACCTCCGGTTTACAGCTCTTTGGTGCCAGTCCTACTTTGCTCCCAGAGTCATTTCCGGAGGCCCAGTGTGGAACACAGCCTCTCCAGTGATCCTGGAAGCACCTCAAGCCCTGTACCAAATCCCATCTACTCAAAACACCTCAAGTGGTGTGTCAGTCATGTCACCTGCCACAATCTTAGGAGTCTGAAAAGATGAAGAGGTGTGACTTCTGTGTACAGTCACTGCATCTACAGATACGTCAGCAAATCCCAAAACATCCTGAGAAAATGAAAAACTCCAGCTCACGACCTAGAAGCTCTGGACACAAACCAGATATTGGATATTTGGAATGTACAGGGAGTTTGCTGTGTTGCTCACCTTTTTTTCCAGATACGTTGCAGGAGACTCATTTGGCTGCCTGTCTTAGATGATTTCACAGTGCTATGGACTGAACATTGTCTTAGATGATTTCACAGTGCTATGGACTGAACATTGGTGCCCCTCACAATTCCTATTGTGAAATAGGAATTAGGTTAGGTTGAAATCCTTATCCCCAAAGTGATGGGATGAGGAGGTGGGATCTTGGGAGGTGATTTGCTCATGAGGGTGGAGTCCTATGATAGGTCCTATGATAGTCCTATGATAGGGTGAGTGCCCTTATAAAAGGGACCCTGGAGAGCTCTTGTTGCCATGTGAGGACACAACAAGAAGATGGAAACCTACAGCCAGGAAGTGGACTCAGCAGTGCCAACACCCTGATCCTGGACTTCCAGTCTCCAAAACTGTAAGAAAACAATCGTCTGCTGTTTACAAGCCACTGAGTCAATGGCACTTCATTAGAGCAGCCCAAATGGAGCAAGACAAACAGCAAACACTAAATTAGTTTTTTCTGCTGCATAATATGGTTTTAAAAAGGGCCAGCAGTGGCTCGGCTGGGCACAGTGGCTCACGCCTGTGATCCCAGCACTTTGGGAGGCCGAGGGGGGCGGATCATGAGGTCAGGAGATCGAGACCATCCTAGCTAACATGGTGAAACCTCGTCTCTACTGAAAAATACAAAAAATTAGCCGGGCGTGGTGGCGGGCGCCTGTAGTTCCAGCTGCTGGGGAGGCTGAGGCAGGAGAATGGCGTGAACCTGGGAGGCGGAGCTTGTAGTGAGCCGAGATCGCGCCACTGCACTCTAGCCTGGGCGACAGAGTGAGACTCCGTCTCAAAAAAAAAAAAAAAAAAGGACCAGCAGTCTATGTCAGTTCTGAAATCTAGTCCTGGTGCTATCACTAACCTACTAACCTGACTGCCAAACTGGATAAGCCACTCACCCTCTCTGGTCTTCAGTTTCTCACTGTCAGTTGAGAGAAGGAGACAAGACCATATCAAGTTTCTTTGTGGCTTTAAATACCCAGGATTCCCTTCTCTTCTTCTTGGTGTTCGTGGGGTTCTTTTGTAATTCATCCTTTTGACCAAGGAACTCTGCAGAGCTTCCTGCTTCACTCCACAACCCACATTGGCCCCTGTGAGATCAAGACAGGTGATTTTAATTTGCTTTGGTTACAGAAAAAAAATGAAATATATGAAAGTAAAGAAAATAGGATAACCAATCCCTATCTGCCCAGTACTCAGAAACAACCATTTATCAGCTCCCGTCCAGTCCTGTTCCACCTCCGGCCCTTCCCACGGCCTCTTGCCTTGGTTTCTCAGATGTAAATCACATCTATACATATTTCACTTGGTATCTTCGGAAGACACGGGCAGAGCTGGTTTTGACAGTGACGCAATTGCTGGCAAATCGGTTTGCATCCAACATTGTCTGGAAATTTGGGTCACCTCTTCACAAATCCTGTTTGGAAAAGTGCTCTTATGAGGAACAGATGCTCCAGATGAGTCACAAGCTCGAAAACACACAACAAACAGACACGCCCGTCCTTTCTTTTGTTTGGAAAGCAATGGTTAGAACTTCAAGAGTGATTCTAGGGTGCTCTGCAGTCAACTGCTTGCCATAAATGTGATGTGTATAAATTTAGTGATTTAGTTGAACACTGCCCAGTCCAGGCCCCAATCCCATGCACTACTGTCGACGCTCCTTCATCCTGCACATGTGCCCGGCATCTCATGTTCAGTGTCAGTGGTGGCGATGAGCACATGCCAGGTGCCCTGCAAACTTGGGGTCTGGAACCGAATGCCTGTGTGAGACCCGGCTCCACCACTCACTAATGGGTGCCCTTGGGCGAGTCACAACCTCTCCTTCCCTCCATGTTCTCATATGAAGCGTCCTCCGTTATGCTGCTTCGGGGACTGAGTGAGATCATAGACTCAGCACTCTGCCTGGTGCCTGGCACTCAGGGAGTGCCTCATAAACATCGGGCACTGCCTTGCAGAGTGAGTGAGGGTTCCCTGTGGCCAGATGCTGGCTGGCTGTGCCCAGTGTCCGTCTCCCTAGGTCAGCTGCAAGCGTCTGTGTTAAACCCAAAGAACAAGCCCAAGTATGATCCCCAAAGGGAAAAGATTGCCTGAGGGAGCCTAATCCTCCTGCATCTCCCATTATTGCCTCCACGGCTTGATTGAGCCTTACACAAGGAAAGCATTCAATCTCTCTCTTGGAGGGGAAGAAGCATAGAGAAAACCTTTCTCACAGCAAGAACTGAGTTTGTGTAAGAACTGCAATTTTGAGGTCCTGAAGGACACAATGGGGGTATTGTACTTGTGGCTCCTCATCAGAGCAGCCAGCTCGCCGGACAGTAAACAAGTTTCCAATGAAATAAAGGCTTTGGGTGGCAGATTCTCTTGCTGTGACTAATAGACCATGTACTTCCAAGAGTATCTGTCACATTTGTCATCTCAGATGGGGGACCCTCCCAGCAACAAAACAACCTGAACAGTAGCAAGGAAGCCAGTTCGGAGCAGTGATGCCTGTTTCGGACATGGCCCCCTCTTGGTCTGAGCTAGAGCTTTTAGCCGCACCTGAGGGTAAGGAAGATGAGTGGAGTCACCCAGCAGTCTGTCCAACCCTTAGCTGCCTGCAGCCTATCTTCCCTCCTCAGAGTTCCCGGGGAATAAAGGATGCAACCCAGTGAAACTCAAGCTCTGAATGCACATTGTTTTATAGCAATAAGCCATAAATTTATATTAACTGACTAACAAACGTTACATCTTGCAGCATCGTTTAATAGAAACTCTAAGTTAAATGGTGGATCTATATAATTAAACCTGTTGCATTTCCCCTGAACCCCTGCCCTAGCCATGGGTGCCAGGGTCACTTTAGAACAAATCTCCCACTCAGATCCCTAATCACCAATCAATGAGCACAAATGATGCAGAGAGGTAACAAGTGTGGCATCACTCACTAGCTGTGTGTCCCTGGGGTAGTTACTCAACCTCTCTGAACCTCAATTTCCTCACTTGGAAAATGGGGACAATACCACCTGCCTTGGAGAGGTGTGATGATTAAATGCTTGTGAAGAAACTGGTGTGTGCTTAATGAGGGTGACAGTGGTGGTGATGAAGGTGACACTGCAGAGAAAGACAAAATGATTAAAAATGATGGCACCATCAAATGCTACAGGCAAAAGACCTGGTCTTTGGAGAGTTAACAAAGAATCCCTGTTTCCCAGAAGAAGAAACAGATGGCCAGAGATGGAGCGGGACGTGGCCACGGTCACATAGCACTGCCACCCAGTGCCTCCCTCTCAGAGTGGCAGGAAACTCCAGAAAGGGCCACGGGCATCCTTTCCTTGCCAGGACTGAAATTCAGAAAGCTGCCCAGGACTTGCTGCTTTCTCTGTATTCAGATGGATACGAGGAGGCTGCCCTAAGAAGGTAGTGCCAGGGTACTTGTGTGTGTGTGTGTGTGTGTGTCCACAGGAGTGGGTCTGTAGAATCTGTTCGTGTCCCAGCACAGCCTGCATCTATCTGGCAGGAGCTCCCAGAATCTCTAAGCAGGACATACATAGGGAAGGGATGGAAGTTCTGGTGTCTTGCCCAGCTTGGAAGCCAGAAAAGTTGGGCCTTGGCCAGTGGGGGTGGGGGACATGGCCACTTTCCTCTGGGACACAACTGCCCTGCCTGGGGGGCCCATTAGCCTTATAATTAATCTGCCCCCTTGGAGGCCTTGGGCAAACATTTAGACTGGGGACTCCCTCATCTGGTTTGTCCAAATATTTGTAGCTTGTGGGTCACCCGGCCACTTCCTGAGAGGCTAAATCTGGGGATGTCCCTGCACACAATTCCCATCTCCCCAGCATTGCCAGGATGAAGCTGAGCACCGATGGTGTGTCTAGAAGCTTCTGGTTCCAACTGGGGCCACCTGGACATCAGGATGTTGGCGGGGGTTGGTGGGGCAGGCAGCAGGGAATGAGAGCATGTGTGAGCAACTCCTCTTGCGGTGAGCACTGCTGATCACCAGAGAGCACGATCTCAGCAAATCACGGCAACTCTGAGCAGGTTTCCAGAGCAGGTACTGCCCAGGGTGATGGTCTGCCCCCACCCGGCCCACAAAGCTACGACTGTCCAACCCTGCAGGCAAGTGGGGATCTTGCACAAGGGAAAAAAGTTACCCAAGCTGGTGGGCACCGCTGGTGATAGTCTGGGCCCCACCCAAACCTAGGGCTGTCCAATCCTGGACTCCAAATCACTGACAGCCCCTTACATGAGTGGTTTCATTCATGCATTCATATCAGCAGCCCAAAGACTTATTTTTATCCCCTTCCTCGTGATTTGTCCTTTGGTCACCACGAACTAAACTTCTCTGCACCCTGCACTGGGCTACAGGCTTCAGATTAACGTCGGATTTAATTCTCCTAAGCTTTCGGGAGAAGGCATGGCCTTTCCCCCATTTTACAGATGAGGTCACTGACGTCAAGAGAGGTTAACTAACCTACCCATGGCAGTCAGAAGTAGAGCCTCTCAAGAAGCCAGGTGTACTGACTCTACCAAGCTCCAGATAGTTCCACAGTAAGCCATGGCTAGCACACCATCTTCTTACCATCCTGCGAAAGGCTTTCCCACTACAGACTAGGCGAGTGGGCTGCAGGGAGATCCGAATTTGGGAACTGAGACAGAACAACATCCATAAGCGCCCTAAGGCTCCATGAGGATGTTCTTCCTTCGCGACCAGAGCGGCTCCTTCTGGGATGCACTAAGTGGCGCACAGGCAGCGCGCCGGTGCCAGGCCTGTGGCGGGGGCACAGGCACAGCCGGAAAGGGCCTGGAAGAGCGGCTGATCCTGCTGGGGTCGCCTAGAAGATTGAGCCTGTACTTAGCTCTCCGTGGTAAATAACAGCTCTGGTTTCTGCTAAAAGGATTCATTCCCAGAACACAATAATTTTCATCTCCTCCTCACTACAACCCATATTTTATGGCTAAATATACGCCATAATGAGCCACTGGCCTGATAGCGTCGTTAAGGAGATATTTGACCTCGGGTTTAATTGCAGGATGGAATAAATGGCTGGGACGCGCAGAAGGGGCCCTACCAGCTCGCAGGCGAGTTCAGGGCTCAGCATCTGGCATCTACCAGCCCCAGAGAAAGTGGTGCGGGTGGAGAAAGCGGCTCCCGCAGCGCCCGGGGCGCTGAGACAGGGGAGAGCGCAGGCGCCCTAGAGCAGCCAGGTGCAGTCTTTGGCCAGGGCTGCCCCTGGAACACCCCGGTGTGGCCGGAATAGGGATCCCCCTACCCCTGGGGAGCGACCCTTTCGATCTCGCTCCTTCTTTAGCTTGCCGCCCTTCCTTTCAAAGCACCGGGAGAAAAAATCAACCCCACCCCCGTGAGTGAGCGCAAGGCTGGCTACCTGGGCGCATGCCTCGCCACCCATCACGACAGATTAAACACCAGTGTGAAGCGTTCCTGTGTCTATCCCTCTGGCGAGGGCGCGGAGGGAGCTAGGATGAGGACCAGTTCCGGCACCTGCTGAAGGTTATTCAGTGAATGGAACCCGCGCTGTCGGACAAATTGCGGTGCACAGCTGAGCAGGGCGGCTGACCCAGCAGGAAGGGCTCCGCGGAGCAATTGCACCCGGCCTCCCACCCCTGGAACTGCAACTCCAGCGCTTCTGTACGGAAAACACGGGCCAGTGGGAGCCTGTGACCTCCGCTGCCCGAAGGAGAGGGGAGGATTCAGGCCTGTGGCAGCGCGGGCGTTTCGCGCACCCGCCCCTGACTCTTCTCAGATTTTTCCCGCGGCTGCTCAACGTCAAGGCTACACAAGCCGTCAAGGGAGTGTCAGCGGTGCGCACGGGTTTGACAAATCATAGTTCGCTGAAAGAACGAGGTGCCCGATAACTGTGACTTAGGCGCACTTTATTCTGTCTTGGCCGTTTTTATCTGGGAGGGAGATGTGTTAGGGACTTGCTGTATCCGGTGGAAACTATGATGCTGCTATTCTCAAAAATGCACCTACACACCCAGTTTGCACCTTCCACTTCAATATCCTTTGATCTGGAGTTAAAAACACAGTCTTTCGCCCTCCCCCCGCGTGACCCACTCTGTTACCCAAGGCCCTGGAAGCAGCCACCAGGCTGACCCTCGACTGGGGGCAGCAACCTCCCAGACCCCAATCCAGGGGTCTGCTGGTCTCCTTTGAGGTGGCAGAGGAGAGAAAGTGGGACAAAGTCCTCAAAGAAATGCCTCATCCCCATGTAACTCACTCCCTATGCTGTGAGCATGGTGCCTACGTCAACCTTGGAGGAGTTGGAAGGAACCACCCTCAGAAAAACTCTCCTTCCAGGGAGGAGAAAGTTTAAATGCAAAACTTTAATTTGGTCCAGTAATTATCTCTCGATGTCTCCTCTTCCTTGTGAAAGTGTTGTTTCCTGGGATCCACTGACTTCTTTACCGCTGGGGTGCTAATCTGATTACCAGGCTGGTGAGCACGGCCTTCAAAGCGTGTTTGAAGCAGTGTCGTCTCCTTTGTAGTAACCGGGAAAGCAGAGATTCACAACAGGGCGTGGGGGATGGCGCCCCAACAGTGCCAGGAGGTCCATCTCTCCAGGTGGAAAACCCAGGTCGGGTGTTCTCTGGGCCCTGCCTTCCATCCGCATGCGGGCGGGGGTCCAGTGAACCCACACCAGGGCTGAACTAGCCAGAAAGGGAGGGAACAGCATCTGCACAAGCAGACTATGGCGACCACCAGGGAAAATAGGGCGGATAACCCAAATCTCCCCAGTCAAAGGTCCTCTAGGAAAAGATTAGACACGGCTCTGAAAGTTCCACTGGGCTACACACCCGTCGAGGCTCCGTTTCACCATGGAGACGCAGCTATGCGGTGTCTAGTAAGTGGACCGGACCTGGAAGCGCCGGGCTGTGGTCGCCCAAAGGCGTGGTGCCCGTATCATCCTGGCTGCGCTGACCCAGGCAACACCGACCCTGTTCCAGGGCCACAGCCACAGCCCAGGTCACCCAGCCGCGTGGGTCAGTCTCTCTCCCACTGCTGCAAGTCGGGTTGTCTCTCCTGCTGGCGGTTTTTCTCTAACCAAAGCAAAGGAGGGCAGCACAGCCAGGGTACTCGCCTATCGGAGGAAAAGACGGCAGTGGGTTCCAGAAAAGGGGGCGAGGAAAAAAAGTTCTCTCGGGATGGAAGGACTGAACGGGGCCTTTAGAAAATCTAATTGCTTTTCCCCCAGAAAAAAAAAAAAAAAAAAAAAAAAAATTAAGAAAGACAGGAAATAATGTCAAAATCCGGGCTAATTATATTATTGAAAAGAAAGGAAAAAAATGAAAATGAAAAAGAGCAGGGCGGTGAAGGGGAGAAGGGAGACTGAGTTCTAGCCGCATCCGAGTGTCCCGGAAGCGTTAGCTGAGTGCTGCTTAAAAAATGAGTTGCGGGGCTTAAATTAGGGTTTTTCTTATCCACAAACCTGATTGCGCTACCGAGGGTTGGTGGGGGGAGCGAGGTGAGGGGGCTGATTGCAGACAGAGGGTTCTCGACTTGGAAAAAGAGAGGCGGGCAGGACAAATTCACCCAGTTAGAGGAGGGGGGGAGAAGGTTTCTGCTGGAG
Source organism: Mandrillus leucophaeus (assembly GCF_000951045.1). Lineage (NCBI taxonomy): Eukaryota > Metazoa > Chordata > Mammalia > Primates > Cercopithecidae > Mandrillus > Mandrillus leucophaeus. The sequence goes on from NW_012098098.1 coordinate 3,635,851, forward strand.
GTCCCAGAGCGGCCAAGAGCGCGCTCGCTTTGATTGGGCCTGGGACGAGAGCGCTGCGAGTCTCCGGCGGCCGCGGCGCGATCGGCTGGCTGTTTGTAATTCCATCCTTTTTTCATTAACATAAACACCACTTGAACAAAAATATACACGGCCACCTACTTCGTCGGGTAAGACAGTCCAGCGCCCACCGGCCCGTGATCGCCCGCCTGCCGAGCCCCGAGTTCCGGCAATGCGCCCCGGGTGCTCCGATCCACTCGGCACACGCCGCGCGCGGGGCTCGGCCGAGGTGGTTTTGGATGGCTTTGAAGTCTGGGTCTTCCCGGCTCCCAGGACGCCCCCCCTCGCCCCCTCCCCCCCATTTAGCCTGTCATCTCGGCCCTCCGCCACCGGAGCCCCGACAGAGGTGCTGAGTTGTCAACGCAAATTCCTAGTTAAGCCACTTGTTGATAAATCCTTTAGGCAAATTGGTTCCGTCTTTACCTGCCCGCCCCGCCCCCGCCCCCGGCCCCAGCCGGCGCGGCCCTAATTGCTGGAGGAGCTCGACGCCGGCGGCGGCCTCTGCAGCGAGCTAATTGAGTTGGAACCGGAGCGGTCTTCGTTAAGCCGGACGCAAGGCGGAGACGGGGGAAGGGGGCGGGAGGTGAGACGCAGCCTGGGACCTCCGGCCTGGGGTTGGAGGCCCACGCTTGCTGGGGTGGGCTTTTGGTGGGGGAAGAGCAATCATGGGGAGGGGTCTCTGCCGCTGGGTTAAGTGGACGCAGCCACTATCTGGCGGTTCTCGCGGGTCTGCGTTCCCGAGTTCACAACCACCCCACCCCCACGCGTCTGTACACGTGTCCCTCCAGCCGCGCAGGGTCTCCGCGGGCGCGCCCCGCCCCAAATAGAGCTTACTACAGTAACCCCGGTGTCGCACATCTGTGCGTCCCCCACCCGCCCCCCCGCACCGTCTGTACCCCAATTTCGGCCCGCACCGTCCAAATTTTAAAAATTGGGAGGCTTTCGGGGACTGCAATGGGACTGCATTGGAAAATCAGCTGGCCCCGGCCCCAGACTCCGTCTACACTGGCACAGTCAGGCGCAGTACAAAGCCGGTTTCCTGGATGATTCAGGCCCCAAATCGTCGTAGAAATGTGCAAGTAATGGACCTTCGATCTGCTTTCCCTCCCTTAGCACATAATCCGTAGTACTCGCTATTTCCCGTTGCCCCTATAGACACGTCCCAACCAATCTCGCACTGTAAGTGCATTTCTTGGGTTTTCCGGGGGAAAACACGGTTCCAGGCACCCCAGATTCATGAACCTCGGATTCCCACCCAGGCGTCACGGTCTAGCGGCAATCTCAGTCCCATCCAGAGAACAGCGCCGAGGCCTCCCACTCTCAACCCTCTCCCCCACTGGCTGGGGCGGGCAGGGGCTGGGGTTTGAATATGATCATGATACCCGGGGCCTGGGCAGTTTCACCACCGTCCTAGGGGCAGTACCGGCGGGAGACGCGCGGGGCCTTGGTTTCCAGAAGGTGCCTCCCCAAGGGGGCGGGTCCCAGGTGCGCCCCCATGCCCCGAGGCCCTGAGGCCTGAAAGCAGGCTGAATCCGCCCTTGACCAAGTCAAGGCCAAGCGAGTGCGAAAAAGGCGTGGTGGGAGGGGGCCCCTAAGTCCCTTTCCCAGCCTGAAAAGTTTTCGGCTTTGCAGCTCCGGCGTTCCTGGACCCCAGGCGCTCAGGCGCGCACCCCTCCCCTGAGCTGGTGAAGGTATAATAAACACGGAGTTCACGCCGGCAGGACCCATCATTAGCCCAAACCGCGGTGGAGAGGAGCGCTTGGGTGCAGAGCTAGAACAGCAGTCACCAGCCGAGTCTGCCCGGCACCCTTCCGCCGCCGCCGGCGCCGTGATGGCCGCGGAGCCGCCTCGCAGCCAGGTCCCAACGCCGACCCCAAGGGGTGGCGCCCCCGGAACCCGCGGGGGTCCCAGGTCCTCGCCGAAAGAAACGCGCTCTGCTTCTCCCGGGCGTCAGATGCACCGCCTCGGCCGAACGCCAGCCCTGGACAAATTTTTCCGGGAAGGCGACGTAAAGAATGTCAGACTTGCAAAACCAGAGTGCGCCTCGGCTGCTTAAAAAGGAGAGAGAGAGGCAGAGAGAAGTCAGGGGCAGGTGGGCAGCGGCAAAGGGGCGGCTGCCCTGGAGCCACGTACTTCAGCAGAGGCGACTACGCAAAAAACGCAGAGAAATGTGGGGGCGGCAGCGGAGGGAGAATTGGACGCTTACCGCTGGTCTCACAACACAGTGAATTTGATTCCTAATTAAGTTAGTTTTCACGGTGCATTAAATGGATCTCAGCTCAATTTTGGGGGAAAAACAGTGACCCCGCGGAGAGAAAGTTTTGCCTGCAGCTGACAGTGGGAACGAAGTGCTTTTCAGACCCTAAGGGAGGTGGGAGGAGAGACCAGATGAAAGGATCAATGCCGACCTTGGGCATATAACAAAATATTTAAAATTTTTTGAGGTTTATGCTTTTTAAAATAGCGGGTCTTATACATCTACTTATGTCAGGGATAGAATTTTTGCAGGTAATTAATTGCTAACTATTAAGAAAAAAATCCCGGGATGAGAGTTAATTGGCACTGGGGTAGAGAAATGCAGTGCCCATATGAAAACCAAGTGAACCACGGAAATTACTTTTAAAAACGAATAGGCGCTAGGATCTCTGTGTGATCAAATTGTTTAAAGATTTGGTGTATTTCAAACATCGAGAAAATACGTTTCAAAATAAAAGGACTAGAAAGTTTGAGTGGTTACTTAATGTTTCGCCTCCATTTGATTTTTAAATCTAGAGGTCAGAAAGCTGCCGGCTGGTAACAAGGTGAGCACGGAGTGAGAGGAAAAACTAATCGTCGTGAAGACGCGGGCATAGGGCGCGTTATTTACATCGCTAGGAGCGCTCCAACCCCTAGGTTGAGGCGCACAGGAGCAGTCTCTATGACACCCCAGGTAGAGACAGTGCCTGGGCCAGTCACCAGGAATTCCCCTGGGAGGTCTGCTTTGCAGAGTGGGGGACACGGGCCCCTCTGACCTCCCAGGAGCTAAGTCCGAGCTGCTCCAAGGGCCCCGCTTTGCTCAAAGTTCTCCTGCTCCAATTATTTGACTTGCAAAAGCCTTCAAGAAAGATTCTCCCTGAACACCCAGGGAGGGGCAAAGGGCGAATGAACGCCTCCCCCAACCCCGCAGCAAAACAGCAACAGAGTGCTGACGTTGAGAGGATGTTCAGGACCAAACCCCCACCCTTCACCCACCCTGTCATTTCTCAGAAACTGGACTGTAGGGGAGTGAAGGCCGGGAAGTGGGGGTGGGAGTTGGTGGGGCCTCCTGGGGAGGCCTCAGATTTCCCCTGCTTTCCCCCGGGAAGTGGTCCCAGGCAGGACCCCAGGCTAGAAGCTGTTATTTTGTTCTTAGGTGTTGTGGGAAGTTGCGGAAGGGGGACGTGAGGGCTTTCAAACCTGCCTTAACTTTGCCAGAGCCTCCTACTAGATAAGGACATTTCCCCTCCCCCTCTTCTAGCCTCCCCCCAACCCCCAGCTTTTCCTGGGCTTGCCAAAGGCAACCTAGAGTCCAGATGCCACAGGGGTCTGCACTTTTGACTTTAAGAGAAGGGAGGGAAGTGCCTTAAAATCGGTCCAGCATTTATTGGGCCCTTACTGTTTGCCTCTGTGCTGCACCTTGCTTTCCCGTCTGTGAAATGGGCTTCAGAACAGTAACTGCCCAAATAACGGCAATGCCTCAGCACCGTGCTTGCACACTGCGGGCGCTCAGTGGTTCTCGAAGGATAGCGGTTCTCTAATTATAACAGCATTATCCTTCCATTTAGTCTTCATGGCTGCCCTAGGGCACAGGGACTGTTATTCCTGCTAGCCTGCAAAAGAGAAAGGGGGCTCAGAGAGGTGGAGAAGCTTCTCAGGGACCACACAGCAGATGCGGCAGTGAGGTGGGATTCTGACCCAGTTCTCGGGCAGCCACTGCAATGCGGTGGGGGCCCCTTAATGAGGGGCTCTGTTGACTGCAGAGGGTGACTGGGGACCAAGCCCAGCCATGACAGGATGGGGGCTACATCTGAGACTGTGCACCTTCTTGGTGTTGAGAAGTCATTCTGAGTTCTCCAAGGGCTCAAGGAGGCCACCGGCTGACCCCCAGGCTCCTGCCAGAGCCCAGAGTGGAAGGCGCTCATCCACTGGCACATGAGAGCTTAGACTCCCATTTAGGCTTATGCCAGGCCCTGACCCTAAACTGCCAGGCTTGAAGGTGCTCTGCACCGCCACCAATAACAACCACAGCTAACAATTGCTAATGAATGTAATCAGCTCAACCAGCCAGAAAGGAGGTGCTGGCATTGTCCTTGTTTTGCAGATGAGGAAAACCAAGCACAGAGAGAGAAAGCCACAGGCCATTGTCACACAACCGTGGAGCAGAGTCTTAACCAGGTGGGACCCACACTCCTTATCACTAATGCCTATATTTGTTTGTTTAACAATGTGGCCGTGGTTTGAGTTTACGGTGCCCATATCCCCACCCCCACCCCTGCCGGACCTTGCAGGACGCACTTCAGGTGTTCCTTCCCTGGTCCTCATGTCAGCTCTGTGGATAGGGACTGACGTTATCCCCACCGTAAGATAAGGAAACTGAGGCACCGAGAGATTAAATCATTTGCTCAAGGCCAGAGCTAGTACCAGAGGTAGGACTGAACCCTTCTCCACCTCTGCGGACCCCTCTTGCATAAGCAGGGTTTTAAACTCAGAGCCAGGAGTGGGGGCCTCTGGAGTGGGGCTCTGGCCACCCCAAACCCCCTTCTTTCTCAGGATACTTCCCTACAGCCAACCAAGGAAATCCATCCATGTGAATGTGTTCTGTGTATGCGTGTGCTTGTATGTGTGTGTTCTCTGTGTGTGCATGTGTGTGCCTGTGTGTGCATTTGTGTGTTCTGTGTGTGCCTGTATATTTGTGTGTTTTCTGTATTTGTGTGCTCTGTGTGAGGTGTGTGCATGTGTTGTGTGCGTGTGTGCGTATGTGCCTGTGTGTGTTGCTGTTTCTCTGCACGTCTTTGCCTTCCATCCACGCCTCCCTCACTGTGCTGAGTCCCTGATTGTCCCACAATCTCTGTATATGTCTCTTGGGGCCTTGCCCCTGTCCCTGAGCCTCTAGATGTCTCTGAATTCTGATGAGGGAATATCCTCGGTCTCTCTCTGGGGTGGGCAGGGGTCCCTCTGCCTCACTGTGCCTCTGTTCTGTATGCAACCCACCTGGCTCCCACCCTGAACTTTTCTTCTTTACTGACTTCCCAGGGGCTGTGTTACCTTTGCCCGTGCCAGGCACACAGGATGTGGCTCTCCAATCGATTTTGCAAAACAAACAAACAAAACAGGCCGGTGGGTCTGTACATGTCTGCACACATCCAAGTGTAAATCCTTCAAGGGGTTCCTGGAGTGGCTGAACCACAACCCGGCTGGGACAAAAAGGACCCAAACTAGCCTTGGAGGAGGGTGTGAGAAGAGGGAGGCGCCTCCATTTTCTCAGGGGCTGTGGGCAGCATCTTTGAGCCAGTAAAGCCCCTTCCTCCCTTCCCAAGCCTGCCATCACTTGGCTGAGTGGATTTTGTTTTCTCCATTAAAACAAAATAAAACAAAACAAAAACTTGTTTGCATCATTTTCAACAACTTCTAAACGGGAATAGACAGGGCATTACAAGCCGTAAATGGAGACCAACGGGCACAGGTTGAGTGTCCACATTAGCAGATTTCTGGGAGCAAACTGCTACCTTTCATTAAGAAATAAACCTGAGTGCGTTCCCCTTTCACCTCTATTTCCATGGTCCCCATTTCCAGGGGTCTCCCTGGTTTCTGATTTCCTCTTCCCTGTGGAGTGAGCATGCACGTCTATTGCACCTCTCTCTTTCAAATCGGAAACTACACGACACCTGCGCACTGAAATTTAATTTATGTTTTCCTTTTGGTTTTGTCTTTTAGAAACCCATTCACGTTCCAATCTATTTTCTCTTTGTTGCCTTGCTCCCTCCCTGTCTCAGGAGGACTTATAATTCCACAGAGAGCCACTGAGTCACAGCCCGCTCCCTTTCTTTCTCTGCTGCCCCTTTTGGTCATCAATCTCTTTCAATGTGGACCCTTTGCTCAGGAACAAATTCTGGGTGCCTCTTCAACACCCCCCAACTTACACGCCCCATACACACACATTCATGCTGTAAGGAAAATATTACTGCCATCTTTCCAAGCACAACTGTCTAGGAAGCAGAGATTAAAAATCTATCGGGATGCTTCAGGCACTGCCTCTGTGGGAAGACAGAGCTGCAGATGGGCCGGGCGTCCAGCAAGGGAACACCGGGAAGCTCACTGTCTGAGGCGCTTTCTGCTTCTGAGAGCCACATGTACTGCAGATGCAAGAAATCTGAAAATCTCGCCGGGAAGAGGGCTGGAGATTCCTGGGCTGCAATGTTGTCAAATATTTCCTTGAGGAACATCATGGTAAATGCGTGCGTTTGGGTAAAAGGGCCGGTGGAAGGGGTGAGCTCAGGCCGCAGCAGCACAAGCACCAGACATTTTTTCTTTTCTTTTTTTCCTTTTATTTTCTTTTTTTCCTTTCATTTTTTCCCTTTTTTCCTTTTTATTTTTTCCTTTTTTTTTTTTTCATGACCAAACTATGAACCTCTCTATGTTGTTCAGCTGAGAGGAGATTCACTGCCAGGGCCTGGGGCCAGGGATCACCCTCATCACAGCTGCTCCCCAAACTTGACCTTGATGGTCCCCACAGGTGGGTTCCCAGCCCCCTCTGTGCTAAGTGGGTGTAGCAGGGCTGGGTAGACCAGGGGGTGCTGCCTTTCTCTCCTGCTCACCTTGGGGTACCCCCATGAAGAGTCTGGGGAGGAACCCAGAGCCTGGCTCGCTACCTGACACTGACTGACTACCTTGGTTTGAGATTGATCAGGCAGCAGCAGGCACAAGTGAAGACAGCCCCCCTAATACGTGTGGCTCAGGCCAGGAGCTCTCCTGATAGTGCCATCACCCCCAGACACTGGGGGATCCCAAGATTTGGGGCCTTTTCTGCTGCAGGTTCCGTACATCTCACCTGCCCCTGCATCTTCCCTCTGCCCACTGCAGATAGGTGGCTCTGTGCCTGAGCACATGGCCTCTCACAGGCCCACTGGGAACCCACCACACCTGTCCGTCCATCTCCACACCAAGAGCTGCCACCACTCCCCTCCCAGAGCCACAAAGCCGGTAAATGTCACTTGATGTCTACAAAGATAAAGTCGGAGTGTCATTTCACTTCCCGGGGACCTGAGATCAAAAGAGAACCTTCCTGACAGCATTACGGTGGGATTTTGTGAGCTAATGATGACCTTGAGGTGCCTAGCCAGGGCACAGCCAGGGCTCGGAAACCGTTCGCTGTGTGGTCACTGCATTATTGCCTTCTTACTACGACTGCGTGTCAGGTGGTGTGGAAACCTTGGGACAGTCTTCCCTTCACATAGCCATGCGTTACTGTGCAGCCATGCCCTGACGCTTGGGTGGCGAGAGTACTGGTCACCACGTGGACCCTGTCCTTGCAACGTGCTGTAGCCAGAATTCGTTTTGCATCCACGGGTCTCCCATGGAGTTCTGTTCCCTCAGGCACTGCACTGCATACAATTTTAAGTGCACCCTGCATGGAACCCATTGCAGGGCACACACAGTGTACGTGTACCCTAGGTTTTATGCTCACAGAGCCTGCAGTACCCTGTGTCTGGAATACGTTATTTGGTGCACACCTCCCAGAGCAACATGTAACGTGTGTGTAACATGCTATCCTGCACACATCTGAAAGATTCTGTGTACATAACACTATTATGCTGTGCACACATTTGCTCATATTCTGTGTAGAAAGCACCTCATTTTGTGACTCAAATATTCGGTTTCCATAACAAGTTGCACTGCTCACATCTTAAAATATTCATTAGGTGTGAAACCGCCGCATGGTACCGACATCCTTCTGGATTGTCCCGCACAGAGGCTGATATATTTGCACAGTTCTCGCTGTTCTGCGCGCCCAGCCACTCACACTGGACGCCCACTTCACACTCTTCTGCCAAGGGAGACCTAGGTTCTTCCCTTCCCTGTGCTGGCTGTGCGGGCCACAGTTCTCTGCACGCCAGCAGCATGGCGCATGCACATCTAGAGTGTGCGAGGAGTATCTCAGGTATCTGTACACAGATCATCTTATAATCCACTCGCTGGACCTGATATTTCCCCATAGTCCCCTAGTCCCCAGGGCTGCACTTTCACCCACAAATATACCTCCCGCTCCCCTCCGCCGGCCGTGGAGTTTCGTTTCCCCCTGCCGGGTCCTCCTTCCCTCCCTTCCGAAGCCCCCAGGACAGGCCGCTTCCCTCCCGCCTAGCTCCCGCGTCGGGTCCTGGCTGGCCGCCCTACCTTGAGGCGTCGTTTGAACCTCGCCTCGCAGGGGGTTGGAGGGAGCAGGGGCGAGGAGGGCGCGGGCTCTGCGTTAATGCTGAGCAAGGGCGGCGGC
>NW_012098098.1:3644673-3647139 GCF_000951045.1 Mandrillus leucophaeus
CTTAAGCAATTAGCTAGTAAAAATACCTTGGGCCTGGGGAGTGGGAGACGTCGCAGGCGTGTCTGTTTTTACACACCCCCGCCAACCCCTCTCTGCCAATTTCAGGATTCCTGGGGCCGGAGCTGGGGCGCACATTTGTTTTGGGGTGGGAGGGGGCCGGCCTTCATGGATTTTAATCCAAGAGCAAAAGGCTGCCGGCGATCTCTGTCCCTGTCTGCATTTTCTCCTCCGTCCCTGGAACTGAGCCCTTGGGGTTTTTGTTTCTGTTTGTACAACCTAAGCCTTCCGTGCATGGTCTTGTCCAACCCTCCGTATGACCCTAAGAAATAGGAACCATGATGAGTTCCATTTTTCAGATAAAGAAACTAAGGCACAAAGAGCGTGTGCATCATCCCTACGTGGTGGGGCGAGTTCAAATTCCCCTGCCTTTCGGGTTCAGGGCAGAGCGGCCCCTCTGCCCTGGGCACCGCCGGACCTCACCCCGTGGTCAGGACACTTAACGCCCTGGTTCTGCAATCAGGCCAGGTTTGGATACTGGCTCTGTAGGGTGACCTAGGATCTGGAGTGACCTCGCCGAGCTCCATCTGTGAGGGAAGAGGGAGATTATACTGACTTGGTAGGGGCATCGGGGAATATTAAGCAAGTTTCTTAGGGACATTTAACCGGGGTCCTGTGTTCATGGTTGGTGCCTCACAGGTTCACAGATGGGCTCCAGGCATTTGGTGAAACCTTCAAAATCATTCTATGAATGTCACAAATATGCACCTTCTGGAGGTGGGGGCAGGTCTGACTAGTTTTCAAAGAATTGACAGCCAAGAGGAAGGTTAGGAACAGACAAGGGCAGTTTGTGGAGTGAGGAGCAGCGCCTGGTGCCTGGGCAGCAGTGGATGAGCCTACTATTATCACAGTATTTGTAGTTGTCATTGCTATTTTATCACCATCAGCTCTCCAATGGGGCTCTCTGTCCCCTTGGGCCTGGGAAGCCAGGGCTGTGTGGTGACAGCAGAGGCATTTCTTTTCTAAGCCCCACTCTCTCCACTCCCAACCTACACAGAGGCACCCGGAAGAGTGAAAAGCCAGGATATTTTGTCCTTGGGCGTACAGAGGGCAGACAGAGAGATGTTCACCTCTCAGCGCTGGCTGATGAGTGCCAAGTCCATGCTGGGCCTCAGTTTCTCCATCCTAAAAATGTAGGATTAAGGGAGACCTCTCAGGGACATTTTAAGAGCCGAGAATGCAGTCTCTGGGCATGAAGGAAAGCCCTTCTTGCTACGACTGTGGTTTTCCCCAGAATTCAGGGGGTCCCCTCCAAATTACAGAGTTGGGAGCTAATTACCCTCCTCTCTCACGCCCCCACTTCTACACACACCCAGCAGTAGAGATTAGCAGTTGAGGAGAGCTTCCATCTTTGGCTTTCCTGAGACTCCCAGGCCTACTGGGCCGGCTCTTACCCTGGACTCCATGGCTGGCTGGCCTGTAAGATCTGGCTTACTGTCAGAGCGGGTGAAACGGTAGAAAGAAGGGTGGAAAGGGAGAAAAAAAGGATCTCTGGGTTAGCCAAAGATGGGACCTGCTGCTTCCCTTCCCCAACAGAAGAAGGCCCAAGAGTGAAGGAGGCTGCTGAGAAAGGGCTCCCCAAGTTCATGCTTTAGAGACCCCCTCACTTTGAAGGCGCCCCATGAGTGGGGGAGGGGCGAGGGGAAGGAAGAATGTTATTTCCACTTGCAGAGAGCCCCAGGGTGCATCCTGCACCCCTAGCTGGCTTAAGAGCTGTGCAGTTTCCCTGCTCACCTCTGCTAAAGGCCAGATGTGCTTTGGCAGTCGGCAGTAGCGACCCCTTCCTGGGAACAGAACTTTCCTCCGGAGGCCAGGGTCTCCTCATCTGCAACTGCCATTTGCCAACCAAAAAAAAAAAAAAGAAAGAAAGAAAGAAAGAAAGAAAAAAAAAAGTGGGGAGAGTAGAGAATGTGAGAATGCGTGTGTGCGTGGTCGCGTGTGCACGTGTGGAGTGGCGGTACTTATGATTATTTGCGCGCGGCGTCTGGCTATGCGTGGGCGAATGCGCAGTGCAGAACACGTGGGCGTGCATGAGATGTGCACTTAAACCAAAGTGTGCCCTCCCCGTTGGGCAGGCCTGTGTGTTGGTCCAAGGGTTGGGGGACGCCTGAGCTGTGAGGGTCGCTGGGAAGGGTGTTCGAGGCCGTGGTTGGTGTGGAGCGTATGTGTGTCCGCGGAGGCTGAGCTGATTGTGTGAAGTGGGAGCGGGTCTGCCAGAAAGCGTTTACCTGCGTAAATGCACAACCACACACTACGGGTCACGTCCCACACTCATTCTTTCCCTAGGCGGGCCAGGCTCTCTGAGCGCGGAGACCCAGAGAGGCCAGCGGAAGGACAGCGCGAAGGCGGCTCTCTTCTCCCGCGAGCGCGGATCTGGGGGAGGAGGCGGCGACAGCCCGGCAGGCTGCT
>NW_012098098.1:3647469-3648401 GCF_000951045.1 Mandrillus leucophaeus
CCGGCACCCAGCAGTCGGTGCGAGAGAGCAGCACTCACCTGGGTCTGTGCGCACAGCGTTGCGCCGGGGCTCCTGCGCAGTCCTGCGCTCGGCTCTCCGCACCACCTTCCCTGGCTCCACCGCCCCAGCCCGCACCCTAGGGCTGAGGTGGCAAGGGCAGGTCTGCGTGCGAGCCCCCTGCGGGCTGGCAGCCAGGCGCGCGAGGGCCGCCCTGGCCCGCGCTCCCCGCCCGCGCTGTCTGCTCTCAGGAACCTGGCCTGGCGCGCAGTGTCAGAGGCCCCCGCGGCGGCGGCAGGCCGAGCCCACAGGGGCATTAGGCCAACTCCCCCCTCCCGCGCTGCGCACGCGGAATTCTCTATTATTATTATTAAAGAATCCCCCAGAACTTGTTTACTTTAAACCCTGTAAACTTCCTGCCAGGGCCTTTGCCATCTCTCGGGAAATCGGAACCTGTGCTTTGAAAATGGGGGCCGCGGGGCCAAATAGGCGGGTTTTCAGTGTGTGTTGGGAGTGGGGGAGGGCAACTGAACTACGTGTGAGTTCAGATTCGAGTGTGGCGTGTGTACGCGTGAGTGGGAGTGAGTGCGAACTTAAGCTCCTGTGGGCCTTAAGCTTCTGTGTCAGCGAGCGCATTAGTGGGTGCGCACATGCCTGAGCGCCCTCTGCACATGAGTGTGCACACACGCATGGGTGTGTTTACACGTCTGTTTGCGTAATTTACCGGGTTTGCATGTGCATCAAGACATGTATGTGTGTGCTAACGTGTGCACAAGAGCGCGAGGGTGTGCGGGCATGGGTGAGTGACTGAGCACGCAGCTTGTTCCGGGGCCTGTGCGGTTTGGGTCGCCGCTGGGCCAGCGGGTTCTCACTCACCCCCATCAGGCCCGCGGCACCCGAGACAAAGCGGCCGCGACTCGTGCTGCGCTTTCGTT
>NW_012098098.1:3650196-3653118 GCF_000951045.1 Mandrillus leucophaeus
GCTCGGCGGCGGCTTGGCCGCCCTCGGCCTCCGCGGCACTCAACAGCGGCGCCTCTTACATCAAGCAGCAGCCCCTGTCCCCCTGTAACCCCGCGGCCAACCCCCTGTCCGGCAGCCTCTCCACGCATTCCCTGGAGCAGCCGTATCTGCATCAGAACAGCCACAACGCCCCAGCCGAGCTGCAAGGTGAGTGGGGAGGCCGAGGGCGTCCTGGTCCCCGGGAAGTCGAATCTGAGTGGCAGCGGGACCCAGCCAGGGGCGAGCCCCTGCACTTCTGTGGTCGGAACCCCAAGGCTGAGGGGAGGCACCAGCTCCCCAAGGTGCCTCTTTGCCCGACCTCTCCCCCTGTGAAGAGTGACTACCTTTCTTGAGCCTAGTTTGGGCCAATCTGTTTCTCTTTCTGTTCCAACTCCAGCTGCCGGCTGCTCCAGGCCTGACCAGGTAGGCCGGTCCTTAGCAAGATTTCCCAGCCCCCAGTGCCCTAAAGTCCTTTTGTGTCCCTTAAGTCCCTTTACACTTTGGAAAGGTCCTGGGATGGACCTAAGGCTCCCAGCCCTGGCCAGATGGCCCTCCCTCCCCCGGGGGTGGCCCTCACATTGCCTGGAGAGCTGCCTCTGCTTGGGGCTGGGCAGAACGGAAGAGTTAGGCCCAAAGCCGCTGGGCCAGCGCTCAGAGGCTCAGCCCCGGCCTTCAGGGGACCGGGTTTGGCAGAGCCACAGCTGAGTCCAGGGGCATTTTGTGGTGAGGGAGGCAGGGCGGTGCGTGGCCAGGCCCCAGAGGGTCAGAGCTGCAGGCTGGGCCATGGGGGCTCCATTTTTTTTAGGATCCAAGTTTTCAGGCCTCCACACCCTCAACACCCCTGATACCCCAACACCCCAAACATACAGAAGCATCTGCCAAGGGAGATGCGGCAGCCTCGCCTCCTGATTCTGCCCCAGGTTCCCCGCAGCCTGCAGGCCCAGCTCTGGTAAAAGCTGGAGTGAGCTCGCCAGGGCCCATCCAGGGTCAGCTGTCAGCAACCCCAGGAGGCAGGAGGCAGGAGGCAGGAGGCAGGAGGCAGGCCTGGAGGCCTTAGGCAGCCTATCCGTGGCGGACTTCTCCGCTCCGGGGCCTGTTCTCTGGAGAAGCTGCTTCTCACCCCTGCTGCTGGCCTGGTCTGGCTCCGCACTGGCCTCTCCTTCCACCCGGCCGGCAGTGGGAGCCTCTGAGGTCGGCGGGGGGCGGGGGAGGGGGCTGCCCTGGCGGTGACGGCCGTGAGAGTTAGGGGCCCTCCACTTAGCCTCCCTCACCACTTCCCCCTGGGCCCCTGCACGGGGTCCGAGGCTGGACAGGCACGCAGCAGGCAGGCACTGCGGGGAGCGAGGCCGTGGCAAGTGTACTGGAGTCTTTTCCTTGGGTGCGCAGCAGGAAGGCCGGGAGGAGGGCGGGTAGGCCGCCGTGCTCCGGAGCCAGGCTGGCAGGCCTTGTGCGCCCCAGGAGCGCTGCTCCTCCGCCTGAACTCTGAGCCACCGTGGCTAACTCTTCTGCTCCCCCAACCCCTCCTGTCGCCTCGCCTTGCAGGCATCCCGCGGTATCACTCGCAGTCGCCCAGCATGTGTGATCGAAAGGAGTTTGTCTTCTCTTTCAACGCCATGGCGTCCTCTTCCATGCACTCGGCCGGCGGGGGTTCCTACTATCACCAGCAGGTCACCTACCAAGACATCAAGCCTTGCGTGATGTGAGGCTGCCGCCGCCGGCCCTCCTGGTGCAGGCAGGCGGGTCACAGGGACCCTGGACCGGCACAAGAAACTGCTTTATTCTCGAGGTATAACCGTCGGCAGAAAAAAAGGGTTCCACCCCTCCGCAACAGGAGTATTTGGCAAGGAATCCCCAACGCAAAGACACAGCGCTGCGGTTGGCACCTCCTTCCTCACTCCCTCAAAATTGTTAAGAAATGGTAGTGGTGGGTCTGATCCGACTGCAGCCGTTGGTAGATAAAGGTTTTTGATCCTGTTGAACCCGGCTGAGACGGTGCTGTGCAGGGGAAGGCCTTCCGCATCCACACAGGCATTCTGCTGAGGTCCCCCCTCCTTCCGGCCAATGGCAGAAGGGGAGGAAGATTTTTAGAAGAAAGGCAAACATGTGAGACCAATCATTATCAAATACTTTTATTTTTTGGTTGAGTATTTATCTTTTTATTTTTTATTTTTTTTGAAAGAATGTCTTGGAATACGCAAGTCTCCCTTTAGAGCTGTCTTTTCCGGGGAGCGGGAGGGGACAAGAGCTCGGATCTCCCTCCCGATCTCCCTCCCCACCTCGGAAGTCTCCTCCTTGGACCGCAGGTGGATCTTTGTGCGAACAACTTGCATTTCGGAAGCCACTGTCCGTCTTTAAACAGAAAATTGAAGGAGCCACGAAGCAAGCGGCCGTCCGGGCGTCTGCCTCCGTCCCCTTCCACGTTCCTCTTCTTCCTTCGCTTCAGCCTTTTCTGTTATGTTTTGTCTTGAATTTTATTTAGACTTTTTCAGTGAGTATTTTTCTCTCTCCCAACCTCTACTGTAAACTTTCTGGTCCGAGAACGAGCCGAACACAGCGCGACGCAGGGACTAGGACGGCCCGGTGACCGCGCGGATTCAGGATTGCGGGGACGCAGAAAGGTTAAGGCACTTTTAAAAACTATAGCAAGGCTCCTGTTTATTTATTCTACTTTCTTTCCCTAATAACCAAAACACCGCGTAGGCTCCTCCGTTTATCAGTATTAATGGTGTAACTTGTTGGCAATATTTGCCGTGTAGAATTTTTTTTTAGATATCCATTGTAAATTTGAAACAAAGACCGATCTGTGTAAAAACAAATTTCCATATGTTTTATATAAATATATATATAATATGAAGGACTACCCTCCCTCCTTTTTTTTTTTTTTTTTTTTTTTTTTTTTTTTTT
>NW_012098098.1:3654038-3656791 GCF_000951045.1 Mandrillus leucophaeus
TGACAGGTACCTTTCCCATCCTGTAACGTTTATCTCCTAAGTCACAGTTCATCGCCTCTGGGGAAAAAATATTTTTTGACGCTTGTATCTTCCACTGACCACTCTCTTGCTATTCCAATTCCCGGCTAGGGAGGAAAACAAACACAGTAAGTCACATTGTTGGTGCGGCCCTTCCAGACCCACCGCAGTGTCTTGCGTCGTGGGGTCGTGAGTCTCTGAACCTGGTTCTTCTCAGAGTTGACATTTTGGACGTGGGGGTAATTTCTCCGGTGCTCTGTTACATCAAAATTATCAATAAACTCGCCTGGGCAATTAATGTCCCAAACTAACAGCTGTCTATAAAATCGAGATAAAGGGGACAAGAAAAGGCCAGCGACTCCATCCTTAGGGTCTCCGGGCGGGCCGAAGCGTCAGGTCAGGCTCTGCCGGGCGCACGCGCCTGGCCCTGCGCTCCGAGGGCAGGTTCGCAGCAGGCGGAGAAGGCGGTCCTCCTGGGGCGGAGGTCTTCTCTGCACCCTCCGCCTCCCACCAGAGCCCGGAAAACCAGTATTGAGAAGAGTCCCCAGGCCTCCTAGCGCGGCAACGCTGCGCTCGCGTCCGGTCAGCCTCTGCAGGCTAGAGGAGCTGGGAGCCCCTCCTCTCTCCCGCAGAGGCTGCGGCCCAGTTAGGGCAGAGGCTCCGGGGAAGAGGGGCTGATTAGGAGAAACCCAACTGCGAGCTCCCAGGTTTTCTTCTGCGGAGTCTCCAGCCCCTGCACCCACTCACTTGGCGCCCTGGCGGGCCAGAGGCCCCTGTGTGCGGTGGTTTTGCGTGGCTTTGGCGCCGCTGGACGAGGGTCCAGGGCGGTAGCAAAGCCTGGTTGCCTGTTCATCTCCTTGCCTTCGCTTCAGCGGGATCTCCCAGCACACCCATGTCGAGGTCTAGCGGGGCGGGAGGCACGCAGAGGGGCTTGTGTAGGAAAACCGGTACGGATTGCCCGGGGACGGTGACCGGCCTCGGTCTTCCGGCCTGACTTGCGGCCTGGGAATGAGAGGGAAAGTCCAGCCTTCCCGCAAGGAGATCCTGGCTCCAGGCAAGCCCGGAAGGGCCAGATAACGCAGGCGAAACTGCCTCCACAGCCGCGTCCGAGATTTCGCGCCGCCGCTGCTGCAGCGCGGAGACTGAGCTCGGCTGGACTGTGTCCTCCTCGGAGTCCATTGCGTCCTGGGCTGGCACAGGGGTCGCGGGTGAAGCTCCCACCGCTGCGCGACGCCACAAAAGCGCGCCCAGCATGTGCAAGTCACAAGCTTAAATCGCGAACGGCTCCTGAGGCTGGTGCGAAATTATGCGCCCTGCGTGCGTAAAGGACCCCTAGGATCCGCTAGCACAGAGGCGTCCTAGGTAGAATTAATTCATAATCTCTCCGTATTATCTTAGGGGTTTTTGTCCTGGAATAACGTAGAATTAATTCACAATTTCTTCATCTATTTTAAGGATTTTGCGCTGGAACAGGCAAGTCAAGATGCCCCTTGACATGAAATCCCCTCTGTAATAAAGCCCGGAGCAGGGGTAGGAGATGCTTGAAGCAGGGTTTCTGCGTGTGGATTACACATCCGCGGACGCCGCAGTTCTCCGTGCGGGGCCGACGCCTTGGACGCACTCAGCCTCAGCGGCTTTCCCGTTGTAGCCCCGGGCAGCAGAAGCGCCTGGGCGGGACCTCCGGGCCCCTCAGCCCCAAGGAAGCGGGACTTCGCCTCCTGGAGCTAACCCCCAGGGCCCGTTCAGGCCAGCAGAGCCAGTCGCCCGGCAGGAAGGCGCCTGGGGTGTGGGCTTCTGATGGGAAGGCGCCTGGGTCACAGAGGTGTGCTCTGTCTGTTCTCTTTTCTCTTTGGGGCTGGAGGGGGTTGGTGGCCACAAGGGCCTGGTTCCAGGCCTTCCAGCCACCCGCCAGCAGGCAGCTTTCGCTCAAAGGAGCTCCAAAGGAGCTAGGGTTCCTCCTCTGCGGCCACCCCAACCTGAGCAAGACAAGTTGCCTCTGAGCCTTGGTTTCCTCATGGCTAATCGTACAGTCCTGGTGGACCCACGCGGGCCGTGGTTAAGAAGGCAGGTGCTTCTCAGGAGTAAAGGGGTGGCCTGGTTCCTTGGTACCCACACAGGAGGGGCCGGTCAGACCTGGCTTTTCTCTCTGAGACATCTAGTGGGGCCAGTGTGGAGTGGTGGTAGTGCGTGTGTCTGCTTGTGGGGGGGGTGTGGGAACCATAAGAGGTGGAAAAATCCATATTTTACAAGGCGCTCTGCTCAGGGACTTCTGATCCCAGTGTGGGGACAGCTAAATTCCCATCTTCACGGACTTGCCCTCCCTTCCCAGGGATAAGGAAGATGGCTCACATAGCTGGACAGAGAATTTTCACAGTGAGTTAGGGCTTGGGATGCCAACATACACCAGCCACCAGAATCTCCCCAACCCTCACTGACCCCTCCTAGGCATCTGAGTCCTGCGGATGACCCCACGGGGAAGTGGGAGATCAGAAGCCCCCTGAACCCAGTGGCTTCACCTCTGATGGTAACTATCAGAGTCCAGCCCAGGAATCACCCTCATCAGAAATATCTGGGGTGTCTGTTTAAACAGCAGATTCGAGGGGTCCCTGACAGCTACTGATTGGAATCTCCGGAGGGGAGGCCCAGGAGTCCATGGTGTTCACAGATAAGCCGGGTGGTCCTGGAGAGTGCTAGTTTGGGTCTGTTCTCCCACGCTGGTCAAGATTGCTCTGAGC
>NW_012098098.1:3659411-3661620 GCF_000951045.1 Mandrillus leucophaeus
TATTTTGGCTGCTAGAGTGCAGCATTTGTGACACGGATTTGAAATTTGAAATTTCCTTCTGCACTGTAGAAAAGGACCATTTGAGGATGTTTTGCCTTTTGTGTATTTTTTCCTAAAAAAAGAACAAAAATAAAAATGTATAACATTTGTACATGGCCTTTAAAATTGTATCAACTAGAAATAAAATTGCATGAGTATTTTATTGGGATTGAGATTGCAGAATACCTTACAGACTCCCAAAGATAGAGTGGGGGAAAAAAACAGGCTTTGGATCTCTAGACTTTTAAAAATTTTGGGTGATTCTGAATACTGTTTTCTTTTTTGGCAAATCCTCCTCTTTTCACTCTTCATTCCACTTTGAAGTAAATGTTGGACAAGAGGAACTATTTTTCTTGGCTTCTGTTTTTTAAGAAGAGCCCTTTGCCCCTCTAAATGTCATTGATCGTTTTAAAGAAATAATCAAACGTTTAAGGAACACTGTAGACCTCCTTCCCTTAGGGAACACCAATTAAACCATATTTGTGCACATATATATGTATACACATATATGTACATATATGTATATGTGTCCATGTACATAATATATATATTTTTTGCCACTACAAGACCAATGAGAGTTTTACTTTGGCTTTCAGACTTTCTTGTTCTCTTGCTGTAGCTGTTAAAAATCATGAACCAACTTTAAGGGTTTTTTGTAGTTGTTGGTTTTGTCTTGTTCTGTTTCGGCTATTTGGTGGCTTGTTCTTGGTTTTCCCCCATAGTAAATCAAGTAAAATCTAAATGAGGCAAAAGGGCCGTTGGTGGGCCGGGTGACAGGTACCTTTCCCATCCTGTAACGTTTATCTCCTAAGTCACAGTTCATCGCCTCTGGGGAAAAAATATTTTTTGACGCTTGTATCTTCCACTGACCACTCTCTTGCTATTCCAATTCCCGGCTAGGGAGGAAAACAAACACAGTAAGTCACATTGTTGGTGCGGCCCTTCCAGACCCACCGCAGTGTCTTGCGTCGTGGGGTCGTGAGTCTCTGAACCTGGTTCTTCTCAGAGTTGACATTTTGGACGTGGGGGTAATTTCTCCGGTGCTCTGTTACATCAAAATTATCAATAAACTCGCCTGGGCAATTAATGTCCCAAACTAACAGCTGTCTATAAAATCGAGATAAAGGGGACAAGAAAAGGCCAGCGACTCCATCCTTAGGGTCTCCGGGCGGGCCGAAGCGTCAGGTCAGGCTCTGCCGGGCGCACGCGCCTGGCCCTGCGCTCCGAGGGCAGGTTCGCAGCAGGCGGAGAAGGCGGTCCTCCTGGGGCGGAGGTCTTCTCTGCACCCTCCGCCTCCCACCAGAGCCCGGAAAACCAGTATTGAGAAGAGTCCCCAGGCCTCCTAGCGCGGCAACGCTGCGCTCGCGTCCGGTCAGCCTCTGCAGGCTAGAGGAGCTGGGAGCCCCTCCTCTCTCCCGCAGAGGCTGCGGCCCAGTTAGGGCAGAGGCTCCGGGGAAGAGGGGCTGATTAGGAGAAACCCAACTGCGAGCTCCCAGGTTTTCTTCTGCGGAGTCTCCAGCCCCTGCACCCACTCACTTGGCGCCCTGGCGGGCCAGAGGCCCCTGTGTGCGGTGGTTTTGCGTGGCTTTGGCGCCGCTGGACGAGGGTCCAGGGCGGTAGCAAAGCCTGGTTGCCTGTTCATCTCCTTGCCTTCGCTTCAGCGGGATCTCCCAGCACACCCATGTCGAGGTCTAGCGGGGCGGGAGGCACGCAGAGGGGCTTGTGTAGGAAAACCGGTACGGATTGCCCGGGGACGGTGACCGGCCTCGGTCTTCCGGCCTGACTTGCGGCCTGGGAATGAGAGGGAAAGTCCAGCCTTCCCGCAAGGAGATCCTGGCTCCAGGCAAGCCCGGAAGGGCCAGATAACGCAGGCGAAACTGCCTCCACAGCCGCGTCCGAGATTTCGCGCCGCCGCTGCTGCAGCGCGGAGACTGCGCTCGGCTGGACTGTGTCCTCCTCGGAGTCCATTGCGTCCTGGGCTGGCACAGGGGTCGCGGGTGAAGCTCCCACCGCTGCGCGACGCCACAAAAGCGCGCCCAGCATGTGCAAGTCACAAGCTTAAATCGCGAACGGCTCCTGAGGCTGGTGCGAAATTATGCGCCCTGCGTGCGTAAAGGACCCCTAGGATCCGCTAGCACAGAGGCGTCCTAGGTAGAATTAATTCATAATC
>NW_012098098.1:3665300-3670326 GCF_000951045.1 Mandrillus leucophaeus
CCTCACTGACCCCTCCTAGGCATCTGAGTCCTGCGGATGACCCCACGGGGAAGTGGGAGATCAGAAGCCCCCTGAACCCAGTGGCTTCACCTCTGATGGTAACTATCAGAGTCCAGCCCAGGAATCACCCTCATCAGAAATATCTGGGGTGTCTGTTTAAACAGCAGATTCGAGGGGTCCCTGACAGCTACTGATTGGAATCTCCGGAGGGGAGGCCCAGGAGTCCATGGTGTTCACAGATAAGCCGGGTGGTCCTGGAGAGTGCTAGTTTGGGTCTGTTCTCCCACGCTGGTCAAGATTGCTCTGAGCAGCCTCTGCTGCCCCCTCCTGCCCGCCTGCTGGATCAGGCCCATGTGTCTGCAGCAGCAGCTGGTTGAGAGAACTTGGAGGCCAGGCAAATAGGCACCACGGCCACATTTGCAGGCGTATCATGTGAACACTGGGCTGGGGCAGGCCTTCTTCCCACATGGGCATCCCAGTCCACCCCAGCTTGCTCCTGCCTCAGCTCTGCCCTTGTTACTCTACTTGTTTTGGAGGCAGACCCTGAGCTCAGGGAGGGTCAGTGATTGCTCCCGACATGGTGGGTAAGACGTGGAATTTGGACTCAGACGCAGTACTTTCTGACCTGGAAGCCTGTGTCCCTCGCCATTATTCCACACGGCGCTTGGACACCCATTTGCCTGCATCCACAGGACCTAGTGGAAAAAGGAAAGTTTACATGGGGTCCGTGATCTAGCCTCTGCTGGCTTCCGGCCTCCAGAGGAGAGGCGGCAATGGGCAGGACCACAGAGTCGGAGTCTCCGAACACATGCTGTCAGACCCCCTCTTGCCTTCCAGCTGAGCCAGGAGGGCGCATGCAGGTGGGGCAGGGGCTGGCCTAGCAGCCAGTGCAGCTCAGACCCTGACCTTCACCCCCTCTCAGGGTTCCGACTGTGATTCACGGGTTCCACCATGGCCTGCCATGGAAGCTTCCTTTGCTTCCTGTGGTCCCCTTAGACCAGCTGAGAAAAGCTTCAGATGGAAGTGGGTGCTCAGACGAGGCCAGCTGCACAGCACTGTGGCCGCTTCCACACTGTTTATGGGAACTTCTGGGGACCAATACCTCAGAGTTCTGGGCTCTGTGTTAAGGAGGAAGGGCCCTTTTCCAGCGTCTTCTGCAGCTGAACCCAGGGGCAGTGTCCTGGGCCATGTGGCCGGCAGGGTGGGGCAGCGAGGGAGGGGTCGCATCCATCCACGAAAGGATGCTGACTTGTTGTAGGGCCGAGAGGAATCACGGGCCTTTGACAATTCTATGTCTTCATGTGCTTTGGGGGTGGGCAGGGGCAGAGGAACGCCTACTATCTATAAGCATAAAACATCGTGGCAGTTGGGGGGTCTCCGAGCTGACTCTGGCTGGAAGGCTGTCCAGTTTGCGAATTGTTCATTGCTCAATCAAGCTCTTAAATGAAATAAAAGAAAACATTGTCAGCATGAAATGACGGACGGACAGGGGGGAACCGTTGCAGTACTATCCTCTCCACACGGGGCCCTGGCTGTGTGTCCACCACCGCACTAGACTAGATTTGTGATGGACATGTTGACACATACCTGTCATCACAGATGGACCGCCCAGTGCCCTGTTGACCCAACCCACTGGCAGGGGAGCAAGCGTGTGGTGGTTGCACAGCAGCTGGCATTGAGGTGGGAAAGTGTGCAGTCCCTTTTGGAGCAGATGTCCAGGTCATGTGCTGCCCAGAAGCTGAATACACAGGGCCATGCCCTGCAGGACCATCCGGCTGCTTCCGGCATCAGGACACCTGGGGTCATGTGGACACCCTGAAGAGACGACGACACAAAGGCCAGGATGACCACAAATGTCCTGAGCAGAGGCAGAAAGCTGGCCAGATGCGGTGTCTGCAGGGTCCCTGTGGTGGTCTTTCTCTCATCCTACGGCGCAGGATGCTTGCTGGCGACACAACCAAGAGGAAGCCTGGCAGAGCAGGGGCAGGGATCGCTGGGGCCAGGTGCAGGCATCCTCCCTGACTTATTTTGGACAATGTTCTATGTCCGTGGGGTGGCAGCCTAGGGAGGAGCAATACCACACGCAGGGCTCTTGAGAGTGCTGTAGTGCTGTGACCAGTCGCTGAAGGCATCTTATGGAAACCACCAGCAGCATCCAGGAAGCAGGCACGGACCCCGTGTTCCTCCCACCCCCTGTTCCCCAGCAGGTCTGGGGTCTGGGCCACCGGGAAGCATGCTGAGTCTGCAAATGTCCCTGGAAGAGGATAGCAACATTTCTCTTCTGGACACTTACCCCCAAACAGGCCGTGATCTATCAGCGCATGGCATTTCCGTGAGGCAGGAAGCACTGGCCCACACGGGCTTTCTGCTGTGACTCTTCGGCGGGTCACCAGCTTGGGTGAGCAGAGAGGACTGCGCCGCCTCGGTCCAGGTGCAGGAGGCGAGCCAGCGACGTGGGCAGGGCAAGAGGAGGCAGCCAGGGGAGGCTGGGCGAGGCCATAGCAAATGTGGGCCATGGGGACAGGAGGGACAGGAGGTCCTAGCTCACTTCCCAGGGGCCTTCGTCGCGATGCCCGCCCCAGGGAGAGAGCTCAGGGTCAGGAAACGTCTTGGGAAACGAAAGAGGACGCAGGGCAGCAGGGTCTTTCTTGCAGGGCAGCCTCTGACCCGCCCCAGGGATTTCGCGCTGGGCTGTTTCTCTACGAGGAGGCAGCGCCACCTGCTGTCCACTTCGCGCAGATGCTGTTGGGCCCTAAAAAATCAGTCCCATCAGGAAAATTGATCTCACCAGGCTGGGCAGCCGCGGATGCGAGGAATGAACCTGATTGCCCTATTTCAGGCCCTTTGCTTTGTCAAGGGGTAGCTGGCTTTTTATTTTATTTTATTTTATTTGGTCAGGGGGTCAGTTAATGTAGTCTTTTGCTAATTACACAAATGATGTGGCTTATTCCAAATTAAAAAAAAAAAAACTTTATTAAAGTGAAACGAAAAAGTAAAAGTGACTTCCAACCCCATTCCTGAGTGAGACAGCTGTGCTCCGGTGGCCACAGGAGACATCTCCCTGCACCCTGAAGGACCCCGCGGTTCTACGAGGAGCAGATAAGGGAGGTAGTGGGTCAGAGCACTGGAGTCACAGGGCCTGGGTTCAAGTCCTGGCTCCACCTCTTCTCAACTTCGTGAGCCTGCACAGGTGTCTCTCTTCTGCTCACCTCAGTTTCCCCATAGGTACAGTGGCTGATGCTGAAAGGTGCTTTATCTGTTGCACCTGGCAGCATGAGAAAGGCTGATGTGGGGCTGGCCGCAGTGGCTTATGCCTGTAATCCCCACACTTTAGGAGGCCGAGGCAGGTGGATCACATGAAGTCAGGAGTGCGAGTCCAGCCTGGCCAACATGGTTAAACCTCGTCTCTACTAAAAATACAAAAATTAGCCAGGCGTGGTGGCACATACCTGTACTTGAACCTGGGAGGCGGAGGTTGCAGTGAGCAGAGATTGCACCATTGCACTCCAGCCTGACTGACAGAGCGACACTCCGTCTCAAAAAAAACAAAAAAAAAGGCTGACATGGAATAACTACATAACCTGGCCTGGTTAATTCTGCTGCTTGGAGAAGTCTTCTTCAGATAGTTCATCTTGGTGGGTTCATTTGGATTCTGCATCAGTCAAAACCTGACTTTCTAAGGGGGACAAAGGAATAGATTCCTCTTGAAATTCGAGGTCTTGCTTATAAAGCCCTTTCCTATCCCAACGTTATAAAGACGTCTCTCCTACTGTCTCCAAAGCAAGGGCACGGTCTCGGCTCACTGCAACCTCCCCACCCTGGGTTCAAGCAATTCTCCTGCTTCAGCCTCTGAGTAGCTGGGATTACAGGTGCCCGCCACCATGCCCGGCTAACTTTTGTATTTTTAGTAGAGACAGGTTTCACCATGTTGGCCAGGCTGGTCCCGAACTCCTGACCTGTGAACCGCCTGCCTTGGCCTCCCAAAGTGCTGGGATTACAGGCGTGAGCCACCATGCCTGGCTGCCTCTCATATTTTGTTACAATATTGAATTAGGCTGGGATTTATTTTTATGTGTGCCACAATTTAGACATCCAAGTTGCGCTGTCTCCTCCCGCTGCCTAAGATGCTGAAAGGAAAGAAGGCTGAGGGGAAGAAGGTGGCTCCAGCCACTGCTGTCGTGAAGAAGCAGGAAGCCGAGAAAGTGGTGAATCCCCTGCTTGAGAAAAGGCCTAAGAATTTTGGCACTGGACAGGACATCCAGTCCAAAAGGGACCTCGCCAGCTTTGTGAAATGGCCCCACTCTATCAGGTTGCAGCGGCAGAGAGCCACCCTCTATAAGCGGCCGGAAGTGCCTCCTGTGATTAACCAGTTCACCCAGGCCCTGGACTGCCAGACCTCCTCAGCTGCTTAGCCTGGCCCACGAGTACAGACCTGAGACAAAGTAGGAGAAGAAGCAGAGGCTCTTGGCTCGGGCCGAGAAGAAAGCTACCAGCAAAGGGGATGTCCCCACTAAGAGACCACCTGTCCTTTGAGCAGGAGTTAACACTGTCACCACCTCGGTGGAGAACAAGAAAGCTCAGCTGGTGGAGATAGCACACGACATGGATTCCATCGAGCCGGTTGTCTTCCTGCCTGCCTTGTGTTGTAAAATGGAGTCACTTACTGCATTATCAAGGGGAAGGCAACACTGGGCCATCTAGTCCACAGGAAGACCTGCACGACCGTCGCCTTCACGCAGGTGAATTCGTAAGACAAAGGCGCTTTGGCTAAGCTGGTGGAAGCTATCAGGACCAATTACAATGACAGATATGATGAGATCCACCGTCACTGGGGAGGCAACGTCCTGGGTCCCAAGTCTGTGGCTCGCATCACCAAGCTCAAAAAGGCAAAGGTTAAAGAACTTGCCACTAAACCGGGTTAAGTGTACACTGTTGAGTTTTCTGTACATAAAAATAATTAAAATAATACAAATTTTCCTTCAAAAAAAAATCCAGGTTGCTTTTTCCATCCTTCAAAACAGCAGCC
>NW_012098098.1:3671236-3686592 GCF_000951045.1 Mandrillus leucophaeus
GCCTGTGATTTCAATTTCTAAGGAGTTTTTTCTTACCAGTCCATTCTCTTTTTAATGGACACGATGGCCTCCGAGTCCCTTTGTGACTCCTGTATGAACATGTCCACAACGGCTAGCACGTGTCTCAAGATGCCGATGTCCTCAGCTGTCTGGCAGCTACTTGTTGCCTGCTCATATCTGTAGACGAGGCCCAGACTCCCGCCACAGGTGTGTGGAGACGCCCTGGCTCAGACGCTGCCTCCGCAGCCCAGGGAAGTCCTCCTGTTGTTTCTGAATGCCGGGGCGGTCTTGCCTTCCACACCGGGGTTGGCTGTGGCTTGCCACCGCCTGGTCTCCAGCACTCTCGTCTTACTACTCACAGATTTTCTTTCTCCCGCCACAGCCCAGCTTCTAATACAAATGTCGATGTTGTGAGTAGGGATTGGTACTCTTAAAAGTATCACCAGCCTTCCTGCTGGGCTTTTCATTCCTGCTCGCTGTGCTGTCCGCAGGCTGTTTAGGATCCTCACCCACCTCACAGGACTTCTATTTTTAGAGCTCATGTTTTCCTGTATATTGTAAGATCAGAGCAGACACGAGCAAAAATTGACACATTTTCCTTTTTAAAAAACATTTTTCTTAATAAAGTTTCAAGGACACTTCATCGACACAACTTTTTTCGTGCAAAACCGTATCAAATGTCTCAGGACTAAGGAGTGGATGGTGCCTGAGATTTTCTCGATTCCTGCAGTGAAACTTTTTCACGATGTGGTTCCTTCACTTTGAGTCTCTCAAAGGCCCCACGTTGATTTGTTTTCTGTTTATTCAATTGTATCATCCTAGCTACTTGGAGGCTGAGGCAGGAGAATGGTTTGAGCCTGGGGGTTCGAGGTTGCAGTGAGCAGTGATCATGCCACTGCACTCCAGCCTGGGTGACAGAGTGAGACCCTGTCTCAAAAAATAATAATAGATATAAAAACAAAAGGGATGGTCTCAGCACTTGTCAAGTGACTGTCTTCCATTCATTCTCCTCTTATCACATGTGAGTGACACAATCCCGATGCTGATGAGCACGCAACAACCGTGGGAACAAGAAGTTGGGTAGCTGAGTACCTGCCTCACTACCCACCTGTCTCTTATACACATCAACCGTGGGAACAAGAAGTTGGGTAGCTGAGTACCTGCCTCACTACCACCTGTCACTACAGTCCTTGAGAACTGTCCCCACAGGTCTCCCTGCAAAGGACAGGGCAGTCAAAGGTGTGCAGGCTGATACATGTGGGGGATTTTATTTCACGCACTTGCTCTTTGGTTTTTCTTACACGATGTTCCACAAATATAAAAATGAGAAACTCCTTCAGATTATCTGTGTATCCATACACCTGGATTATTCTGGCTAAAGTGTCAGGGAACCCCAGCAGTCTGGCTTCCCTGAGTGAGCCTGTACTGACTGGTTTAATCTGGCCGTCTGAGGGTGGGGTGGTCATCAGGCATGGCTGGACACAGGAGTTTCAGTGGTGGGGTCAGAATCCAGCTTCTCCCTCTCCCGGCTCCAGTGGGTCTATTCCCAGAAGTCCTTGCTCCTGTCTGCAGGGCTGTGCCCACTGCTGGCTGGACAGGGAGTGGACAAGGCAGGGATGACTCACTTGCTCTTCTCCTCGAGTTGCTATTCTAACGGCAGCAAATCCACAGAAAAAAGGTAAACAAAAAAACAAACGAGAATCTTTCAAAAAGAGAAGTGTTCTTTAAAAAAAGAGAGAAAAGAAGGTGAGGACTTCAGTGCAACCAGGTGACTACTCTGAACTGGGGGCTGAGTCGGCCTCTGACACTGAGCTGAATGCCCAGTGACAAATGTGACCAGCCGTGCGGGTCGGGGGGAGGCCAAGGACACAGTGGGCCCAGGGCCCAGGGCCAAGTGTGGTGCTTCCAGACGTTTCTACTCCCCCATTTTATTCATGGCGACTTAGGAAGGAAATCAGTCTTTAATGAGCAAATCTAAGGCCGCGTTTTCTTTCCAAAGTCTCCACGGGATTTTCACGGGAAAACCAGTGAGAAAATGCCCTTTCAAAGAGAAGACTGAGTGTCCTGAAAACATTTTCTTTAAAGTGCGTGCAAGGGCTGCCCTCTTGAGGCATAATAATGTGCTTAAAATAACACTTGGTAAAACCCTCTGGCTAAAAAATCAAAATTTCCAAAGCATATACATTTGAAAAAAATAAAATCTCCACTTAAAAGCTTATTTTGACTTGTTGCCCGGGATCAATTGCAAAAGCGCTTCTGTTGAGAAAGGACAGTTCAGCCAAACTCCAGCTGGTTTTTAGAAACAGAACTGGAGGGAAAAAACCAGAAAACGTAAGGCACTGGGCAAATGTGACGTAGGCTGGGATGAAACCCGTTCTCCCAGAGCCGGTCTCTCCCACAACACCAAGTTGCTCCCCGTGCAGCCAGCTGGCTGAGGGCCCGGAGTGTGTGTCCGCAGAGGGAGGAGTGGGCTGGGGAGGGGAAGAAGGGACGCTGGCTCCCCAAAGTGTGACCTGAGGACTGATCTGAGCTACAGTGAGCACTTTTTACCCAGGGGCTGAGCTCCCTGGGCTCCTGTGACATGGATGGAGCTCTCTCTGCCATGCTGCCAGCTCAGGACCCTAAAGTCCAAGGGCGCTCTCTGTACCCGGCATGCAGTCCCGGCCAGGGCCTCTTGAGAGCCGGATCCTTTGCCCATCTTCTCCCGTTCAGCCCACCCCTGGCAAACCCGAGATCATCTTCACATCACCAACCCCTGCTTCGCCACTCACTCAGTCCCCGGCCCCTCTGCTCTGTCCCTCCAGAGAAACACAAACTGGCTCAAGGCCTGAGCCTGCACGAACGGGAGGCTGAAGTCTGTGTGTGCTGTGAGATGGACTGTGGGCTCGCTTCCCCACTCACAGGAGGCCCTGGGCGTTCACTGAGTGGTAACTTCTGGAAAGAACTGAGACCCGAGCAGCTCACGCGGTGGCTCTGCCACGTCTTGCCATGCAGGCCTCTCGAGTGCCATGGGAACCGGAGCAGCAGGGGATGGGGATGGTGAGTCTGCAGTGAGCTCTGTGGCTCTCCACAAGGTCACTTGTCCCTCTGCTGCCTGGCCAGCGCCACCCTCAGGGTGTCGGTGCCCAGTCGCAGGCCCTGCAAGCAGGAGACAGCCTGCTGGGCTGCGGCTGAGTCTGGGTAACGGAGGAAGGCTCTGCGCCGTGGGCCCTGCCAGGTGAGCCGCAGGGGCACGGAGCCGAGTTCACGCAGGGCTCTCTTCAGGTCACTCACACGGGCGTCCCGGGGGAGGTTCCCAACATAAACGTCGGCTGCAAGCGGGGCACCCTCCCCTGATGGGGAGCCACGGGCTGCCGCCATGGAACTGGCTTCTGGCCCGGGTGTGTCCGGGGGCCTTCTGCCAGCACTCAGGCGCACTGCCTGCTGGCGGCCTGGTTCCGGAAGGTGCTGGTGCTCACCCTGGAGGGTGACGTCCTTCCCAGCCTGCTGCTCTCGGGCGCGGAGGCTCCTCAATACTGGGATTTTCTCCATCATCTCCCGGCTGATCTGAAAAGCAAAGCAGTTGCGGCTGTTCTCAGGGACAGACTCACATGGCGCCTGCCACACACGCGTCCACACCTCTGACTACCGGCTGTGCTACACACGTGGGCTGGATGCCGAGGTCTAACTCAGCCCTAGGGACGGGACCCCCACTGTCCCACCCACTGTCACACAGACGATGTCACCAGTCTGTAGCTCTGCCTTTTGCCCCTGGCTTAAGGGAAATCAGCGCTCATGGGGGCTCTCTGGAGCGTCTGCCCACACGCTGTGGAGGTTGCAAGGTTGCGCCTTTTTCCTCCAGGCCCCGAAGCAGGAAAGTAAAGCTAGGGCTCTCTGCTCAGGCCTCCTACCCAGAAGAGGCACCTAAGGTTGCTACTGTTGGGATTACAGGGTTACCAAAGGCAGCTCCCCTAATGACTTCCCCCGCACCGAGAATAACAGGGAGCTGCCTCTGTATCTGCCCCCTATCTGTGCCTTTGGGTGGCACGAGGACTTTAATAGTATCACAGGGGTCTCCTCTCCACTGAGGGAACATCTGTCAGGGATCATCCCCTTCAATGCAGAGCCAAAAATGCAGAAAACAAGGCAAATCTGAAACACAGCTTTGAAAACACTTCCTAGTGACGGGTCACCAAACTATGAAATCAGTAATACTACGCAAAAGCTTAAGTCTCAATTGTATGGGATTTGTAGACAAAGGACATCTTTGGCTTTATCCAGATTTTTCTAATCAATCAGCTACTGCAGCGGGCCCCTTGGAACAGACTTGAACTGGCTTGAGGCAGCCTAAACAGTGAAGGCCTGTTGGCTCCGTCCTGTGGGGCAGTTTGCACTGGGGGCTGCCTGTGGGTCAGCACAAGTCAGGTGACACCTGGACCACCGTGCCCTGTGCAGAAAAGAAACAGACACTGTGTAGTCCTTTTTGACAATTCTCATTCTTTAGAGATGTTTTTTATTTTTCTTTTGGGCACCAAGCTTTCACATGAGCATGGTCACCAAGAGGCAAGCCGTGGTCACCTGCAGGCCTCTAACAGAAGTGAGTATGTCACAGTATGAGGCAGCACCTGAGCTAGACAACTATAAATTGTTCTACAAGATGAAACAGTTCAACTAGTATCAATGCTCTCATTACATTCAGAATAATATGTAATTTCGAGCAATGGTTCTTATCCTTGGCAGGGTGACAGAGGAACCTTTGTGAGGAGCTGGGGTTCCCTCCCAGGAATGACTCACCCACAATTTTCTGTACAATTTCCCAGGGTCAACAAAGGCTATTCATGGGCCTCCAAGCTACAAGAGGTGCACAGGCCCCCAGTTAAGCATCAATAAATTAGAGTAATAGTTACAGATACACAAACACCTAAGAACAGCCAAGTGCGTTCCTGCAAACCTAGAGGCTCTCAGTCCTCTCTCGTCCAGCACCTGGCTCTGTCTCCCCGTGCTGGGTGGAAAGTAACGTCCCCCCCCGGCGGAACCTTCGCTTTGGTCGGAGTCCTCTGTGGCGGGATGCCACTCTGCTCCCTGGCACTGCCCCATCAGAAGCCTTGGCAGGTGGCAGGCACAAGGCCTCATTTTGGTCTTGAATGGCAAACAGACTCTTGGCTGTCATAGAAAGACTCTGCAAAGGCTTGCTTCAACACTTCCCATTGTTCAGACACAAAGGAAAACAACTCACGCCTATGCCATGAACATACCCGCGATGTGCTCTCTTCTAATTACAAGGCATTTCCCTTCCACTGGGCCCTCGGCCACCCTTCTCAACTGACTGACTGCGAGGAGATGTAACTCACAGAGCAGTATCATACAAGCTCTGGGGCCCAGGGAATCTCAAAAATGACCGAAGTCCAACCAACCCAACCTCTTTCCACACCTCTACTCCACCTTCTCAGACAGTTCAGGCTTTTGTGTTCTTCTGAAGTATTTAAAAATAGATATAAACTGGTCATCACCTGATTTTGAAGGATCTTTTAAATGACCAGATTTAGTACTGAGAACAGATGATAAAATTTAAAACTGCAATTACAATGAGAGAAAAAGTGTGGCTATGCATTTATCTGGAAGAACTGAAAGTTACTTGGCTCTGAGGACAGCACCAGAAGCCTTGAGGTGAGAGCATCAAGTGGGCTGGGGGTGGGGATGAGGTAAGGAGTGCAGTAAGGGGTAGGCTGTGTGGGGGCAGTAAGTGTGGGGGCAGGCTGCACCCTCCGGGTAAACACTGCTCTTCTGATGGGGTCTATCGGGAGCTGCGCCAGCCCAGTTTCCTGCCCCCCGAGTTACTTCCCCTCCCATCTGTGTCCAGTAGCACCTCAAGGTTCCCTATGGCAGAAGCAAGCATTCTCGGGCGAGGCTTCACACTTGGGGTTTTACAGCAGAAATCTGTTTTGAAACACGCGGTGGGAAAGACAAATATATCCTTCCATGCACATCACAGGGAGCTCCTCCATTCTGAGCCAGCAAACATACAATCGGCTGAAGAATAATGAAAACATCTTAACCACACATTATGAGCTGACTGGACGGCCAGGGCACCGACACACTGGCATCCGCAGGGGGGCCGTTAGAATGGAAATGCGCAAGTGTGTTCCACTGAAGTAAAATCGCTCTTTTCACGAGCAGTGTTTTTGGGTAAAGGATGACAAGGCTTCGCATCAGCTCCCTCCTCCTCAAGCTCTAATGGAAACATCTTCCTGGCTGCGGGGCAGCTCTGCCACTCTGCCAGCTGCTGGAGGACTGGGCCGATCCCTGCCACAGCTGACAAGAAAGCCTCCTGTGCACCAGCCAGCAGGGTGGCTGGACACCACGGTCGGGACGAGCGCATGGCAGTGCTACTGTTTCCCGGCTGGCAACGAGGAACAGCTGTTACATTCTGCCAATGTGGCATGTGAAGTGAAACATTTTGCTTGTTAATCAAACATGAGAAAACATTTTTGCCTTTTTATAACTAATTCTATTCTCAAAAAAATAGAACTTGTATTTATATTAAATATTATTATATTATCATATTAAAATAAAGTTTAAAAACCTGTCCCCTAGACATGCTAAGTCAAATATGAATCTGAAATCTGACTTTTAAGATATCTCATTGAGAGTCAGAAATTGGTCAAAAAGCAGAGACTTGGGCTCTAATCCTAAGGCAGCTACATGCTGCTTTTACCATTTTGGATAAACTGCTTTTCTTTCTGACTCCTGCATTACCTGACCTGGAGATAAGGAAACTGGATGATTTTTGAATCCCCCCCTTTTCTTTTTTCTTTTTGAGAGACAGGGTCTCACCATGTCACCCAGGCTGGAGTACAGTGGCACAACTCATAGCTCACTGCAGCCTTGAATACCCAACTCCAAGCAATCCTTCTGCCTTAGCCTCC
The DNA here is from genome assembly GCF_000951045.1 of Mandrillus leucophaeus. Classification (NCBI taxonomy): domain Eukaryota; kingdom Metazoa; phylum Chordata; class Mammalia; order Primates; family Cercopithecidae; genus Mandrillus; species Mandrillus leucophaeus. Next base: position 3,678,142 of record NW_012098098.1, read on the forward strand.
CAAGCAGCTGGCACTCCACGTAGGCACTCACCACCACACCCAGCTAAGTCCTCTATTTTCAGTAGAGATGGGGTCTTGCTATGTTTCTCAGGCTGGTCTTGAACTCCTGGGCTCACGTGATCCTCTTGCCACGGTCTCCCAAAGTGCTGGGATTATAGGCGTGAGCCATGCTGGCCAAGATGAGCAGACATCAGAAGTATTTCTAATACTAAGTTCAACCTCCATAAATAGTGAGTTCTCTTGCCCGAGACTAAATGTGATTGTTCACTGATGAAAATGCCTTAAGATACTTCCAAATGGCCACAGTGAAATAACCATATGGAAGGTATGCTCAGAGGAGAGCACAGGGAAGGCCAACGGAATGTGCTGCCTTCCGTAAACATAAACGCCAGGTAGGCCTCGAAGCCTCTGCTGGCTCTCTAAGGGCAGAATCTCTTCAACATGGCTCACGGAAAACCCTTTTGTTCATAGTTGTTTGATCAACTATGTCAGTTGGTAGAAAAAGACTCAATAGGGCCACCGCTTTACAATCACACTTCTACTGGGAGTGCTGGCGGACAGCAGGGGCGAGGCCTGGATCTCCCAACAGGGGCCTGACCACACGCAGCACTGCGTTCGACTGTACCCCAACATCGGGAAGGGATGGCTCAACTTGGGAGGGGTATGGAAGTCACTAAGAACTATTTAGTAAAAAAATATTTCTGTTTTCTGGTATACATGATCACCTTAAAACTGATGCTGCGAGATGCCAGCTTCCATCTGCACGCCATGGCTCCTGCCTGGCCGTCATTGCAAGGCCCGTGGGAGTGACGTGCCTCCCTCCGCCTGCTCTGCGCAGAGTCCTGCATGGGACCAGCAGCTCCTGTGTCACTTTCGCACTTGGAGTTTGGGCCCTGGGAGAAGAGCAGCCGCATGGTTCCCCTCACACAGACACACTTGAGCTTTCCGTGTTGGCTGTTCCAGTGTCACCCTACCCACGTGTGTGCGTGAGTTTTAAGGACTGGCGCATCTTTAACTATTTTTGTTTCTGAATTCTCATTTCTACCAACTGAGTACACTGGGAACAGATACCTACCTTACTGCTGCGTGACTGGGTTCAAATGCACCTGGGCACAATGTCTACCTTGGAAAATGTTGAACAAATTTACTGTTTTTTTCCTAAATATTGTTGATTATAAAATTAGGATATGCTTGTTGTGGGAAATTTGGGAAAAAAGTAGAAACATTTGAAATCCTATCTCCCAGAGATAAATACTGTTAATATTCTGTTGTATTTCCTCCCCGTCTTTTCTCTCTGCCTTTTAACATGAGCAGAATATGAAATTCATTATCAAGCATGTATAATATCATATTGTGCCTTTTCTACTTTATACCACATGCATTTTCTCATGCCACTAAATATTCCTTAAAAAGCTGTATGCACTTAAATGGACTCCCCCCATCCCCGTTTTAAGGCACTGCAAGTCTTCTATAGAAATTCAATAAATCCTTATGTGAATTTCTACATACTTCTCTAGAACTGATTCCTAGAAGGTAAATTATTAGGTCAAACATAGTAATTCTTTTTCAATGAAAGCCTCTCTCAGCCCTCTAAATGTACTGGCCCAGTTGTGGGTAGGGGTTGGTTCACAGTTAGCTGCATTATTTGCAGAGAACAATTTTGTCTTATGTGGGATCTGAAATTGGGCTTTGCTGTCCCAGGACTGCTGTCACAGAGGAGACTGTCCTCAAATCCTTTTTCTTGAAGTGTCTATAGATCATGCAGCATACTGTGGCCATCTGAAGACCACTCTCCCCAGCAGGCTGTGTGGGGAAGAACGGGCCATGCTTTGAAAGCCACAGAATTGTTTCCTTGAGTGTAAGCACGAGAGTGGCTCTGGAAGAATCCAGTTTCCTTCATTAAGGAGCAAATGAGTTGACCCGGGAAAGTCAGACGCACAGACCTTGGTCTATGGTATCCTCGCCACCCCCGTGGTAATCAGGAGCCATATGCTGATGGGAGTTCCAATGAAGAGCACAGGACGGGTGAGAAGATGTGTGTGACTGACAGTCCTTCCACCTGGCAAAGGCCAAAAGGTCCTCTGGCTTGTGGGTCTGGTGATGGGGACCACAGGCTTGTGGGTGCCCGAGTGGCTTCTCCTAAGCCCTCAGTCTCCTAGAGTCAGGCTGGCCTTGCCTTCGGCGCAGTTGAGGTTCTGGAGTCTGTAGCCATGTCCTACCATTCCTCTCCGTCTCCGAGGTATTCTAACATGTATCTTTCTGGCTCCCCAGCTCAGGCCAGCTCTAGGGAAACACTACAATGGTGTGGCGCGTCTCCACTGCCCAGGTGCGGCTTGGGCAGAACGGGGCTTCCAGGGTGGTGGCAGACCCGGGTCTCCCCAGAGAGGCTCCACCCGCTGCTGCTGTCCAGGTGCTCACTTGAGTCCAGCAGGTGACCATGGGTCTCAACAGGAAGTTCCGTTCTTCTGTTGCCAGTGACTCACAGGACACCACTCAGCCCTGGAAGCTGGCTGGGACTCTGCCCCACAAGGGCAGGCACTGGTCAGTGGCCGGGGCTGCTCGACACTAGCGGGTCCGGGAATTCAGCCATTTTCGGTTTGCTACTGCACAGAGCTGAGACAGCCAAATGGCTCTCAGCCCACTGCAGATCACCTGACACATGGCTGTCACAGGGAGGGACATCGCATGACTGTCTCCAAGATCAGAAGATCACCGGAGCTGGACGAACTGCCCAGAGGTTCAGGACCACATTCCAGCTTCAGGCCCAGGTCTCTGGTACCATCTCCAGCCTGGCAGAGATCCTTGGTATAGCTGGGGTTTCAGGGAGTCCTGGGTTCTCAGGGTGCGGTGACTGGGAGATGGGGCAGCAGTGGCTATGCATCTTGTGGCTTGGATGTGGCCAAGTCACCCTGAGTTTCACGGGTCTGTGGGTGAGGCAATCGCCCCCAGAGACAGAAGAGCCCACGAGGACAGAGCAGACAATGTGCCTTCTAGAAAGGAGGAGTAAAAGCAGAGCCTTCTGGGGAACGTCTCTGTGCCTCTCTCTTCCTGCCAGAAAGTTTCTGATGAGGGTGCAGAGCGCCGGAATGCACTTTCAGCCCCTTTCCCAACCCTACCAGGCTTCCTTTGTTGAAGAGGAGATGGAGGAGGAACAATGGCTCCTCGTGGGGGGTCTCTGCAAAGCACCTGCACGGTCACAGGCGGTATGGAGCAGCCGAAGGGCTGGAGAGCCGGGTCAGTGCCTTTCTCTCCTTGTCCTCCACTGAGAGGTAGTAAAGGGCATATCAGGGCACCACGTGACAACCCGTGGCCACAGGGAGACACATGAAGGACCCCATCTTGGCTCAGTGAGCTACCCAGAAGGACCATCCTAAGGATTCTACCAGCAGCACAGAGAAAGAAGAAACATGCATGACGTCCAGGAAGATTTCTCAACTTTAACAACCAACCTCCCATTTGTGACAATGATGAAGACTGTGGCCATGCTCGCAAGCATCGTCCTGGGCATTCTACGTGCACTGCCGCGCACCCTCCTATTTCAAAGACAAACGAGGGGCTCGGAGGGTGTGCTGGAGGTTACAGACAGAGCTACGAAGTGGGAAACTCTTGACTGCTAAACTGAGCAATACGCTCACTGGCCACTTGGTCTCCTTTCTTCAAAATCATGAGACACAGGCTGAGAAGAGTCCACGCGGATGTTGACGGTGAATCAAGGAGATGCGCTGTTTACAGTAACTGCACTCAAACGGAGCGTGTATTAGACTGCTCTGTAAGACAGGGCAGGACGTCAACTATTGGAAAGGTGGAACAAAGGCCAGGGAATCAGATGCTGAACTATCTTTGTGTTTTGAAAATGAGTAAAGGCAAGGCAGTTTGTGCTTCCTTCACATCCTTCCACAAGCGATCGACAGTGCATCGCAGATATCCCAGTGAGATGGCCAAGAGGTAAATTCTTGGATTCTAAGACCTACAAACCTATAGTGATAAATCATTACCACTATAATATCATGGAGGGGTATACCAAATATTTGCCAAAAAGTCCATTTGAAATGATATCATAACCTAGCACTGAACAGTCCCCCCTTCCACATCCAAAATCTTTCCTGGAATTTAGGGATTTTTTTTTTCTCCCAACAAATGTTGATAAAAACTCACTTGAGCTGCATGGTTAGTGAGACTAAAACAGAAACGCTGGGGGCTAGAGAAAGTGACTGATTTCCTCTGACCATGCAAAGGGATTACCAGGTGGTGAAACTGAGAACACAGGACCCAAAATGAGAGACAGGTTTTTAAAAGTTTGAGATTCTTGCTGAGGCCTCATAAACAGTGACCATTTTCCTGGAAGAGGGTCTCGACAAACAGTGACGCCCCCAATGCCCTCCCTCCCCCACAGTGCTGACCCTGTTTCAGGAACCTTGGTTTGCTTTTCTGTAAGAGGATATATTCACCTAACATGTCCGATGACTTCATTTGTTGCTACTTTTCTACTTTTCTTGTTAAAATCTTCAGAAACTAACCAGGCTGTTCCTAGCTCTCTTCCGGGAGAGGCTGTCCAGGCTCCCCCTAATATGGCTGCAATGGGCCCCTTCTCTAACATGCTGGCCTGGAGGGACTGCCAGCAGCCTCACTGTGGCTAATGCCCTTGTGCAACTTTCCCACCATCCCTGTTCTTGGCTCTGAGGAGCCACCAGCCTCGCGCTCTGTCTAGTGCATTGGCTTCCACTTACAAGGAAGCTGTGGACCAGAGCTCCCAGGTGAAAGACTCTGAAGAAAGACACCAAGGGATATTTTCATTTCCTGGAAGAGCAGTGACCGCCTTCTCCCCAGTGCTCCTGGTGCGCTTGGAGGGCCGCCCATCCACTCTGGGTCACACAGGCTGTTCCCTCTGCTTCATCAGCAACCAACCGAGGAGTGCACACCTGAGAGGCCCCAACAGTGCCTGCCCAGGACGCCTGCAGGGAAAGTCCCTGCTGGGCTGTGGCGAAAGTAACAGGTATTTTGTGTTCATCCTTAGAGGTGGATGCTGTTGATTTTCCATGCCCAAAGGAAAGATACTTTCAAACACTGAATGACTTGGGTTTAAAGAATGGGAGACGTGGACACATATGCTTATTTGACCAATAGTTTTGTCCACACGAAGCACAAATGTCTTCTCAGTAATTCTGGCTGTTTGCCAGCAGAGACAGCATCATAGCCTACAGGCTGCCTCACAGGGCCAAACTCCTACTGCAGACTGATTTGCAACGTGTGCCATTACCTAATCTGGAAATAAAAACCACACATGTATAAAATGTACAAAGGCTTGGTACTGCCTTCTACTCAGGCTAGATCTGCTTGAAGATCCAGATCTTCAGTTAAAAAAAAAATCTGGATTTAAAAAGGGAAGACCAATGAGATAATGCCAGGCAGAGTTTGCTGCACCTGGGATGGCAGAAAACAACTCTTAACAATGAAAAACAGTGGGCAAGTAAAGCTTCAAGGCATTCGCCCTCCTAGCCCATGTGGCCATTTCTGCCATCCACAGAGGCGGATTTTAAACCCAGCTGCTTTTTAGAATGCCAGAGATCTGTAAGCAGATTCTTGGGCCTGGGCCTGGAGATTGTCATTCAGGAGCCAAATTGTTCAAAAGCTCCTTGGGTAATTCTAATGTATAGCCACGCTGGGATTGCCAACAGCTCCCATGCCAGACAGAAAACACTTAAAAGAGGAGGGGCCGCTAAGCTACAGGCCAGAGCTGGCCACGGCCGTGACCCACCTTGGACCAGGTGATTCCCATTGGCTGTGGGCGCTCGCAGCCTGTGGCGATGACTCTGGTTGGAGTGAGGATGTAGTCAACGGTGATGTCGTGCTCCTCAAGGAGCTCTTCAGGGATGTCCACGACCTGGGGGAACGGAGGCGGGATAAAGGGGCTGGTGGGAACGCCACTTCAGGATAAAGGAGCTGGTAGGAATGCCACTGCAGTCGTGCATACTGCCCCACCCAGTGGGAATGTGAGGCTGGCTAGAAAAGCACCCCCATATCCACTCTGGGGCTAAGGCTTAGCCACTGCGCCACTAGCAAGTCCAGCCCTGGCTGATCCACACCACTCATGACACGGCATGGTTCAGAAGCAGACGAGTCTCTTTCCCCACCCCCCGCTCCCTCAGAAGAGAGTGGCAGTGGCTCTGCTCAGCCCATTCATAAGGAGCACCTGGCAGTCGTGGACGATGGTGACCACCGGCGTCTCCGTGCTGACGGCACCCATGGATACCATCATGGCATATTCCAGATCGGCGTAGCCTTCTCCCTTCCCGATTCTCCAGCCTGAGAGACAACCGAGAATCAGTATCGCTGTGTGGTCCGGGGCATCGCTGAGAAGTGGATTTTCCATCAGGTCCAGTGGAAGGAGAAACTTGAACCCAATATCCCGAGCTAATCTACAGAAATTTTCACAGAAATGCCCACCAAATGCCCACAAGCAGCCCACCATGAAGATGGACTTCTGGGCATTAAACAGGAATAACAACACAGCAAATGTCAGGTGGTGAAAATACAATGATGTGAACACTGGACCGTTTAACCGTGTCACAAAGGGAAACAGCTCACATTCATGTCAGCTTTATATTAGCAAGACTCATACTTAAGAAGAACAAAAAGGGCAGTTCTCAAAAAGACTAAAAACAAATTCCTGCTGAAAGCAAAATAGGTTTAATCAACTTACCTCGGGGGAGAATCGCCGCTGTGAAGTCAGGAGCCCGTGACGGCACGGCCTTGTTTCTTTAAAAACACTGAATAGTCACCACTAGACACCAGGTCCCGAGGGACAGTTTCAGCAGTACTAATGCGTTTTGCAAATCTGTAATGAGTGGCACCACAAAAGGATTATCTGAGCCTAAAAGAGCAGCTAAGATGAAATCGAGGTTTAACAACCTCTCTAGCCAAATCAGCTCTTCAGAGACAAAAATGCAGGAAGACAGGAAACATCAAATGCCTTCTGACCCTCACGGAGAAGCTACAATTCCTCTTGTGAGAAGCCTGAGGCACTTCAGAAACGGAGGCCTGCGTGTGCCACCACCAGCATCACCCGCAGAACACCTGCATTACTGCCGCTGTGCCTGAGACTCACATCTGATCGTGCTACTTTGACAATTCAAAACCTCCAACTGTGCATGCAAAGAAACAAGAGAAAGAAAATTCAACAGAAAAAATAGCAAAGGATATGAACAGTTCACAGAAAATGACAGGCAGATAAGCAGCAAACATACAAAATTCTTGACTGACTCCTAATTAGGTACAAATCAAAGCCAAAGGAGATACTATTCACTGCTCACTAGCAGACTGCAAAAAGTTAAAGCTGACTCATTCCAGCTAGGAACACGGAAGCAGAGACAGAGGCCGGGCACCACTGTTGGGGCCGAAAGTGAGCGGCCCTTCTGGTGGCAACATCGAGGCTGACAAAATCCATCCTTCAGTTCAGCAACTCCCCTCCGAGGCCCTGGCCCATGGAGAGCCTCAAACACGCACCTAGACTATCCCCCAGAACATACTTCACTCTAGCATGATCTGTGAGGGAAAAGACCAAAGCCAAATCTGGAAATAACTCATAACGTAGACATCCGTCGGCCGGGGTGGGCTTCAGTTATTGAGGGGCAGTCACGAGAGAACACCGTGCAGTTCCTCAACACGGGCCGAGGAGGCCGGCCTGCTGTGCTGACAGGAGGCGCTCTAAGACACATTCTCCAGCGAGGCACGGAGCTCTGTGTGTGCCACTGTCCCTTCTGTGAATGTGGAAAAGGGATGTCTATGAATCTATACCTATAAACTATAAGACAGGGGTTCCCAACTCCCGGGCCACAGACCAGTACCAGTCCGTGGCCTCACAGCACGAGGTGGGCAGTGAGTGAGAAAAGCTTCATCTGTATTTACAGCCGCTCCCCGTCATTCTCATTACTGTCTGAGCTCCGCCTCCTGTCCGATCAGCCGCGGCATTAGATTCTCATAGGCGTGCAAACCCGCGTATGAACTGTGCGTGCCAGGGATCTAGGTGGCATGCTCCTGATGAGAATCTAATGCCTGCTGATCTGTCACTGTCTCTCATCACCCTGAGATGGGACCGTCTAGTTGAAGGAAAACAAGCTTAGGGCTCCCACTAATTCTACATTATGAGTTGTGTAATTACTTCATTATTTATTACGATGTAGGAATAACAGAACTAAAGTACACAATAAATGTAATGTGCTTAAATTATGCTGAAACCATCCCCTCCGTGGACCATGGAAAAACTGTCTTCCATGAAACCAGTCCCTGGTGCCAAGAAGTTGGGGACCATTGCTATAAGATATCTGTGTTTCAGCAAAACAAACTGTCATCAGAGTGAACAGAGAACCTACAGAATGGGAGAAAATTCTGCAACTTATCTGTCTGAGTCTAATATCCAGAGTCTATAAGAAACTGAAACAAATTTACAAGAAA